>NC_060145.1:92967173-93276965 GCF_021461385.2 Schistocerca piceifrons | reverse complement strand
TCGAGTCCTCCCTCGAGCATGGGTGTGTGTGTAGTTCTTAGTATAAGTTAGTTTAAGTTATGTGTAAGCCTAGGGACCAATGACAGCAGCCTGGTCCCTTAGAAATTTTTTGTTACCTCGGATGGAAAGTCATCGAAAAGATGTGGAGTGTAGTGGTACATATTGCTATTCAAGGCAGCAATATGTCACACTTCTTTTCTACTGTATCGCTGGAAGATGGTCGTGTAGAAATCTTAATTTATAGTAGTAGTGGTAGAGGAAAGACCGCACATTGTGCGCGCGTTTTTTATTCATGCGCAGATACGAAACGCAAATGTCAGCACAGTACAGGCGCAAGGCGCGGGGGTTCGTATGGCTCGAAGCACTATGGGACTTAACATCTGAGGTCATCAGTCACCTAGACTTAGAACTACTTAAACCTAACTAACCTAAGGACATCACACACATCCATGCCCGAGGCAGGATTGAACCTGCGACCGTGCCAGCAGGCGGTTCCGGACTGAAGCGCCTAGAACCGCTCGACCACGGCAGCCGGCAAAGCGCGGGGGAGGGAGAGTGTTTTACTGGTGAGGAAGGAGCCATTCGCCCTTTGACGTCGCGATTTGGGAGTACCGTGGACGCCAAAGAAGAAGAAGTCGGGATGACAATGGCTGTTGTTGGGAAAGAAAAAAAAACAAGAAAAGATTGTTCAGAATTACTTAATTAATTACTTACTTCTTGACTTTGGGGTATATTTAGATCTGTGTGTCGGCGAGTTTGGTAATTAAGAGCTTGAAAGTGAAAGTTTCAGTGACATGTTGAAAGTGTTACGGGGTATGTTAGATACGAAAGGATTCTGTCAAGAAGTAATTATATGATTTCGTAGCTAGTTGGTAGCAGACATAACTTCCATTATCACAGCGCTTTCCAGCAAACGGTGAAGACGTTCTGTATATCTATGAGTGACATTGCATAGCAGGACCACAACTCCAAAACGTGACATGAGTGCAGAAAGAGAAGATTTAGAGGTACAGGTAATCACGAACACACGACTGGCGGATCACATTCACGGAATTGGTCCCCTTGTTAAGTGTTTCCCAGCAGGGTATATCAGCGGTAAATTTCCAAGCGGTAACCTCAGCTGTTCAGGAATACTTGCACTGTTATACTACCTTTGGAAGAACATCTAAATCGCGAGTACTACTACAATTCTTTGACAGAGCGTCAGTTTAGTAAACTAACCTCACAATTCCTGCGTCTAACCTCAGCAG
Source organism: Schistocerca piceifrons (assembly GCF_021461385.2). Classification (NCBI taxonomy): domain Eukaryota; kingdom Metazoa; phylum Arthropoda; class Insecta; order Orthoptera; family Acrididae; genus Schistocerca; species Schistocerca piceifrons. The sequence continues at coordinate 93,275,715 of NC_060145.1, read as the reverse complement.
CAGTAGTGGCAGAACAACTGAGAGAAAATTTGGAATACATTTCACATAAATTTTCTCAGCATGTTATAGTCCTAGGTGGAGATTTCAATTTACCAGATATAGACTGGGACACTCAGATGTTTAGGACGGGTGGTAGGGACAGAGCATCGAGTGACATTATACTGAGTGCACTATCCGAAAATTACCTCGAGCAATTAAACAGAGAACCGACTCGTGGAGATAACATATTGGACCTACTGATAACAAACAGACCCGAACTTTTCGAATCTGTATGTACAGAACAGGGAATCAGTGATCATAAGGCCGTTGCAGCATCCCTGAATATGGAAGTTAATAGGAATATAAAAAAAGGGAGGAAGGTTTATCTGTTTAGCAAGAGTAATAGAAGGCAGATTTCAGACTACCTAACAGATCAAAACGAAAATTTCTGTTCCGACACTGACAATGTTGAGTGTTTATGGAAAAAGTTCAAGGCAATCGTAAAATGCGTTTTAGACAGGTACGTGCCGAGTAAAACGGTGAGGGACGGGAAAAACCCACCGTGGTACAACAACAAAGTTAGGAAACTACTGCGAAAGCAAAGAGAGCTCCACTCCAAGTTTAAACGCAGCCAAAACCTCTCAGACAAACAGAAGCTAAACGATGTCAAAGTTAGCGTAAGGAGGGCTATGCGTGAAGCGTTCATTGAATTCGAAAGTAAAATTCTATGTACCGACTTGACAGAAAATCCTAGGAAGTTCTGGTCTTACGTTAAATCAGTAAGTGGCTCGAAACAGCATATCCAGACACTACGGGATGATGATGGCATCGAAACAGAGGATGACACGCGTAAAGCTGAAATACTAAACACCTTTTTCCAAAGCTGTTTCACAGAGGAAGACCGCACTGCAGTTCCTTCTCTAAATCCTCGCACAAACGAAAAAATGGCTGACATCGAAATAAGTGTCCAAGGAATAGAAAAGCAACTGGAATCACTCAATAGAGGAAAGTCCACTGGACCTGACGGGATACCAATTCGATTCTACACAGAGTACGCGAAAGAACTTGCCCCCCTTCTAACAGCCGTGTACCGCAAGTCTCTAGAGGAACGGAGGGTTCCAAATGATTGGAAAAGAGCACAGATAGTCCCAGTCTTCAAGAAGGGTCGTCGAGCAGATGCGCAAAACTATAGACCTATATCTCTTACGTCGATCTCTTGTAGAATTTTAGAACATGTTTTTTGCTCGCGTATCATGTCATTTCTGGAAACCCAGAATCTACTATGTAGGAATCAACATGGATTCCGGAAACAGCGATCGTGTGAGACCCAACTCGCCTTATTTGTTCATGAGACCCAGAAAATATTAGATACAGGCTCCCAGGTAGATGCTATTTTTCTTGACTTCCGGAAGGCGTTCGATACAGTTCCGCACTGTCGCCTGATAAGCAAAGTAAGAGCCTACGGAATATCAGACCAGCTGTGTGGCTGGATTGAGGAGTTTTTGGCAAACAGAACACAGCATGTTGTTATCAATGGAGAGACGTCTACAGACGTTAAAGTAACCTCTGGCGTGCCACAGGGGAGTGTTATGGGACCATTGCTTTTCACAATATATATAAATGACTTAGTAGATAGTGTCGGAAGTTCCATGCGGCTTTTCGCGGATGATGCTGTAGTATACAGAGAAGTTGCTGCATTAGAAAATTGTAGCGAAATACAGGAAGATCTGCAGCGGATAGGCACTTGGTGCAGGGAGTGGCAACTGACCCTTAACATAGACAAATGTAATGTATTGCGAATACATAGAAAGAAGGATCCTTTATTGTATGATTATATGATAGCGGAACAAACACTGGTAGCAGTTACTTCTGTAAAATATCTGGGAGTATGCGTACGGAACGATTTGAAGTGGAATGATCATATAAAACTAATTGTTGGTAAGGCGGGTACCAGGTTGAGGTTCATTGGGAGAGTGCTTAGAAAATGTAGTCCATCAACAAAGGAGGTGGCTTACAAAACACTCGTTCGACCTATACTTGAGTATTGCTCATCAGTGTGGGATCCGTACCAGGTCGGGTTGACGGAGGAGATAGAGAAGATCCAAAGAAGAGCGGCGCGTTTCGTCACTGGGTTATTTGGTAACCGTGATAGCGTTACGGAGATGTTTAATAAACTCAAGTGGCAGACTCTGCAAGAGAGGCGCTCTGCATCGCGGTGTAGCTTGCTCGCCAGGTTTCGAGAGGGTGCGTTTCTGGATGAGGTATCGAATATATTGCTTCCCCCTACTTATACTTCCCGAGGAGATCACGAATGTAAAATTAGAGAGATTAGAGCGCGCACGGAGGCTTTCAGACAGTCGTTCTTCCCGCGAACCATACGCGACTGGAACAGGAAAGGGAGGTAATGACAGTGGCACGTAAAGTGCCCTCCGCCACACACCGTTGGGTGGCTTGCGGAGTATCAATGTAGATGTAGATGTAGATGTAGATGTAAAACCATTTCTTTTACTGCATGAAGAGGGGATTTTCGGTAAACACCCCCCTTTGGTTTCTAAACAATAATTTCGATAACTCCAAACATTCGCCTTTATAAAGGACTGCCCAAAAAAAAAAAAAAGAACTACTGTAATACTTCCACACATGCATGCACACATAATAATACACCAAAACTGACATAGAAAAATACTCTTCAAAGAAACAGCGCTGTTTCAAAAAATCTATTTTGTGGTACTTGTAATGATGATCGGAGTTGAATTGTTATTAACTGCAGTGGAAAGCAATGTGTACTTTTTGTACTTATTTGTCCTACTTTTGTATTTATGATCAACCAACGAAGTGTTCATTGTTGTTGATTAAAAGTAATTAATGTTTGTTAATTCGGGACGTGTTTTTAAAGTACGTACCGCTTTGAAATGCTGCAGCGCCACGGTCAGCATACTGGCGCACGCGCGCTGTTGCCGTTGGCAAGTCACAGACACCATTAGAGAGCCATTCGGCGTGTTAGCGTCTGTTTGTAAATATTTGAAACGCCTTCTCTGATTGAGAAGCCCTGAGGCTGTAACGTATGCGCTGTGATTCGTTTTCTTAGTGCTGAAGGCGTGAAAGCGCCTAAAATTCATTGTCAGATCAGTGAAGTGTAAGGAGGAAACATTGTGAGCGATAGAATGGTACAGAAATGGATGAGAACTTGTAAAGATGGCCTTACAAATATGCATCATGAACGAAGTGAGCGACCTCCAGTCATTAGTGACATTTAATGGAGAAAATTGATAAAGAAGCGAGAGTGAACAGACGCTTTACGATTTCGATGTTATGTGATGAGTTTCCTCAAAATTGTCAAGAAGTGTACTTTATGCAACTGTTACAGAAGGTTCAAATTATGGAAAGTGATGCTCGCGCTGGGTATCAAAAATGCTGATGAAAGTGCACTGAAGTAAACGTTTAGTCAGTGCCTTGACTTTCTTTGAGTGGTAAAATGAGGACGGTCATGAGCTCTTGAGCCAAACTGTCACAGGGGACGAAACATGGATGGCTTACAGTACAAATGAACCAAAGCAGCAGTCCATGGAACGGCGGCGTTCAGCATCATTGAAGAAAGTTCAAGCAAACAATTTCAGTACAGAAACTCATGTGTGCTGTTTTTTGAGATAGGGAGGACGTATTGCTCGTGGATTTTTTCCCATGTGGTGACACCATAAATTCTACAACTTACTTTGAAACCTTAAAAAACTGTACTGTGAAATCCAAAACAAAACGCGTGGCATGTTGAGTGAGGGGATCATTTTCCTTGATGACAATATTCATCAACACATGGCCCATCGAACTCAGTTGCTGATTGGAACATTTGGCTTAGAACATCTTTCTTACCCTCCGTACAACCCTCATTTAGCATGTCATGTGTTCCTTCATTTGAAGAAACACCTGGGTGATCAGTGCCACGATGGCAGTGAGAACGTGAAAACGACCATGTTACAATGGCTTGTTAATATCTTGGCAGATTTCTGTGATTATGGTATTCAAAAACTGATTGTATGGTACAACTAGTCATTTAATATTTGTGGGAATTATGTACAAAAGTGGATGTAAAATACAGGCTTTCATGGTTCAGAAAAGTCTACTTCTTCTATTGTAATTACAGAACCTTATCCCCTTAAAAAACATGCTTTCCATATTACACAAATGAATTTTATGGCAAGTTACGTAAGAGATTTTGTCATTATTCTAGTATTACTACTCAGAAGAAATGGGGTTACAGTACTGTCACTGTTCTTGCTGGATGATCACCATTGTATTAATAAGAAAACTATTACCTTCATCTCCAGAGACAGTGCTCACAGATACAAAAAATAAAACTTGGTATTGGTTCCGTTAGAACTAATATTTGTTTCATTTGAGTGCTGCATGTACAGTTAACTTGAAATTGTAGCGTTTGTTTTAGAATCTCCAATTACTGAAATAATGCTGCCAAATCGTTACAAGGTAAAGTTGAAATAATTTACTCAAGCAGCAAAATTTCTTCTTACACAAGTGACATTTAAGAGTAACCAAATAATCACGTAGTTGAACGATTCCCTTTATAAACGCAATTGCACTTCATACCAATTCCACAAAGTAGTAATTGCAGTACCTGGTACTCGATGCACGGCTTAAAGAATAAACTTTCTTAACTCAAGAGCAGAAGTATTTCTGTATTGTGCCACATGGCACCTTATCAGTCTACAGGTGATGGCATAACGTGTTTTGTACAGTAAGGATGTAGATGTAGATGTAGAAACGATGGGATATGTAACGATGCCAAGTGGACTCCCTTCATTACGACTATAGGCCAATTCCTTCCGTGTGCAACTGTAATTCGGCCCGAAATGGGCAATAGGAGCCGTCCTCCATTGTACACTGAAGTCATGGGATAGCAATATGCGCATATACAGATGGCAATAGTATTGCGTACACAAGGTATAAAAGGGCAGAGCATTGGTGGAGCTGGCAATTGTAGTCAGGTGATTCATGCGAAAAGGCTTCTGACGTTAGTTATGGCCGCACGATGGCAATTAACAGACTTTGAATGCAGAATGGCAGTTGAAGGTAGATGCAAGGGACATTCCATTACGGAAATAGTTAGGGAATTTAGTATTCTGAGATATGCAGTGTCAAGAGAGTGCTGAGTACACCGTACTTCAGGCATTATCTCTCACAGTGCGGTGGCCGACTGCCTTCACTTAACGACTGAAAGTAGCGCTGTTTGTGTAAAGTTGTCAGTGTTAACAGAGAAGCAACACTGCGTGAAAAAACCACAGAAACCAATGTGGAATTTGGCATTAGCGCTCTGTGCTTGCACACGACTGATGAGTGCCTTTGCTGGCTGTGCGACATCTGCTGCTGGGGAATGCCTGGCTGGGTGATGGTAGTTTGAACTAAACGCCCACACACTTTTGTAATCATTTAGTAAAATGTTCACATTACAGAATAAAGAAAATGGAAACCCACTGATGATGACACACTGGTGCTGAAACGTGTTTGGGCACAGAGAACAAACGGTGTTTTGCATAACTGGTTGATCTCACATCCTACAATTTTAACTGCAAACACTGTCAACACAAGAAGCTGCAAATCCAAATGATGAATATGTCGTCGTCCAGCCAGGCATTACCCAGCAAGCTCTACAACAAATACAGGAACACCTTAATGAAGCTTCAAAAGACAACTCTCAATATACAGTTTGATAAAAATTGCGTAGCTAATAATGTAATTCCAGATTGTATCAAAAACTCTTTGAGTAGCATGTCATCTGCACCACAGAAAGTGACAAAGAAAGTGGAGATTTTGTGGCTAAAGCAGGAAATTAGGGAATTATATGCTAAAGAGCAATCGATTAACACTGAACTTTACGAAACACATTTAGAATTAGCCAACAAATTTACAATACCAGCTCACTTTGAGGAAACAACAGAGAGAGAAAAGGCATACATACAGAAAGTAATGCAAGAAAAACAGGAGAAACAAAACAGAAAAGTGAACAGAATAATCTACAGCACAAATACACCGACTAAAAACAATCACAACCAACAATATAAGTTCCATAACAGAATCAGTAACCTATCTGACAAAAATCCTATCAAACAAGAAAAGAGGCTACTAATATAAGGAGCAAAACACAACATTAAAACAAACATATCACACAAAACAATAGAAAACCTCATAACGGAATCAGAACACATTATAAAGGAACAAGAAAGGCTGAGCAAGCCAAATTTTAATGAAAACTTAACAAATAGAATTAGTAGCTGGAGAAATAACACAGATAAAGAGAACACACAAATCCACAATTACTTATAATCATAAAACAGAAGATTATACACAGCCAACAAGCTAAAACAAAAATTAAAACAGAAGAAGGCCGTAGTAACAAGAACAGACAAAGGTAATATTACTGTAATTATGGATGAAAAAGAATATATAGAGAAAACACTAGATTTTCTCAAAGACAACAACATATAAAACTGACGAGTGACCCAACAGCAAGTTATCAGAAAAACATTCAACAGACACTGAAAAACATCAAAAATACATTCTCAAAAGGCCAAGTAAAGAGGATAACACAGAAAAATCCAAAAGCACCCACCATAAATCCCCTACCACAGATTCACAAGGATAATATCCAATTAAGGCCCATCATCAACTTCCGAAATGCTCCATCCTACCACCTAGCCCAACAAACACACACACTGCTCAAAAAACGGTACACTTTTGACAACAACAGGAACCTGGAAAACTTAGTGGAGTTGATCAACAGAATCAAGAACATACACATACCATACACAGCAACCGTCATATCATTTGACATCACATCAATGTACACTTGTATTCCAATAAATGAAGCAATCGAAATCATCACACAAAGATTAAAACAACAAGGAAACACACCACACATACACATCAATGAAATAGCAACCATACTCAAGACCATAACATCACAAAATTATTTTGTATTCAACAAAGTTTTTTATTCTCAACATGATGGACTGCCAATAGGATCACCAATTAGTGACCTCATAGCTAGCATATTTATGAACACCCTGGAGAGCATGATCTTCAGGGCCATAATAAAACCAAGAAACTACAAAGTTATATACTGGTACCGTTATGTCGATGACATAATATACCTGACTGATGAACCACATACAAACACAGAACAGTTACACAATGAAATAAACAACTTACACCCAAACATTAACTTCACATTAGAAATAGAAAGTAACAACACACTGCGTTTTCTACATCTCACCGTACATAAAACACACACAACTTCACAATATTCAGGAAACCGACAACCACAAGCACCACCATTCATGCTCCATAGATTAAACCAATGAACAAAAATAACTACATACAAGAACTAAACACAATAAAACAAATAGCAGTAGAAAACGCTTATGATACCCATATGATATTTAATTGATGAAAGGAGGAAATATAAAAACGCAGTAAATGATACAGGCAAAAAGGAATACAAACGATTAAAAAATGAGATCGACAGGAAGTGCAAAATGGCTTAGCAGGGATGACTAGAGGACAAATGTAAGGATGTAGAGGCATATATCACTAGGGGTAAGATAGGTACTACCTACAGGAAAATTAAAGAGACTTTTGGAGAAAAGCGAACCACTTGCATGAATATCAAGAGCTCAGATGGAAACCCAGTTGTAAGCAAAGAAGGGAAAGCAGAAAGGTGGAAGGAGTATATAGAGGGTCTATACAAGGACGATGTACTTGAGGACAATATTATGGAAATGGAAGAGGATGTAGATGAAGATGAAATGAGATATATGATACTGAGTGAAGAGTTTGACAGAGCACTGAAAGACCTAAGCCAAAACAAGGCTCCGGGAGTAGACAACATTTCATTAGAACTACTGATAGCCTTGGGAGAGCCAGCCCTGAGAAAACTCTATCATCTGGTGAGCAAGATGTATGAGACAGGTGAAATGCCCTCAGACTTCAAGAAGAATATAATAATTCCAACCCCCAAAATGCAGGTGTTGGCAGATGTGAAAATTATCGAAGTATCAGTTCAGTAAGTCATGGCTGCAAAATGCTAACACGAATTCTTTGTAGACAAATGGAAAAACTGGTAGAAGCCGACCTCGAGAAAGATCAGTTTGGATTCCATAGAGATGTTGGAACATGTGAGGCAGTACTGACCCTACGACTTATCTTAGAAGATAGATTAAGGAAAGGCAAACCTACGTTTCTAGCATTTGTTGACTTAGAGAAAGCTTTTGACAATGTTGACTGGAATACTCTCTTTCAAATTCTGAAGGTGGCAGGGGTAAAATACAGGGAGCGAAAGGCTATTTACAATTTATACAGAAACCAGATGGTGCTTATAAGAATCGAGGGGCATGAAAGGGAAGCAGTGGTTGGGAAGGGAATGAGACAGGGTTGTAGCCTATCTCCGATGTTATTCAATCTGTATATTAAGTGAACAGTAAAGGAAACCAAAGAAAAATTCGGAGTAGGAATTTAAATCCATGGAGAATAAATAAAAATTTTGAGGTTCACCGATGACTTTGTAATTCTGTCAGAGACAGCAAAGGACCTGGAAGAGCAGTTGAACGGAATGGACTGTTTCTTGAGAGGAGGATATGAGATGAACATCAATAACAGCAAAACGAGGATAATGGAATGTAGTCGAATTAAATCGGGTGATGCTGCGGGAATTAGATTAGGAAATGAGTTTTGATATTTGGGGACCAAAGTAGCTGATGATGGGCGAAGTAGAGAGGATATAAAACGTAGACTGGCAATGCCAAGGAAAGCGTTCCTGAAGTAGAGAAATTTGTTAACATCGCGTATAGATTTAAGTGTCAGAAAGTCGTTTCTGAAAGTATTTGTATGGATTGTAGCCATGTATGGAAGTGAAACGTGGACGATAAATAGTTCAGACAAGAAGAGAATAGAAGCTTTCTAAATGTTGTGCGACAGAGGAATCCCGAAGATTAGATGGGTAGTTAATGAGGGGGTATTGAATAGAATTGGAGAGAAGAGAAATTTGTGGCACAACTTGACTAGAAGAAACGATCGGTTGCCAGCACATGTTCTGAGGCATCAATGGATCACTTATTTAGTACTGGAGGGCAGCGTGGAGCGTAAAAATCATGGAGGGAGACAAGAGATGAATACAATAAGCAGATTCAGATGGATGTAGGTTGCAGTACGTACTGGGTGCTGAAGGAGCTTGCAAAGGATAGAGTAGCATGGAGAGCTGCATCAAACCAGTCTCTGGACTGAAGACCACAACAACAACAACAACAACAACAACAACCCCTTTGGTAGAAAAGTTAAATAAAAAATACGTAAACAGTAAAAAAATGAACTTACCACACACACACACAAATCCTCACCCAACACAGAACAATATAAAACACAAACAATGACCACACACAAGACACAACAGAGCAGCAACACACACACACACACACACACACACACACACACACACACACACACACACACACAAAACAGGAAATGGCACATACTCATCTATAACAACAAGATTGTTCACATAATAGGCAATATATTAAAGAAACAGGGACTCCAAGTATTATACAGGACAGAGAACACAACACAGAAAAAGATCAGAACACAAGAAAAACCATGGATAAATTTAACAGATCAGGAATATATGAACTCAAATACAACACTTGCCATGACAAATATGCACAATCTTCATAACCAGAATTCAGAAAATCTCCGTGCTTTAAAAAGCAACAGCTCCCATAGCACATTTGCTGACCACCTTGTAGCACACAATCACGACACAATTACAATAGAAACAAATACTAAAACCCAGCCATAGCCTATACAGCAAACTGACTATTGAGGAAAACTTCCACATGCAGAAGGCAATAGCAGAAGGAAAACAGATCTTAACTAAATACACTACACTCTGTATGGCCACACTATTTAACCCATTAAAGGAACTTTACGAAAAAGACAAGACAAACAGATAAAGTCTACCTACATACACACACACACACACACACACACACACACACACACACACACACAAGCGCGTGCGCACACACACACAAACACAAACACATACACACACACACACACACACACACACACACACGGAAAATGGATACACTACAACCGGCAAGGTCTCATGTAAAAGACAACACTAACAACTAAGAAGCATAGAGAAAACACACACACACACACAAAGATAAACTGTAAACAAATTCAAAACTGTCGCCGAACTCTCTGGTGAACAAATGACCATTGACTTTGCTGGGACACACAACACCACAATCACACTGTGTTTTGGTAAAGTGAAAAGTGCTTTTACGACCTTATTTGTGGAAAATACGTGTTATATTTACGTGTGCATCACATCACCCCACCATGATGCGGAGAATAAAAGGGCTTGCCACACGAAAACGTAAGTAAATACGAATATAGGCGCGAAATATCGCGACAAACTATATTACATTCTTGATGAAAGGTTAAGTCCCAACGAAATTTCTCATCAACGTTGTTTGGTTGCAGATGACAAGCTGCCTGTAGTAAATAATAAACAAGTGATCCGAAAAAATCATGAACACCAAGTGTAAAAGTATAACAAAAAGAAAAGAACTATTGTTTGAACTAAACATCCACATAAGTTTGTAATAATTTAATAAATATGTTCACATTACAGAATAATAAAATGGGAACTCACTGATGATGACACAGTGCTTCTGAAATATCTTTGGGTACTGAAAAAAAAGGGTGTTTTGCATAACTGGCGGACCTCACATCTTCCAATTTTGTCACCTTATTGTAAAGGCCGCGTGGAGCCTGGAACCCCACTTGCCCTCCTGCAAGCCTAGCATCAGAACCACTGCAACATATCACTCGGTACTGTGGGTGCACGAAGATCCCACGTCAGTGGTATCTGGACGACGGCGACGGAGATACTGCTGGTGACACACCGACGTTGGTTGGCAGTGATATAGCCGCCTTCAGCGTGTAGACTGTGTGTGCTAAGTAAGCCTCTGGGCCCTAACCACTGTGATGATGTGTTGCGGCCTCATTATAAACATAATAAGTGTGTTCGCAATTATTTTAGTACAGCATGTGATAAAACCGCTAGGCCTTTTTAAAGGGGGGGGGGGGGGTACATACGTGAAAGCGACCATAATTGGAAAAATAATTTATTGGTTGTTGATTTACAACACGGTTTTGAAATATCGGTGCTCATATTATTTATACCTGCGGCGTTTTCTTCAAGTTTTATGCAATCCCAATGAAGGGAATGTTTGTCTGGTACAACAAGAAGGCTGTGGAATAGTATCAATGCGACTGATTTAGTGTTTGTTTACAAGTGGGTGCCGTTATGGCACTCAGTTAAAAAATCAAGTTGACCGAAGAAGACAATCAAAGAAAAAACTGTTCAAGGATGAAGAGGAGTATGCATATCGTTTGACGTAGTTCATCCAGATAAGGTAAGGCCTACTACAAATACTGCCAAATCTTTGATTCAAGTTTCCCGCAACTTACAGGTTGGAAACTTTATGTGCCTTATCCTCACAAACCACTGGCGCTATAGTACTTAAGTTTGAATTTTTACTGGTCAGGAATTATCATTTAATACGATAAGAAGACTTTTATCTAAGAGATCCCTCTAAAATTTGTATATGTTTTTCACAGATATTTGGAGAGATGTAAAACTCCAGCAAAAGAAGGTATCAAAATTCTCCTCCACAGATATTTGTAACAATGGTATGCCAGACTTTGTACAAAAATGTATAAATTTATTTCTGACAGATTTTTCAAAAAACAAACATCTGTACTCACCTTCTTACAAACATTTTAATCGTTGATAATTAAAAGCGTATAAAGCCAATGAACATGAAAACTTAAGTGTGAGTGTCTGTAGCACGTCTTACTAACTGTGTCAACTTTAGTTACAGTGCCTTTTAAAAACTTTGGACTATTTAAGGTTGTGCTCAAAGTACTGAAAATTTTCATATGTCCCCCTTTAAACAATAGTAAACGATATTTTTTAAGTTTGAAATTAGTCCAGTTTAGCGGCAAAGCGATTTCTTCTATAAGTCATTTCTTCTATAATTCATTTCATCTAAATCAGTATTGTTTCCCGAATATCTAGATAGCTCCGAAGCTGTACCTGTCACTTATGATCACAAGTTGTGAAAAATGTCGCTATCAAAAATTGAACTCGACCAAAACTATGATACGACCTTCCATGTTAGAAGATGGGCTCAACATTTCAGCTTCTCTGAGTATTGAAAGTCATATTTTAAGGCAACTAAATTATAAAAATACTACAAGAAGCTTAATTAATATGAAGTACAGACGCAGAACAATTAACCAATAAGGGTATCAACAGCCTTTATTTTAAGGCTTATTATTTGGGAAATCTTATCTTTAAAACTTAGTGCTTAAATAACTTTAAAACTACACTAGACATTAATGAATGGTTTTCAGTATGTGACGAGATAACCCAAAGTTTTTTTTATCTTCTAGGTGACGCAATTTTGACGCGTAATTGAACTTGAAAACCTGATAAAACGAAGACGCCAGAGGCGAAAGCTCAGTATATGGCCTGGTTTATACAGACGTCGTCCGATACCCAAATGCAACGAAACTTTCGAGCACGCTATGGAAAGCAACCACCGTCCCGATTAAGTAATCGGATTCGGCATTCGTCATTTATGGAAACAGGTAGTGTTCACCATAAAAAGTGGGCGGGTCGTCTATCCGTTACAGACAGCAACATGGACAAGGCACGGCAGGAATTTGCGACTAGTACAACAAAATCAGTGCGTACGGCGCCCAGACAATTGGAAATGGACGACAAACAGTGCACAATATCTTGCATAAGAGGTTATGGCTATATCCCCATAAGGTGCAGCTGCCTCAGGCATACCTACGGACAAACCTCAGCGCGAACAGTCTGTAATGAATACGGCAGGCAAGGCTGACGCAATCAATGACTTTTAGGGAAAGATTTGTTTCGGCGACGGCCAACGTTTCATGTATCCGGCAACTGAATCGTCATGACGTTCGTATACGGGGATCACAGGATCCTCATGTTAAACGTGGAATGGAAAGAGACAGTATTAAGGTCAATGTTTGGTGCGGACTGACGTACAATTGCATCACTGGTCCATTCTTTTTCATCGAGTCTGTGCTGTCTACCTGGGTATCTTACAAGAGTTTGCTGTACCATAACTGGAACACCTGCAACCTGGTCATATTCCAGCAGGATGGGACACCACCCCTCTGGTCACGGAATGTACGTCAAGTTCTAGATAGAAAGTTTCTTGATAGGTGGATTGGAGCAGATGGTCCAGTTCGCTCCTCTGACCTCACACCACTAGACTTCTTCTTGTTAGGTTTTTTAAAGGATCTGGTGCACTAAACCAAGGTTAGCGACCTACATGACTTGATGGTATGCATTCGCAGTGCATTTGAACACGCCACCTTTGAGATCTTGAATTGTACGTGGACAGAAACGGAATTCCGACTGGATATTATCCATGCCACTAAGGGTGCTCAGACTGATGTGTATGGGTGAGGAAATAAATCTTTATGAGTTATCTTACCACATGCTGAGAACCATTTGTTAGTATCTAGTATAGTTTTAAAGGTGTTAAAGTCTACAATGTAAAGATAATTTATGGTCCCCCTGTCCTTCACTGACTTGAATAAAGGTAAAATTTTCTTCACTGTTACATTCCTTTTCTTATCTGGTATTTGTCTGACAAACATGTTTACTTATGGTTACAACCAATAAACGACTTCCCATCCACACCCCACCCAATTACTTAAACAATTGAGTTCCCAAGTATAAAATGTCATATCTCAATAACTGTGTCGCACACTGATACAACTTTGCAGGTATAATCAGTGTTATGTGTCCATAGTATCTGCAAAATGTGTTGCGGATGGAATAATTAGGAAATAAATAACAAATTAAAATGTCATATCTCACATCTGTATATCTTTCTTCCTTTTTGTTTAGAAAATTTAGAAATCTTCAAAATGTAGCCGTATATACGAATTAATTTGCGATGTGAATGCATATGAGCCATTCCACATCATTACGATTTATTGTGCAAAATCATCCATGGAACATGTTACTAACTAACTAACCTAATGCTGCAGATTTACCTCATGAGCAACGAAAATGGAGTAAATGATAAAACTTTTTTCCTTTTATCATTTTGAGGTGCGTGTCAGCCAGGGAAAGTTTGGTAAAGGTTTGAAATTATGCCTGAAGTTTGTTGGAGGTAGCTAAGTTTCCCCATACGCAAACACTGGATGCATATGGTCTAAGTAATTTGCACGTGGTGAGTTGCCTGGCTCAAGACATACAAAGATTGTAAACGTAATACTTCACGTATTGTGTTAAACCTTTGACATATGGTTACAGTTGCCAATTAGTAAATTATGAAACGAGTGTAAATTATTAAATTCAGCCAAGAGAAATTCGAAAATCATATTTTTTGCTCCCCCTGCAAGCCGTTAGATAGGCAACCTGCAACTGGAAAATGCAACTGCCTGGGGTTAGCCATTTAGTATGAGGTACGAGGGCAGTTCAATAAGTAATGCAACACATTTTTTTTCTGAAACAGGGGTTGTTTTAGTCAGCATTGAAATACACCAGGTTATTCCCCAATCTTTTAGCTACACAACACTATTTTTCAACGTAATCTCCATTCAATGCTACGGCCTTACGCCACCTTGAAATGACGGCCTGTATGCCTGCACGGTACCATTCCACTGGTCGATGCCGGAGCCAACGTCGTACTGCATCAATAACTTCTTCATCATCCGCGTAGTGCGTCCCACGGATTGCGTCCTTCATTGGGCCAAACATATGGAAATCCGACGGTGCGAGATCGGGGCTGTAGGGTGCATGAGGAAGAACAGTCCACTGAAGTTTTGTGAGCTCCTCTCGGGTGCGAAGACTTGTGTGATGTCTTGCGTTGTCATGAAGAAGGAGAAGTTCGTTCGGATTTTTGTGCCTACGAACACGCTGAAGTCGTTTTTTCAATTTCTGAAGAGTAGCACAATACACTTCAGAGTTGATCGTTTGACCATGGGGAAGGACATCGAACAGAATAACCCATTCAGCGTCCCAGAAGACTGTAACCATGACTTTACCGGCTGAGGGTATGGCTTTAAACTTTTTCTTGGTAGGGGAGTGGGTGTGGTGCCACTCCATTGATTGCCGTTTTGTTTCAGGTTCGAAGTGATGAACCCATGTTTCATCGCCTGTAACAATCTTTGACAAGAAATTGTCACCCTCAGCCATATGACGAGCAAGCAATTCCGCACAGATGGTTCTCCTTTGCTCTTTATGGTGTTCGGTTAGACAACGAGGGACCCAGCGGGAACAAACCTTTGAATATCCCAACTGGTGAACAATTGTGACAGCACTACCAACAGAGATGTCAAGTTGAGCACTGAGTTGTTTGATGGTGATCCGTCGATCATCTCGAACGAGTGTGTTCGCACGCTCCGCCATTGCAGGAGTCACCACTGTGCACGGCCGGCCCGCACGCGGGAGATCAGACAGTCTTGCTTGACCTTGCGGCGATGATGACACACGCTTTGCCCAACGACTCACCGTGCTTTTGTCCACTTCCAGATCACCGTAGACATTCTGCAAGCGCCTATGAATATCTGAGATGCCCTGGTTTTCCGCCAAAAGAAACTCGATCACTGCCCGTTGTTTGCAACGCACATCCGTTACAGACGCCATTTTAACAGCTCCGTACAGCGCTGCCACCTGTCGGAAGTCAATGAAACTAAACGAGACGAAGCGGTATTGTTTGAAAATATTCCACAAGAAATTTCCGGTTTTTTCAACCAGAATTGGCCGAGAAAAAAAAAGTGTTGCATTACTTATTGAACTGCCCTCGTATATGCTCTTTTTAAAATTTAAATATTGTTTGTTGCATCGACACTAATCAAAACTTCTTGTTCTCTTTTTTAATATAGTTTTTCATGAGACATTAACAAATCATGTTGAATACTTTCATGATATCGATTATATTAATTTTTTCTTAAATCTCATCAATTCATTAAATCATAAATTATACAGTACAGTTTTATACGATTATACAAAAATCTACACTGAAGAGCCAAAGAAACTGATGCACCTGCCTAATAACGCGTAGGGCCCTTGCGAGCTCGCCGAAGTGCCGCAACACGATGCGACGTGGCATGGACTCGACTAATGTGTGAAGCAGTGTTGGAGGGAATTGACACCATGCATCCTGCAGGGTTGTCCACAAATCCGTAGCAGTACGAGGGACTGGAGAACTCTTGTGAATAGCACGTTGCAATGCATCCCAGTTATGCTCAATAATGTTCATGTCTGGGGAGTCTGGTGGTTAACGGAAGTATTTAAACTCAGAAGAGTGTTCCTGGAGTCGTTCTCTAGCAATTCTGGACGTGCGGGGTGTCGCATTATCCTGCTGTAATTGTCCACGTCCGTCGGAATGCACAATGGACATGAATGGATGCAAGTGATCAGACAAGATGTTTACTTACGTGTCACTTGCCAGTGTCGTGTGTATACGTATCGTGGGTCCCATATCACTCCAGCTGTACACGGCCCACAGAGCCTCCATCACCTTGAAAAGTACCCAGCTGACATGCAGGGTCCATGGATTCATGAGATTTTCTCCATACCTGTACGCGTCCATCCGTTCGATGGAATTTGAAACGAGACTCGTCCGACCAGGCAACATGTTTCCAGTCATCAACAGTCCAATGTTGGTGTTGACGGGCCCAGGAGACGCGTAAAGCCTTGTGTTGTGCAGTCATCAAGGATATACAGTGGGCCATCGGCTCCAAAAGCCCATATCGATGATGTTTGGTTGAATGGTTCGTACGCTGACACTTGATTGCCATCATTGAAATCTGCAGCAATGTTTGGAAGGGTTGCATTTCTGTCACGTTGAAAGATTCTCTCCAGTCGTCGTTGGTCCCGTTCTTGCAAGATCTTTTTCTGGCCCATCGTTCGTGCGCCAACTGTAACACCACGTTCAAAGTGACTTAAATCTTGATAACCTGCCATTTCAGCAGCAGTAATCGATCTAACAACTGCGCCAGACACTTGTGTTACATAGGCGTTGCCGATCGCAGCGTCGTATTCTGCCTATTTACAGATCTCTGTATTTGAGTACGCATTCCTAGACCAGTTTCTTTGGTGTTCCAGTATATAAATGCTGTGTTATAGGTTTCAGACTTAAAAATCGCTGTGAAATGGAATTTTTGCAGGTTGTTGTAGTTATCGTTGTTGTTGTGTTCAGTTTGAAGACTACTTTGATGCAGTTCCCCGTGTCAGTCTATCGTACCCATGTCCCTTCATCTCAGCCTAACTATTCCAGACACCTACATTCATTTGAAGTTGCTCACTATATTCTACCCTTGCTTTTCTTCTACAGCCCCTCTCCTCCCCTCTTTCTCTGTACACAGACTATCCTCCGTCAGCAAGCTGACGATTCTTTCATGCCTCAGGAGAAGCCTAGTCAGCTAATCCCTTCTGTTAGTTACGTTGTGTAACAAATTGAATTTTCCCTCACTTCGATTCAGTAGCCCTTAATTATTTATATAATCTACCAATCTCTTCAGATTTCTTCCGTAGCATCACACTTCAGAGGCTTCTACTCTCCAATCTATTTATATTCCCTGTGTCAACCTCCTACCCCATACAAATATCTTCAAAAGAAGACTTCCCAGCACTTAAAGAAATTTCACCTTTTCAGAAATACTTTTCTTGTTATTACCACTCAAACATTTTACATACTCTTCCCTTCAAATATCGTCGGCTACTTTTAAAATCATCGCCCTAATCGCAAGAAATAGTGATCCAGGAAGTATAGAATTTGTTTCTTTAAGTGCAGTCAATGACCACAATTTTACTGATAATATAAAATAATTAAAAAAAAATTCCTCAGTGTCTCGTTTCCTAATCTCATTATATCTGCATTACCTGATGCATTCCACTACATTCAGTCACCCATATTTTACTCTTGTTGATGTTAATCTTATCCTGAATACACATCTTCCTCCACGATATTATCCGGTTCCGTTCAACTGCTCTTCCAAGTTCTTTGCTGTCTTTAACAGAATTGCAGTGCTATCGGGAAAATACAAAGTAATTTGCTTCGTCTGTGTGAAGTTTCATTTCCTTTCCAACATCGTTCATAGACTGCTGAATTTACAGATTTTATAACGTGAGAGATCAGGTACAGACCCTATGTCACTATCTTCTCGACTATTGCTTCCTTTCCATGCCGTTCACTCTTATAACTGCAGTCCGGTTTCTGCAATAATGAACTCAAAGACACTGAAGGAAAAAAAAATTACACCATCGAGAAGAAATTGTGTGACGTAAATAAAAGCTGGTAAGTCTGTTTGCACATTTACACTACTGGCCATTAAAATTACTACACCAAGAAGAAACGCAGATGATAAACGGGTATTCATTGAACAAATATATTATACTAGAACTGATATGTGATTACATTTTCACACAATTTGGGTGCATAGATCCTGAGAAATCAGTACCCAGAACAACCACCTGTGGCTGTAATAACGGCCGTGATACGCCTGGGCATTGAGTCAAACAGAGCTTGGATGGCGTGTACAGGTACAGCTGCCCATGCAGTTTCAACACGATACCACAGTTCATGAAGAGTAGTGACTGGCGTATTGTGACGAGCCAGTTGCTCGGCCACCATTGACAAGACATTTTCAATTGGTGAGAGATCTAGAGAATGTGCTGGCCAGGGCAGCAGTCGAACATTTTCTGTATAAAGAAAAGTCCGTACAGTACTTGCAACATGCGGTCGTGCATTCTCCTGCCGAAATGTAGGGCTTCGCAGGGATCTAATGAAGGGTAGAGCCACGGGTCGTAACACATCTGAAATGTAACGTCCACTGTCCAAAGTGCCGTCAATGCGAACAAGAGGTGACCGAGACGTGTAACCAATGGCACCCCATGCCATCACGCCGGGTGATACGCCAGTACAGCGATGACGAATACACGCTTCCAATGTGCGTTTACTGCGATGTCGCCAAACACAGATGCGACCATCATGATGCTGTCAACAGAACCTGGATTCATCCGAAAAAAAATGACGTTTTGCCATTCATGCACCCAGGTTCGTCGCTGAGTACACCATCGCAGGCGTTCCTGTCTGTGATGCAGTGTCAAGGGTGACCGCAGCCATGGTCTCCGAGCTGATAGTCCATGCTGCTGCAAACGTCGTCGAACTGTTCGTGCAGATGGTTGGTGTCTTGCAAGCGTCCCCATCTGTTGACTCAGGGATCGAGGCGTGGCTGCACGATCCGTTACAACCATGCGGATAAGATGCCTGTCATCTCGACTGCTAGTGATACGAGGCTGTTGGGATCCAGCACGGCGTTCCGTATTACCCTCCTGAAACCACCGATTCTGTATTCTGCTAACAGTCATTGGATCTCGACCAACGCGAGCAGCAATGTGACGATACGATGAACCGCAATCACGATGGGATACATTCCGACCTTTATCAAAGGCCGAAACGTGATGGTACGCATTTCTCCTTCTCACACGAGGCATCACAACAACGTTTCACCAGGCAACGCCGGTCAACTGCTGTTTGTGTATGAGAAATCGGTTGGAAAAGTTCCTCATGTCAACACGTTGTAGGTGTCGCCACCGGCGCAAACCTTGTGTGAACGCTCTGAAAAGCTAATCATTTGCATATCACAGCATTTTCTTCCTGTCGGTTAAATTTCGCGTCTGTAGCACGCCATCTTCGTCGTGTAACAATTTTGATGGCCAGCAGTGTAAAAGATGATGCCTCTTCAGATTTCACGCCAGTCGCGTAAGAGTTTCGCTCCTAACGTCAGTCTGACATTCAAATTAGGTAACGGTCATGAGCGTGAGTAACCTTTAACACTGGACGTGGTGGGGTGATGTTAGTACGAATGCCTTTAAGGTGACAAAGACTTCATTGTAAACACCTAAGTGACTTTGAACGAGTTCGTGTAATACGGCTTCGAGAAGCTGTACCTTCCTTCTGCGATATTGCAGAAAGGCTTGGCAGGAATGCAGCCACTGTACATGATTGCTGGCGGTGGTGATCACCAGAATATACGCCAGCAAGAAGACTGGGCTCCGGACAGCCATGTGGAGCCACCGAGAGAGAAGGCTGTCACGTTGCCGGCTTGAGGTGCTGTGCGGTTCTAGGCGCTGCAGTCTGGAACCGAGAGCCGCTACGGTCGCAGGTTCGGATCCTGCCTCGAGCATGGATGTGTGTGATGTCCTTAGGTTATTTAGATTTAATTAGTTCTAAGTTCTAAGCGACTGATGACCTAAGTCGCATAGTGCTCAGAGCCATTTTTATGCTGTCACGTTCAGCGTATGATTCTGACGCATCGTAGCACATATGCAGCAGAAATTCCAGTAGCAGTTGGCACCACAATGACGCAACGAACTGTTACAAATCGGTTACTTCAAGGACAGCTCCGAGCCAGTCAACCAGTAGCGTGCATTCCATTGTCCCCAAACCGTCACCGTCTGCGAGTTCAAGTGGTGTCAAGCGAGAGCTGATTGGATTGCAGCGGGGAGGTCAGTTGTGGTTTCTGGTGGAAGCTGGTTCTGCCTCGCTGCCAATGATGGCCGTATGTTAGTTAGCAGGAGGGCAGTTGAAGGCTTGCGACCAACCTGTCTGGCTGCTAGACACACTGGACCTACATCTGGAGTTATCTTACGGGATGCGATTTCGTATGACATCAGGAGCACTCTCTTCGTTATCCCACGCACCTGACTGCATATTTGTACGTCACTCTGGTGATTCGACGTGTTGTGCGCCGTTCATGAACACCATTTGAGCCGATGTTCTCCAACTGAATAATGTCTTCTACAAAGAAGCTTGCAAATTCTGGAGCCTTGGCTGTTGGCACAGCTTTGGTGACAGCCCAGCAGGTAAGGTAGTCAGTGCAAACTATCGTCTATCATTTTCCATTGACTTTTGGAACCTCTCTAAGAGGTCACTTCAAGTTTGATTGAATAGTTCTGATACAGACAGAATTATTGGTGGTAGATGCCCTGGAGGTAATCAGGGAATATGCTTACATCGCTTGAATTCCTTACAGTTTTTCACATAGTGCATAATGAACTGGTAGAGACTTGGTCAATGATACCCGTTTCTGATTCTGCGTAGAATCTTCACGAATCACAGGTGATCAGATGTAGGAGCACCGTGGAATAACTTCAGCATAACTGCCCATAGGTGAGCTAGGATGATGAACAACCATTTCCAGTCCATCGGATCATAGTTTCTCTTATATACTCTTATAACTGGAATTCTCCTTTGGTTGGTTCCTCATTCTTCAAGGCTTCTATGTTTTTCAGCATGACTGGCTGTTGCCTCTGTTCAGCAGCAGTGTCATTTAATACAGTGATCTCTGAAATTTCGTCCATGCTGCTACGCTCCATCACAGGATTCATTGAGAAGCAATCGATCTCCTTGTTTGCCGTGTGTGTTTGTACATCACTGAAGTCTCAGTGACTATCCTGTCAATTGATTTCAGCAACCCACGCTACACTATGAAGACAAACCCACCATACATAGGAAAACATTTGCACTATTGTTCCTCTTTTTTTCTCATGATTATCAGATTTCTGTCCACTGTACCATTATAAATTGAGCGCTGAATGCATTAAGAATATAAGCAGTTTTTATCAGGTTTCATGTGACTATAAATCCTTTCACATAACCAGCCAAAATAATAGATCCTGTGACGCTACCCCCACTAATTTCTGGCTCTGGAATCGATCCACAGACACAACATGAACCGATACTATTTGATCTAGTGTTTCTGTTTCTATGAATGTAACTGGTTACTCATTCAGAAGAATCGGTGAGTCACAGTGATCTGGCGACCGTATGGTAGATAATTATTTCATCTAGCCACACAGGTGCAATTGATACCATGAGTATTGGTCTGAGATCCAGACCGACAGGGGGATTCAACAACAATATGTTTTGCTCACTTGACCTAAAATATGGAAATAATATTTTGTACTACTTTTCTTAGTGGAAATATTAGCAATGAGATATGGTTACAACATGACAATGTAGCAGTTCACACTCAGTGAGACCTAAGCATTTCCCTCCAATGTCTTGGGCATATGGAGCGGACGACAGTCCTCAGACTTATTTATACCTTTAGGACAGAGAGCCATGATCTTAGGGGCAGATGTGGGCTCTGAACACAATTTATTGGGTATGAACTACAGAATAAAATTAAAGACATTCCAGACAGGTAGGAAACAGAAAGAATAGATAGTTTCAAAGTTAACATCAGGCAACGTTTGAGTGAAACACAGGAAAGGAATACAGTAGAAGACGAATGGGTAGAACTGAGAGATGAAACAGTGAAGGCAGCACAGGGTCAAATAGGCAAAAAGACAAGGTGTAGTACGAGTCCTTGGGTAACGTACGAGAAACTGAATTTAATTGACAGAAAGAGGAAATATGAAAATGCATCAAATGAAGCAGAAAAAAGAGAATACAGATGGCTAAAAATGAAGTTGAGAGAAAGTGCAAAGTGGCAAAGCAGTAATGGATAGACACCAGTAAAAAAGCTACAGACCCAGCATCTACATCTACATCTACATAGATACTCCGCAAGCCACCGTATGGTGGGTGGCGGAGGGTGCCCGGTACCATTATTTGTCATTTTACGTCCTCTTCCACTCTCAAACAGAGCGAGGTAAAAACGATTGTCTGTACGAGTCCGTTACAGCCCTAATTTCTCGTACCTTATCTTCGTGGTACTCACGCGCAATGTATGTTGACGGCAGGAGAATCGGTCGGCAGTCAGCTTCACATGCCGGTTCTCTCGAAAAGGAGATTGCCTTGACTCCACGGATTCCCATTTGACTTCCCGAAGCATTTCTTTAACACTTAAGTGTTGTTCGAACCTACCGGTAACAAGTCTAGCCTCCCGATTCTGAACTGCTTCGATGTCTTTCTTGAATCCGACCTGGTACGGATCCTAAACTCTCGAAGAGTACTCAAGAATAGGTCGCATCAGCGTCCTATATGCGGCCTCCTATCACCGCTGTTCTAATCCAGTGTGCTCTATAGAGTGTCTACATCTACATCCATACTTCGCAAGCCACCTCACGGTGTGTGGCGGAGGGTACTTTGAGTACCTCTATCGGTTCTCCCTTCTATTCCAGTCTCGTATTGTTCGTGGAAAGAAAGATTGTCGTTATGCCTATGTGTGGGGTCTAATCTCTCTGATTTTATCCTCATGCTCTCTTCACGACATATATGTAGGAGGGAGCGACATACTGCTTGACTTCTCGGTGAAACTTCAACAAAGGCCCTTACCGGCCTACTGAGCATCTCTCTTGCAGAGTCTTCCACTGGAGTTTATCTCCGTAAATCTTTCGCGATTACTAAATGATCCTGTAAAGAAGCGCGCTGCTCTCCGTTGGATCTTCTCTATCTCTTCTATCAACCCTATCTGGCACGGATCCCACACCGGTGAGCAGTACTCAAGCTGAGGGCGAACAAGTGTACTGTAACCTACTTCCTTTGTTTTCGGACTGCATTTCCTTAGGATTCTTCCAATGAATCTCAGTCTGGCATCTGCTTTACCGATGATTAATTTTATATGGTCATTCCATTTTAAATCATTCCTAATGCCTACTCCCAGATAATTTATGGAATTAACTGCTTCCAGTTGCTGACCTGCTATATTGTAGCTAAATGATAAAGGATCTTTCTTTCTGTGTATTTGCAGCACATTACACTTGTCTACATTGAGATTCAATTGCCATTCGCTGCACCATGCGTCAAGTCGTTGCAGATCCCCCTGCATTTCAGTATAATTTTCCATTGTTACAACCTCTCGATATACTACAGCATCATCCGCAAAAAGCCTCAGTGAACTTCCGATGTTATCGACAAGGTCATTTATATATACTGTGAATAGCAACGGTCCTATGACACTCCCCTGCGGCACTCCTGAAATCACTCTTACTTCGGAAGACTTCTCTCCGTTGAGAATGACATTCTGCGTTCTGTTACCTAGGAACTCTTCAATCCTATCACACAATTGGTCTGATAGTCCATATGTTCTTACTTTGTTCATTAAACGACTGTGGGTAACTTGCGGAAGTTAAGAAACACGGCATCTACCTGAGAACCCGTGCCTATGACCCTCTGAGTCTCGCGGTCGAATAGCGCGAGCTGGGTTTCACACGATCGTCTTTTTCGAAACCCATGCTGATTCCTACAGAGTAGATTTCTAGTGTCCATAAAAGTCATTATACTCGAACATAAGATGTGTTCCAAAATTCTACAACTGCTCGACGTTAGAGATACAAGTCTACAGTTGTGCACATCTGTTCGACGTCTCTTCTTGAAAACGAGGGTGACCTGTGCCCTTTTCCAATCTTTTGGAACGCTACGCTCTTCTAGAGACCTACGGTACCCGCTACAAGAAGGAGGGCAAGTTCCTCCGTGTAATGTGTGTAAAATCGAACTGGTATCCCATTAGGATCAGCGGTCTTTCCTCTTTTGAGCGATTTTAACTATTTTTGTATCACTCTGTCATCTATGTCGATACCTACCATTTTGTCACCTGTGCGACAATCTAGAGAAGTCGTATTGCGTTCGCCTGCTCGATCACCAGATCTGTCTCCAGTCTAACGCGTTTGGGAGATCATCGGACGACAACACAAGAGTCATCCACAAACAGCATTAACCGTTCTTGTATTGACCGGCCAAGTGGAACAGGCGTGGAACTCCATACCACAAACTATCATCCGGCACCAGTAGAACACAATGCAAGCACGTTTTGATGCTTGCATTCAACATTCCGGCGGTTACACCGTTTGTTGCTGTACGAGCATTTCACATTTGCAATGGATTATGACGCGCTTTCATGAACCTGTGATCTTGCAGTTTTAATCACTTGAAGTCCGCCCCGGTAGCTGAGTGGTCAGCGTGACAGACTGTCAATTCTACGGGCCCGGGTTCGATTCCCGGCTGGGTCGGAGATTTTCTCCGCTCAGGGACTGGGTGTTGTGTTGTCCTAATCATCATCATTTCACCCCCATCGACGCGCAGGTCGCCGAAGTGGCGTCAAATCGAAAGACCTGCACCAGGCGAACGGTCTACCCGACGGGAGGCCCTAGCCACACGACATTTCCAATCACTTGAATATGTTACCTAGACAACATCTACATCTACGTGATTGCTGTTCACAATTAAGTGCCTGACAGAGGGTTCAATGAACCACCTTCATGCTGCCTCTCTGCCATTCCACTCTCGAACGGCACGCGGGAAAAACGAGCACTTAAATTTTTCCTTGCGAGCCCTGATTTCTCTTATTTTATCGTGATGATCATTTCTCCCTACGAAGGTGGATGCCAACAGAATGCTTTCGCAATCGCAGGAGAAAACTGGTGATTGAAATTTCATGAGAAGATCCCGTCACAACGAAAAACGCCTTTGTTTTAATGATTGCCACTCCTTTTCACGTATCATGTATGTGACAGTATCTCCCCTATTTCGCGATAATACAAAACGAGCTGCCCTTCTTTGTACTTTTTCGATGTCATCCGTCAGTCCCACCTGATGTGGATCCCACACCGCAAAGCAGTACTCTAGAATATGGCGGACAAGCGTAGTGTAAGCAGTCTCTTTGGTAGACATGTTGCACCCTCTAAGTGTTCTGCCAGTGAATCGCAGTCTTTGGTTTGCTCTACCCACGATATCATCTATGTGATCGTTCCAATTTAGGTTATTTGTAATTGTAATCCCTAAGTATTTTGTTGAATCTACATCCCTCAGACTTGTGTGACTTATCGCGTAGTCGAAATTTAGCTGATTTCTTTTAGTACTCATGTGAATAGCTTCACACTTTTCTATATTCAGGGTCAATTGCCACTTTTCGCACCATACAGATATCTTATCTAAATCATTTTGCAAGTCGTTTTGATCATCTGATGACTTTACAAGACGGTAAATGACAGCATCATCTGCAAGCAATCTATGACGGCTACTCAGATTGTCTCCTATGTCGTTAACATAGATCAGGAACAATAGAGGGCCTATAACACTTCTTTGGGGAACGCTGGGTATTACTTCCGTTTTACTCGACGATTTTGCGTCTATTACTACGAACTGTGACCTTTCTGACAGGAAATCAGAAATCCAGTCGCACAACTGAGGCGATACTCCGTAGGCACGCAGTTTGATTAGAAGACACTTTTGAGGAACGGCGTCGAAAGCATTCTGGAAATATAAAAATATGGAATCAATTTGACATCCCCTGTGGATAGCACTTGTTACTTCATGAGTATAAAGAGCAAGTTGTGTTTCACAGGAACGATATTTTCTAAATCCGTGCTGACTATGCGTCAATAAATCGTTTTCTTCGAGGTAATTCATAATGTTCGAATACAGTATATGTCCCAAAACCATACTGCAAATCGACTTTAGTGATATAGGCCTGTAATTCAGCGGATTACTCCTACTTCCCTTTTTGGGTATTGGTGTGACTTAAGCAATTTTCAAGTCTTTAGGTACGTATCTTTCTGTGAGCGAGTGGTTGTATATAATTGGTAAATATGGAGCTATTTTATCAGCATACTCTGAGAGGAACCTGACTGGTATACAATCTGGACCGGAGGTCTTGCCTTTATTAAGTGATTTAAGCTGCTTTGTTACACCGAGGATATCTACTTCTGTGATTCTCATCTTGGAAGTTGTTCTTGATTGGAGTTCAGGAATATTTACTTCGTCTTCTTTGGTGAAGCAGTTTCGGAAAACCGTGTTTAATAACTCTGCTTCAGTGGCACTGTCATCAGTGACTTCACCGTTGTTATCGCGCAGTGAAGGTATTGATTGTGTCTTGCCACTGGTGTGCTTAAAGCATGACCAGAATCTCTTCCGGAAATTTCGTTGTTGTTGTGGTGGTCTTCAGTCCTGACACTGGTTTGATGCAGCTCTCCATGCTACTCTATCCTGTGCAAGCTTCTTCATCTCCCAGTACCTACTGCAGCCTACATCCTTCTGAGTCTGCTTAGTGTATTCATCTCTTGGTCTCCCTCTACGGTTTTTACCCTCCACGCTGCCCTTCAACAGGAAATTGGTGATCCCTCGAAGTCTCAGAACATGTCCTACCAACCGATCCGTTCTTCTAGTCCAGTTGTGCCACAATGTCCTCTTCCCCCAATTCTATTCAATACCTCCACATTAGTTATGTGATCTACCAATCTAATCTTCAGCATTCTTCTGTAGCACCACATTTCGAAAGCTTCTATTCTCTTCTTGTGTAAACTATTTATCGTCCACGTTTGACATCGATACATGGCTACACTCCATACAAATACTTTTAGAAACGACTTCCTGACACTTAAATCTATACTCGATGTTAACAAATTTCTCTTCTTAAGAAACGCTTTCCTTGCCATTGCTAGTCTACATTTTATATCCTCTCTACTTGGCCCTCATCAGTTATTTTGCTCCCCAAATAACAAAACTCCTTTACTACTTTAAGTGTCTCATTTCCTAATGTAATTCCCTCAGCATCACCCGACTTAATTCGACTACATTCCATTATCCTCGTTTTGCTTTTGTTGATGTTCATCTTATACCCTCCTTTCAAGACGCTGTCCATTCCGTTCAACTGCTCTTCCAAGTCCTTTGCTGTCTCTGACAGAATTACAATGTTATCGGCGAACAGCAAAGTTTTTATTTCTTTTCCATGGATTTTAATACCTACTTCGAACTTTTCTTTTGTTTCCTTTATCGCTTGCTCAAAATGTAGATTGAATAACATTGGGGATAGGCTACAACCCTGTCTCACTCTCTTCCCAACCACTGCTTCCCTTTCATGTCCCTCTACTCTTATAACTGCCATCTGATTTCCGTACAAATTGTAAATAGCCTTTCGCTCCCTGTATTTTACCCCTGCCACATTCAGAATTTGAAAGAGAGTATTCCAATCAACATTGTCAAAAGCTTTCTCTAAGTCTTCAAATGCTAGAAACATAGGTTTTCCTTTCCTTAATCTTTCTTCTAAGATAAGTCGTAGGGTCTGTATTGCCTCTTGTGTTCCTAACATTTCTACTGAATCCAAACTGGTATTCCTCGAGGTCGGCTCCTACCAGTTTTTCCATTCGTCTGTAAGGAATTCGCGTTAGTATTTTGCAGCTGTGACTTATTAAACTGATAGTTCTGTAATTTTCACATCTGTCAACACCTGCTTTCTTTGGGATTGGAAAATTTCGTTATTTTTTGGTGTTGCGGTTTTTTTCCTCAGTGTACTTTGGTACCTGCATTTTATGCGTGCTTCCGTCAGAATTTCAAAGGTTGTAGTCCGGCGAGCGATGTCAAAAGCTAACTCTGATTCTACGAATGTTCACAAATTCGCCCTCGGTACGGACTGCAGCAGAGATTCAGCTCAGAGGTGTACAGCCCTTAAACACGGCAGCGGCCCTTCTGAGAGCGGCTGTGTGGAGGATGGAGGGAGGGAGGGAGGGGGGGTATTTGCATTCCGCGGCGGGCCACGCGAGGCCAAACGGCCGAGGCTCGTCCATCAGTGGTGCGGGCCGGCAGCGCCACGCGGCGACCGCTCTCTCCTCTCCTCTCCTCTCCTCTCCTCTGCTGCCTCTCCTCTGCTCTGCGGGGACAATCGAAATGATTTTTTTCGGAGCGAGGAATGTCTAAAAGGGGACGCCGACGCCGGCGACGTATAAGGCGCGGAAGGTTGGCGCGCAGGGGCAGCGAGCGCATTGTGTGGCGTGGCGGGTGCTGCCGCCGGCGGGGGCCGCGCCGCGCCGGAAGCCACTCAGCTGCAGGGCCCGCCACGGGCTGCTCTCACCGATTGGGCAGGCCGGCGCTTGACGTGGTGAGGTCTTCCAGCAGGTGGTCCGGCTACCTTGGACCGCAGTCGCACGGATGTGTCGCCTCAGATCGGTCTATGGGTTCATTCTACGGGTTACGGACGCCCAGTCTTCTGAAGTAAGCTCACCGGACAAAAAGGTCACCCTGAGGCGAAGGGAGTGGTGTCACCGCCAGACACCACACTTGCTAGGTGGTAGCCTTTAAATCGGCCGCGGTCCATTAGTATACGCCGGACCCGCGTGTCGCCACTGTCAGTAATTGCAGACCGAGCGCCACCACACGGCAGGTCTAGAGAGACGTCCTGGCACTCGCCCCAGTTGTACAGCCGACGTTCATAGCAATGATTCACTGACAAAGACGCTCTCATTTGCCGAGACGATAGATAGCATAGCCTTCAGCTACATTTGCTACGACCTAGCAAGGCGCCGTATTCAATTGATAATTAATATTATGAAGCATGTACCGTAACGAGAGATGTTCTACAATTGTGGATTAAAGTTAAGTATTATATCAACTACGTACTTTATTTGCAATTCTCAAGATATTGTCCTGTTCCAGACCTCACGCCAGTCAGCGTGTAATTAAACGCTTGCATTTCGGCCTCCTCTAGAAAAACAGTGTTGGCTCTTCTGCCAACACTACAAAGGGCCTCTATATCGTCTAACTGAGTCGGGAGATTTGTGAACAGGCGTGCAGTGTGAGCCACGCGCAAGACATGTGGTGTCAGAGGGCTCCAGTGTATGTGGTTTCTATGCAATATGATTCAGGTTACTAGCCGACGGGCACTGTTGGAGAAGCAGACAAAATACTGAAACTTCCTGGCAGATTAAAACTGTGTGCCGGACCGAGACCCGAACTCGGGACCTTTACCTTTCGCGGGTATATATCCTTTCTTTCAGGAGTGCCAATTCTGCAAGGTTCGCACGGTACGATATAGGTGTTCGTTTTTTCCGCATGCTGTTCGAGATTGTAATAATAGAGAATTATTGTGAAGTTGGTTCGATGAACCCTCTGCCATGCACTTAAGTCTGATTTGCAGAGTATCCATGTAGTTGTAGATGTAGAAACCTGCCTTACGGAGGACATAGACAGTCGCACCACTGGCTTTGAGAAGCAGCTGAAAGACTTCACGACAAGTAACTAGTCATGAATTGAGGGAATCCCAATTCGATTTTACACAGACTATTTTTCGGCACTGGGTCCTTACTTAGCTTGCGTTTATCAATAATCTCTCGCCAAGCGCCAAGTCCAAAGCAACTGGAAAAAACCGTGCCTTCTGTACATAGGAAACGGAAACGAACGGGCCCATAAAATTACACACCAATATCCTTAACATCGGTTTGTTGCAGAATCCTAGGACATATTCTCTGTTCGAATGTAATAAGTATTCTTGAGACCGAGAAGATTATGTCCAAGAATCAGCACGGTTTTAGAAAGCATCGCTCGTGCGACACTCGTCTTGCCCTTTTCTTCACGACATTCTGCGGACCACAGATGAGAAGGACAACAGATTCCATATTCCTAGTGATGTGTTGGGAGAAGAGCCAACACCGTGTTGCTAGAGAAGGCCGAAATGCACGCGTTTAAGCTCACGCAGACTGGCGTGAGGTCTGGAACAGGACAAGTATTTGAGAACTTAGAAAAACGGATGCATTAGGTTTAATACTTAACTTTAATCCATAATTGGAGAGCATCGCTCTTGATGATACAGGATTTACAATCTCAATATAAACTGGTAATGGCGCCTTGGTAGATCGTAGCAAATGACGTAGCTGAAGGCTATGCTAACTATCGTCTCGGCAAATGAGAGCGTATTTGTCAGTGAACCCTTCCTAGCAAAGTCGGCTGTACAACTGGGGCGAGTGCTAGGACGTCTCTCTAGATCTGCCGTGTGGCGGCGCTCGGTCTGCAATCACTGACAGTGGCGACACGCGGGTCCGACGTATACTACCGGACCGCGGCCGATTTAAAGGCTACCACCTAGCAAGTGTGGAGTCTGGCGGTGACACCACACCTAGATCTTCAGCAGGCTTTCGACACAGTGCCCTCTTGGAGAAGGAGGTTCCCAGATATGTGAGTGACAGCAAGACTTTCTAAGTAACAAATGGTTCAAATGGCTCTGAGCACTATGGGACTTAACTTCTCAGGTCATCAGTCTCTAAGTAACAGTACGTCGTTGTGGATGCCTAATGCTCATTAGGATAAGGATATCGCGCGGAGCACCAGGACGAAGTGTGATAGGACTACTCTTCTTCTCTGCATATATAAATGATCGGATGGATAGGATGAGCAGCAATCTGCGACTGTTTGCTGGGATGACGGTGTAGTTTACAGGCAGTCTTGATACTGTGGGTCTCTAGGAGGATGGGGGATGAATTACACAGAATTTCTTTTTGGTGTGATGAATGTCAGTTTGCTATAAACGTAGAAAAACGTAGAGTAATGCAGGGAAAAAACAGTCCTGTAATGTTCGAGCATAGCGTTAATGTTGAGCTGCTTGATACCTTCACGTCGATGAAATATGTGTATGTGTAACGTAACAGACCGATATGAAATGCGACGAGCATGTGAGGCCGGTAGTAGCAAAAGGGAATGGTCGACTTCGCTTTATTGGGAGAACTGTAAGAAAGTGTAGCTCATCTATAAAGGACAGAGCGTACAGAAGACTAGCACGATCCATTCAAGACTGCTGCTCTAGTGTATTAGAGCCCCATGAGGTCGGTTTAAAGGAAGACATCACAGCAATTCAAACGCATGCTGGTAAATTTGATGCCTCGCGAAACTGAAATGTTAATCCGTGAAGGGAAGACGTCGTTCGTTTCGCGGAACAGTACTGAGAAACGTTAGAGAACCAGCATTTGGGGCTGACTGCAGAACGATTATACTACCGCGAACGTACATTTAGCGTGTGGTCTGTGAGGAGGAGGTAAGAGAAATTAGGGTTCGTAATGAGGCATATAGACAGTCGTTTAATACTCGCTCCGTTCGCGAATGGGACGGGGAGGGAAATGACTAGTAATGTGCAAAGTATCCTCCGACATTTACCGTATGGTAGCTTGTGCAGTATGTACAGAGTGACAGTTATTGAACTACGAGGGCTATCCACAAAGTACATTACGTTTTGGAATTAAAAATAAATAAAGTATTCGAATTTTTTTTGAAATTATATACAGGTGAAAGCCACACTTAAATACTACTTATCTACATAGTTGCCATTTAAATTAAGGCACTTATCGCAGCGATGGACGAGCTTGGAAATTCCTTCGTCGTAAAATTCGGCCGCCTGCGCCTTCAACCACGTAATGTCTTTTGTGACAGAAAAGGTGTGATTTTTGTGGATTTCCTGGGAAGAAGCACTACAATAAATTCTCAAAGGTATTGCCAAACTTTGCACAACCTCAGAAGAGCAATACAAAACAAGCGCAGGGGAAAGTTGGGCTTAAAGATCTTGCTGATTCACGACAACGCCCGGGCCCACACGGCAAATGCCACTCGAGAAGTTCTCGAATCTTTTAAGTGGGAGTTGTTTCCTTATCCGCCGTACAGTCCCGACCTGGCACCGAGCGACTTCCACTTATTGCCAGCAATGAAGAAGTGGTTGACTATGCAGCGTTTTGATGACGATGCACAGCTTCAAGAAGAGGTAACCACGTGGTTGAAGGCGCAGGCGGCCGAATTTTACGACAAAGGAATTTCCAAGCTCGTCCATCACTACGGTAAGTGCCTTAATTTAAATGGCAACTATGTAGAAAAGTAGAATTTAAGTGTGGCTTTCAGCTGTATATAATAAAAAAAATTTCCAATACTTTATTTATTTTTAATTCCAAAACGTAATTTACTTTGTGGATAGCCCTCGTATATGAAGGAAACGTAAATTAGTTACGAACTACTGCGTGCACACACTTTATTCAACATGTAAACGTCGCTGCAGATGTGCGGATTTAGGTTGTGACATGTTCGATATGCTTGTCATCATTGGCGATGATATGGCGCAGGTGCATAGCGAAATTCTACATGACCCACTGAAGTGTCGGAACGTTCATACTGTCGATGGCCTCCTGAATGGTTGTTTTCATATCGGCAATGGTTTTTGGTGTTATTGCCGTAAATCTTGTCATTAATCACAAAATGGAGTCTCATGTGTTCGGATCCGGAGAATATCGCGGCCAATCGAGGCCCATGCCAGTGGCCTTCGGGTACTCCAGAGCCGGAATATGGTTCTCACAGTGCTCCTTCAGGACATCACATACTCTCCTGCTTCGAATTCCATCTTGCATGAACCACGTCTTGTCGAAATCAGGAATACTTTGGATAACAGGGATGAAATCATCTTCCAAAACCTTCACGTACCTCTCGGTAGTCACCGCACCATCAAGTAATATCGCACCGATTATTCCGCTACTGGACATTGCACAACACGCAGTCACCCATTGAGGGTGAAGACGCTTTTCGATCAGAAAATCCGGATTCTCAGTCCTCCAAATGCACTAGTTTTGCATATTGACGAACACACCCAAATGAAAATGGGCTTCGTTGCTAAACCAAACCATGCTACACTGCTGGCCATTAAAATTGATACACCACGACCATGATGTGCTACAGACGCGAAATTTAACCGACAGGAAGAAGATGCTGTGATATGGAAATGATTAGCTTTTCAGAGCATTCACACAAGGTTGGCGCCGGTGGCGACACCTAAAACACGCTGACATGAGGAAAGTTTCCAACCAACTTCTCAGACACAAACAGCAGTTGACCGGCGTTGCCTGGTGAATCGTTGTTGTGGTGCCTCGTGTAAGGAGGAGAAATGCGTACCATCACGTTTCCGACTTTGATAAAGGTCGGTTTGTAGCCTATCGCGATTGTAGTTTATCGTATCGCGACATTGCTGCTCGCGTTGGTCGAGATCCAACGACTGTTAGCAGAATATGGAATCGGTGGGTTCAGGAGGGTAATCGGAACGCCGTGCTGAATCCCAACGGCCTCGTATCACTAGCAGTCGAGATGACAGGCATCATATCCACATAGCTGTAACGGATCGTGCACCCACGTCTCGATCCCTGAGTCAACAGATGCGGACGTTTGCAAGACAACAACCATCTGCACGAACAGTTCGACGACGTTTACAGCAGCATGGACTACCAGCTCGGAAACCATGGCTGCGGTTACCCTTGACGCTGCATCACAGACAGGAGGCCGGCCGGAGTGGCCGTGCGGTTCTAGGCGCTACAGTCTGGAGCCGAGCGACCGCTACGGTCGCAGGTTCGAATCCTGCCTCGGGCATGGATGTGTGTGATGTCCTTAGGTTAGTTAGGTTTAATTAGTTCTAAGTTCTAGGTGACTGATGACCTTAGAAGTTAAGTTGCATAGTGCTCAGAGCCATTTGAACCATTTTGAACAGACAGGAGCGCCTGCGATGGTGTACACAACGATGAACCTGGGTGCACGAATGGCAAGACGTCATTTTTTCGGGTGAATCCAGATTCTGTTTACAGCATCAGGATGGTCGCATCTGTGTTTGGTGACATCGCGGTGACCGCACATTGGAAGCGTGTATTCGTCATCGCCATACTGGCGTATCACCCGGCGTGATGGAATGGGGTGCCATTGGTTACACGTCTCGGTCACCTCTTGTTCGCATTGACGGCACTTTGAACAGTGGACGTTACATTTGAGATATGTTACGACCCGTGAGTCTACCCTGCATTCGATCCCTTCGAAATCCTACATTTCAGCAGGACAATGCAGGACCGCATGTTGCAGGTCCTGTGCGGCCTTTCTGGATACAGAAAATGTTCGACTGCTGTCCTAGCCAGCACATTCTCCAGAGCTCTCACCAACTGAAAACGTCTGGTCAATGGTGGCCGAGCAACTGGCTCGTCACAATACGCCAGTCACTACTTTTGATGAACTGTGGTATCGTGTTGAAGCTGCATGGGTAGCTGTACCTGTACACGCCATCCAAGCTCTGTTTGGCTCAATGCCCAGGCGTATCAAGGCCGTTATCACGGCCAGAGGTGGTTGTTCTGGGTACTGATTTCTCAGGATCTATGCACCCAAATTGCGTGAAAATGTAGTCACATGTCAGTTCTAGTATAATATATTTGTCCAATGAATACCCGTTTATCATCTGCATTTCTTCTTGGTATAGCGATTTTAATGGCCAGTAGTGTAATTCTCATCATGCTTCGCTGCCACCCGTGTAGTATGAACGTCCTGACGGAAAACGTTCAGAAGTTACGATGATTTTATTTCATATAGTTCAATAATTGACACCGTGTTTGTAGAAGTAGATGTAGTTGAAAACTGCAACTCAGTGGTCTTAGGTGTAGCATACCGCGAACGCTTTCGCAGCTGAAACGCCCTTTCGTCCTTTTCTCGGAGCCGCTGTAGCGCCATATCGAGTCGCACTCTTGCCGCCGGAGCCAGAAGCTCTCTTACCAAGGGCACAACCAGATCCGTTCATCACAGATTGCGATGAGACTGAGGTGTATTGTAGGACGACTTGCCCCCCTAGATACCTTGTACCCAAGAAAGTCGATGGTGAAGTTTTATGCTTACTTCCCTTACCTGTAACGTTAGTTATTTTCGACCAAGCGACAGTAGCACAGCGTCTGAGATTCATGGCTATCAGGCTGGCGGCATTGGTTCGAGTCCTGCCAGTGAGGAAAATGACTCAGTAGTGTAACGAAATTAATCCATACCCTGCTGTGTTACCTATTCCTGTCTCAAACTGAGCCATACATCAAAAAAAAAAAAAAAAAAAAAAAAAAAAAAAAAAAAAAAAAAAAAAAAAAAACTGTCCTAGACATCTACTTTGCGTAATTTTGTCCTTGAACTGCAACTATTTAAAGTCAAAAGAACCCGTTTTACTTCCAAACTAGAGAAAATTAATCACGTCAGAGTTTGGTAACAAACACCAAAAGTACATAAAACATGAAAACTCACGTAAATAATTTAAAAAATGGCTATAATTCCGTTCAGTTGTAAGTAGCAAATAAACTCGGACTTGGTCATGAGTACGTCATAATATGACATCTTATTGAGTGTAAACACGGTTTACGTAGCTACCAGGTGTCAGATTCAAAATTCCCATCTCTGGCTTGTCTTGCCACAACAGCGGCCGAGCCGCCTATGTTTCGTATAGTGTACTCTACGGCGAAAACCTCAGCTTACGTGGTATACCATAAACCACAAAAAAACACATAAATGCGTCTGATAAAAGCACTGTTCATATTCGTAAAAAAAAATCCATCAAAAAATACATTAGAATGCGCGTAACAACAGCTACCATAAAGAACAAGAGAAAGATTGAGGTAGCAAATGGTAATGACTGCTGTTAATGACAGAACCAACAATGCCAACGCAGACTGCAAACACACGCCAATGACACTACAATTATTTTTAAGGAAACCAATAATAACAATGTACGTTACAAAAGAAAGAAATTGTAATTGAAATCGCGTGAAATGCTTTGAGTTGTTACGGGGGTAGGGTGCTTTGCACTGTGAGTCTCTTTGTTGTCGATGGGTTTTGACATCAGCGGCAGCTTGTTGGTGCTGGCCGCGCAATTACTGTAGCTTCACCGGCCATTAAACAGCCATGGAAACATCCTCTTGGTGTTGTCTACATCCAAGTTCTTATGTGGTCATCAATGGCGTCTCTCACACACACGGCTCCGTGATAAACGTCCCGTACACAGTTACAAAGCAGTACAAAATTCGCTTTGACTCGCACATCGCGAAATCACAGTTGGTCCACTTTTTGCGTTAGCACCATGGCAGCGAATTCACCGTTCAGGCGGGAAGCAATACCACACATTACAAACCGTTTAGAACTCCCTACGGTGATAGTGAATGTTTTAACACATGTGGAAACTCATTAAGCTGCACTGAAGGTAATAACTTTGAAGTGCATTAACTTAAGTAACTCGGCTATATGAAACGGTTCAGTTCTCGCGACAGTCATTGCTCCATTCGGGTGTACATTGTCACTGCTGTTTATAACACTCAATGAAGTGCACATAATTCACAGTCTAACATTTTCTTTCATAAGGTCTACGTTGGAATGCAGTCTAAACCGTGACCGAGAAATAAGAACGCGGCCATAAATTTTCATGTGCTTCTGTCTAGCACGATTGTACAACACATTCGAGTTCGTCCACTCAGTGCTAACCATCGACGTCACTCTCGCATCACACATCATACAACAGCTCTGCACGTTACATTTGGCGTCACACAACCCATTACACAAAAGCACTACAGAGAAGATGCAACACAAATTGATACTTTTGCATACTACAAAACAAAAGGACAAACCATCAGAGACATGTGTACAGAGTAAATGAAGAGAAGAAAAGAAAGAAAGAAGAAAAAAAGTCTAATTATTGTCAATTTCTTCACATGCCCATTTACTTTTTTTACGCTACGGATTCGTTGGGAGGGCAGACTGATCAGACACTTTACGATCAAATAGTTGTAGATTAAAGGAAAGCACACACCTGAGCGCAAAAACTGTCCCACCAGATTCTCTGATGAGCCAAAAAATTAAGATCACTTGCTTGCGCTACATTTGTCCGTCCCCCTTTAGAATACGGCTGCACCATGTGGGCTCCTTATCAGGTACAATTAACAGAATACATCGACAAAGTTCAAAGAAGGGCAGCACGTTTTGTATTATCGCGAAATAGGGGAGAGATTATCAGGAAAATGATACAGGATTTGGGATGGACATCATTAAAACAAAAGCGTTTTTCGCTGCAGAGGAATCTTCTCACGAAATTCCAATTATCAACTTTCTCCTCCGACTGCGAAAATATTTTGTTGATGCCTCCCTACACAGGGAAAAAACGATCACCGTGATAAAATAGAGGACATCAGAGCTCGCATGGAAAGATATAGGTGTTCGTTCTTTCGGCTCGCTGTACGAGATCGGAATAATAGAGAATTGTGAAGGTGGTTCGCAGAATCCTCTGTCAGGCACTTAAATGTGGTTTGCAGAGTATCCATGTAGCTGCAGATGTAATGAAAAGGTTCTCCGCAGGATCGGGGATGAAACGAACATATGTAAGCCGGCCGAATGGCCGTGCGGTTCTAGGCGCTGCAGTCTGTGAAACGTCCCCTTACAACAATTATACACGACTGTGCTTAAACTGACACACAATATTTTGTTAGCGCAACGCAATCTGACTTTCAAAATTCCCTACAAAAGAATGGCCCTGACTAACATTAGACTATACCTTTCACAAATCACTTACCTCACAAAAATCTTCGCTGCTCAAGCTACTGCAATACAGCGAGCGTCACTACTGCCAGCTAAATAGAAGATTCAAACTACTGAAGGCACTAACTACTGATAGGGATAGTTAGCAAATGAAAGATATTAATAGAGAACAAACAATGTATTTACCTTGATATCATCATATATAAATATAGCAGTTCATGACATTTTTCAAAACTCCGCCATCTCTCTCCCCACATCCACCACTGCTGGCGGCTCACCTCCAACTGCGCAACGCTAGGCGCTGTTCACAGCCAGCTGCCTAACACTACAATGGCGAGTATTACAACAATGCAAAGCAGCCACAGACTGCACACAGCACAGCCAGTGATTTTCATATTGAGCGCTACGTAACGTTGCCAATAAGAAAACATAAACAGCCTACTTACATAGAGAAAACATAAACAGCCTACTTACATAGCCCCCATGCTCCCCACAAAAAATTTTACAAATTTTTTTTGGGCAGTGGCCAATAATGATTTGATAAAATTTTTCATAATTACAACAACAAAGAAATCAAATGCACACACTTATTGATACAATGTTGGTCAAAAGTTAAAAATTTCTCACAGTCCATAAAGACAGTCCAGATTGTTCATCACAGTAAAAATGCAGAGTTTTTCTCAAAGTCTGAGCAGTAAAAGAAAATGCACACAGAAGTAGTGGATTTCCATGCAGTCTTGAAGAAGTAGTGTTGTCCTTCCAACGGAAAGACAGTGCTGACTCTTGACATGCGTACAGGTAATGGGCCACAACAGAGCAAACCCACAGCAGAGTCAGTCGAAGTTTTGAAGAATATTGGTAGGTAGGTCATCACAGAGCAGACCCACTGTAGTCCTGGTAGAGATAATGGTATTGGTGGGCCACCAGAGGTGCAGACCCACTGCAGTCCTTGTAGAAATAATGGTATTGATGGATCATCAAAGATGTAGACCCACTATAGTCCTTGAAGAGACAGCCAGCAGCCATCTGTTGTGACTGTGCAGGGGCACAATCACCATCGAAGAGTCTTGCGGAGAACATAGCAAGTCCATAAACCACCACTTGTGCACTCACAAAGTTTTTGGAATTGTCCTTAGAACCAGCAATGCTGTTATCCAGTCCCTTGCTGAATTAGTAAAACACGAGCAAACACTAACAGTCCCAACTTCTCACATAGTGTCCATGTACTATGACCAACAGAAACGTGTGCAGTGAAATGTTACTTAATTTGAAGAACTGGTAACAATTACAATTTGGTAACATAAAAATACAATAACAAAGGTACAAAATACATCATTAAAGAACATAATAATACAGATAATATTTGTAGTTCAGGCTTTACAAAAGAATCGAACTAACATATACATCAGTGTTACAGGAATGATGACATGAGTACAAAAATAAAAGATCAGAATCACTTTTGAAACGTCAACTTCACACATGAGCATTAAAACAAAACAGAATAAATAAAGTCTAAGCATCTTTACAAAGAAAATAACAGAGTATTAGAAAAATTCTACAACATAGCTCTCATCAGCTAAACACACAAAGACAGAAAAAACACAAATACACAAGGGTACACAAACATGTAGTGGGATAACACAAAAGGAAAGGATAGGGTTCGTTTTGAGTGTAACATTTGGTACTGCAGTCCAACCCAAAACTTCATATATCTTTCCTCTTATTTCATCCTTTGTTCCCACCAAAAAAATTCTATCTAAGCATGCTTTCTGTATTTATATGTTCACACATTTCTTACCTCAACATTTATTTCCAAGAAAATCCTACCTAAACCTGTTTTCTGTACTTTT
This sequence comes from Schistocerca piceifrons, assembly GCF_021461385.2. Taxonomy (NCBI): domain Eukaryota; kingdom Metazoa; phylum Arthropoda; class Insecta; order Orthoptera; family Acrididae; genus Schistocerca; species Schistocerca piceifrons. Next base: position 93,235,709 of record NC_060145.1, on the reverse strand, counting down.
TTTCGTATAACTTCTGAATGCATTTGTTCCAATTCATCGCAACTCATTCTCTTAGAGGCTACCCCCTCTTAAGCTAACTTAAATCTACTGAGCTCAGATGCTAAACTAAGGGACGTGGCAATGCAGCAGCACAAAACAATTAACACAAACAGCAATGACAAAATATTCAAATTGGCAAAGCAAGCAGCATAAATTAGCAAAAGTCAAATTCAATAACACTATGCCTGGCAAACAGCAGCAACTTATACCTAAACATGACATAGCTCAAGCAGAAAAAATATTACAGTAAAAACAACAATGCAGACAAGAGAAATGTCTATTCACATCTTAATGTCTATGTAATTAAAGTGGTGCACCATAACAACTGATTGTAAAAAAATATTACCATGTACTTGAAAAGAAAATTATGTGTTACTGTTACTAGTTCCTTCTTATTGTTCTTTCCTTTCCAAGTGCTCCTTTTTTAAAGAATGTGGATCATAAAATAATTATTTAATAGATCTGTTGACAGAAAGAGTTCACATTAGCAAATGCATCTAAGTTTATTTTATAAAACTAATGCTGCAACACAGCTGGAAACCAGATATTTAATGAAATAAGCAACTATGAAAAGCAAAGCATAAAAATATCATTCAATAGTCATGTGGCATTTCGTAAGTCAGTAGCACTCAACTCTCGGAGAAAGACACTTGTCATAATCAGGTGTGCAGATGTACGAATATTTCCCATCAATTCACAAGCATTTCAATAATTAGCACAAAGTGCGAGTAATCATATGTTTTCAAGTAACGAGCGTGTCGCATTAGCGATGCCCTCTACAAAGGAATGTCATTAGCGGGGGTATAGGCTTCCAGAAAGGCACACCCTAATGGCTAGTTCTCCAGGTGTCTGACACAGCTGTGTGCCGACGACGCACGTGCAGGTGGTCACTTTCTTACAGAAATATTTACGACACCAGTTTCCGCTACAGTGACAGTCTCATATAAAAATATTTCGCAGGTCAAGAATTTGCGTTGCAAGTGCGTAGAAACAAAATCCTATGAATATAACAGTGTCCAAAAAAAATTTCGTCGGCATTGTGATACAGTCACGCATTTACACACACATTTCATAACTCTTAAAGTACGATTCTCGGTTTCCAACATCCTTTTTCACAAGTCAGCGTCCCTAACCACTATTCATTACTCCTTACCTTATTCGTCGACACTTCTTCAATATTGCATCATAACAGATAAGTATCATAATCAAATAACTCATATAGCATCAGCCTATTAATCATAAACATACCTCAGCAGCATAATACACATCGTCGTCGTAAAAATAACATCATAACACCTCAGTCAAATCTCAAAATCGTTGTAGCTTCCTCCAATAATTAAAAAAATTCTCTGCTCATGTCAAAAGTGTCATCTGCCTCAAACGTACTTTAAAAATCATGAATCCATACCAAATACATCATTCAAAGCTCTCATAGTGTCACAATGGTTCCAAAAAAAATATGAACAGTTTACAAAGTACAGACAAAATACAATTTCATAAGTGTGAAGTTATCCAACTCTGTAATTGTGTAAACATCTGTCACTGACGTAGTAAAAAAAAATGTTTGTTTCTCTGTCAAATAATCAGATAGCTGTGTAATTGTGTGTTAGAGAAATATGGTACCGAAGTGTAAAGTTGTATAAGCAAATACCATATTAGCTGGGGCTCCTTGTGCTTGCCAAACACATGGTACACAAAGTGAGCGTGTACCCCCCTGAGGATTAATGTAATTATACTCCCAGGTGTTACAAATTACAGCAATGGAATGAAATGTATCACGGAAAACTTTCTTTGTAATTAAAAAAATATTTAAAAATAAGTGTTTTAAGTATAAGATTAATCACTCAAATGCGTGTACTGTAGCGCTAAACTGTGCATCTTGTCGCAACATAATCTCTGTGGAAGTGTCGTAGTTATCGTCCTCCGAAAGCTAAGTTATGCAGAAGTCAATGTACTTACCTCATAATACACAAAAGTGAAATGCTTTGCGTATAAATGTCTTAGTTATTACGCTTATTGCCGTGATGAAGAAAGTACTGTACTGTAACGTATTGTTGTGCTACGGAAAAGGCAGTCTCATTGTAGCTATACTACAAAAGTTACTACTAAAACCTGTTTTACTTTCCAGAATAAAACAGAAAACTGTGCAGATATAAAACAGAAACACTGCAGAAGCAACATTGTAAATTTTCACTCATTAGTAGCGTCGTGATAAAATCGTGTAGCTGTCACATAAACTAACCACTGTGCCATCTGGTATCTCACTGAAAGTACTTTAAATCCAGAATATATTTTCAAGTAAACCAAAATGTTGCATTAAAATCTCATTAGCAGTACTGGTAAATGTTCTAAGTATGTAAGCCTGATAGTCGTTGCGTAATCGTGCAACTAACAAGCAAGAATGTACAAATACAACACTGTGTCGTCTGTTCACTATAACAATGCATTTGTAATTTCTGTTTAAATAAGTTCTCTTGGTTCTTGACTGGATATTTCACTTCAAACATTGTTACATGTTAACAGATTCTAAATCTGACAAGCATACTAGTAATGTAAAGTGAAAAGTTTTATGGCAATGAAAAAGTTAAAAAGCAGATTATCTTTCAATAAACGGTTTTACATGAGAAACGTGGTGCAGTCCTTTACTCTTCCTAGTGCACAGAGTTTCAACTTCAAAGCAATTATGTTGTATACATCGGTAAAGAATGCTAAAATTTTTCTCAAGGCTAGCAGCTTATGTTATTTTTCTCGGAGCCAGCGGGCGCACGCGGCTGCCTGCTGTGCGAGTCATTGTCTATCTCTTTGTTGCCGCGCGTCGTTACTGGGATTAGGAGGCCTAACTTCCACAAATTCGCCTTGCCGAGAGGGCCCAGCTCTGTTTAAAGCTCGCCAGTTCTGATGGAATTCAGGTCTGTCGTTTTGTCGGTAGTTTACACAGTTTCTTTCGTGTCGGTCACGTGGTGGAGAATTTCTCCCTGAATCGTAACTGCGCGCTGAACTGTTGCGTCTGAAATTATTCTGTCTCCCTTGATAATAATTGTTTTGGTTCCCAAATTGTCTGTTTCTAAGGTAAGCTCTGTCATATTCTTTACTACGGAAATGCGATCTTTCTCTGTAACTAGTATTACTCTGCCAACGGTTGTCATACGGGTGGTGTCTGTTTTGGTCACGATTTGTGTTGTGAGAATAGCCTTGTCGTGTCAAGTTATTACTTCTTTCATCGCGGAATTGCGACGGATGTGACCTGTAATTGTTGTGTTCCTGGTTTCGCGTTCCGCGATTGTCAGTGTCAATTTCTAATTCTTGTAAGAGTTCCTGAAATGCTTCAATGTCGTCTTTGCAACGTCCTGCTAAAATAATATGTCGTAAATGTTCAGGCAATTTGAGTAAGCAAATGCGGATGAGTTCTGAGGGGCTGTATGGGTTTGAAAGATATTGATTCTTATGCAACATGTCTTCAAAATATTTGACAAGACTGGAAAATTCAGATTGTTCAAAGTGTTTCATCATCATGATGCTATGTTTTACACAGTCTTGTGTAGCTTGAGACCAATATGCTGAGAGGAAGGCATGGTAAAACTCTCCTTCACTGTGGCAATCGTGAATTACCGATCGCATTCTTACAGCTGGTTCATTCTCCAAGTAGCCACACATAAATTCTAACCTGTGCTCCAATGACCAGTTGGGAGGGAAACAATGAGAGAATTGATGGAGCCACGCTTGTGGATGAATGTCGTTGGCAGAATTCTTAAACGTTTTGAATTTACGTGTGGTAATGAACAGCTTATAGTCAAAATCATCGTGTCGGCGAGTAGCATATCGGTCATTGTTACGTCGTGTCGGCGGTTCCATCTCAAAATTCGGTGTATCTTGCCAATTTCTTTCATAATTACCGAAATGCCCTGTGTTATTATTTTGTGGCTTTTGCGTATTTCTAAGTTCCTCTTCCCGTGTTGGAGCGCGAGTGTCCTCTGAAATACGTAATTCTTGTATTACCTGTGTCAGCTGTTCTTGTACTTCCCGGATTTCTCTTTGGTGTTGCGTATTAATTTGATTCAGATTTTGTTTCAGTTTCCTAATTTGTTCGCACTCTTCTGTGTCATTAAAGACTACCGGTTTTGTGTCATTCAGATTATCATCTACCTTCGTAGATAAGTTAGTGACCTGATCCGAAAGTTCGGCTACTTTCTCTGATAATGAACTAATTTCCTCCATGTGTCTTTCTGAACCAATTTTCAGAGTATCTACTGTGTCCCTTAAGTTTTCCTGAGTTTTTGCAAGTTGCGTAACCGAATCGGTAGATGCAACTGAGTCCATTTTAGTTTGCATGGTCTCATGATTTTCATGAACAATAGTTTGCAGTTCTTTTATGGCTGCTTCGTGATTCTGTAATGCATTTTCATGCCGCGAAAAAATAGGCTGAAAATGCTCACAAATTTGTGTTTTTACATCATTACACACTTTTTGACATTTCGATTCAATGTTATGTAACTCAGTAGTTAAATCTTCACGTGTTTGTTCAAGTGTGGTGTCTAACTTCCGAAGATTTTGTTCCATTGTGTCTAACTGTTGCAGCTTTTGTTGTGTTTGTCTCTGATTTTGTTCCATTGTGTCTAACTTTTTAAGATTTTGTTCCACTGTGTCTAACTGTTGCTGTGTTTGTCTCTGATTTTGTTCCATTTGTTGCATTAGTTGTAATAACAATGCATTAGTGTCTGGAATCTGTTCCTCTACTCTTTTCGGCAGTGCATTTGCACCGGCAACATTCACATTTTGACAAGCTGAAAATGTGTCTTGACTTATTTGAGAAAACGGTGAGGACGCAAAACCTGAATCTACAGTATTTGCAAAATTGTGTCTTGTCATTTCGGATTCCTGAGGCGAGCTGTTGCCGACCGATCGATCGATAATACTTCCCTGTTCACTACCTGTTTCACTGTCTACACCATTATTTGACGCCCGCTCCATTTCCCTGTGCACAGTTACCAAATTACTACTTTGAACATTAGTAAATTCATTACTCGGCAGTGCTGATAAGATACGCTCGTCGTCACTATTATTTCTCAATTTAGTTCGGAGCCTAGTGTTACGTTTTTCACACGCCATTATTGTCACAATATTTCACACGATAACACAGAAAATCACAATTTGAATAGCAAAAATAAGAGAACACATTAATATAGCACTGAAAATAATATCTAGTTAATTGCAGCTGCGAAATACTTGGTGCAAATCTACATGCATGCCACAACTGTTTTACAGTACAACAATGAAAGACTGCAACTACAAAGGAGATTCTCTCTACAATTACGCGCTAGCAATAAACAAAAGCTACACTAAATACACAAACTACAAGAAAAAATCAGAAGATTCCAGTGAGGTATCCTGGCAGGGTCGCCATATGAAACGTCCCCTTACAACAATTATACACGACTGTGCTTAAACTGACACACAATATTTTGTTAGCGCAACGCAATCTGACTTTCAAAATTCCCTACAAAAGAATGGCCCTGACTAACATTAAACTATACCTTTCACAAATCACTTACCTCACAAAAATCTTCACTGCTCAAGCTACTGCAATACAGCGAGCGTCACTACTGCCAGCTAAATAGAAGATTCAAACTACTGAAGGCACTAACTACTGATAGGGATAGTTAGCAAATGAAAGATATTAATAGAGAACAAACAATGTATTTACCTTGATATCATCATATATAAATATAGCAGTTCATGACATTTTTCAAAACTCCGCCATCTCTCTCCCCACATCCACCACTGCTGGCGGCTCACCTCCAACTGCGCAACGCTAGGCGCTGTTCACAGCCAGCTGCCTAACACTACAATGGCGAGTATTACAACAATGCAAAGCAGCCACAGACTGCACACAGCACAGCCAGTGATTTTCATATTGAGCGCTACGTAACGTTGCCAATAAGAAAACATAAACAGCCTACTTACATAGAGAAAACATAAACAGCCTACTTACATCTGGAACCGAGCGACCGCTACGGTCGCAGGTTCGAATCCTGCCTCGGGCATGGATGTGTGTGATGTCCTTGGGTTAGTTCGGTTTAATTAGTTCTAAGTTCTAGGCGACTGATGACCTCAGAAGTTAAGTCGCATAGTGCTCAGAGCCATTTGAACCGTTTCTGAACATATGGAAAACACTGACAAGGAAAAGGAACTGGACGACAGGACGCACGTTAAAACATCAGCCAATAACCTCTATGGTACTAGAGGAAGTTGCAGAGAGTAAAAACAGAAGACAAAGGGTGGAACACATTCAGGAAGTATTTGAGGACGTTGAGTGGAAGTGCAGCTCTGACATGAACAGGCTGATACAGAACGGGAATTCGTGGCGGGCCGCATCAAACAAGTAAGGAGACTGATGAAACTGGATAGGATAAAGTGGCATGCTGGCTAGCTCTGCTACGAAGGTACGCTTTCGGAATGTTAACGGTACACCACGCCATTATGAACAACGCCACTCTTGTGCCGTCTGCCACTGGAGCTGGATGAGTGTCTCTCTCACGCTCAGACGTTTACTAAACGGAGCAGTGTAATTTGTGATAAAACGCGCTACCCTTCTTTTGCATCTTGCCCATTTCTATTATCTGTTCTACCTGGTAAGGTTTCCCTCATGAAAATCAATAGCCACGTATTTCATTTTTGGATGGATGTGATTTTTTTTCTTCATTGTTTTTTAGTAATACGTTTTTAATTCTATTTTGGAGCTTTAATTACACTACTGACCATTAAAATTGCTACACCAAGATAAAATGCAGATGATAAACGGGTATTCATTGGACAAATATATTATACTAGAACTGACGTGTGATTACATTCTCGCGCAATTTGGGTGCATAGGTCCTGAGAAATCAGTACCCAGAACAACCACCTCTGGCCGTAATAACGGCCTTGATATGCCTGGGCATTGAGTCAAAGAGAGCTTGGATGGCGTGTACAGGTACAGCTGCCCATGCAGCTTCAACACGGTACCACAGTTCATCAAAAGTAGTGACTGGCGTATTGTGATGAGCCAGTTGCTCAGCCATCATTGACCAGACGTTTTCAATTGGTGAGAGATCTGGAGAATGTGTTGGCCAGTGCAGCAGTCGAACATTTTCTCTATCCAGAAAGGCCAGTACAGCACCTGCAACATGCGGTCGTGCGTTATCCTGCTGAAATGTAAGGTTTCGCAGGGATCGAATGAAGGGTAGAGCCACGGGTCGTAACACATCTGAAATCTAACGTCCACTGTTCAAAGTGCCGTCAATGCTAACAAGAGGTGACCGGGACGTGTAACCAATGGCACCCCATACTATCACGCCGGGTGATACACCAGTATGGCCTTAACGAATATACGCTTCCAATGTGCGTTCTCCGCGATGTTGCCAAACACGGATGCGACCATCATAAGGCTGTAAACAGAACCTGGATTCACCCGAAAAAATAACGTTTTGCCATTCGTGCACCCAGGTTCGTCGTTGGGTACACCATCGCAGGCGCTCCTGTCTGTGATGCAGCGTCAAGGGTAACCGCCGCCGTGGTCTCCGAGCTGATAGTCCACGCTGCTGCAAACGTCGTCGAACTGTTCGTGCAGATGGTTGTTGTCTTGCAAACGTCCCCATCTGTTGACTCAGGGATCGAGACGTGGCTGCACGATCCGTTACAGCCATGCGGATAAGATGCCTGTCATCTCGACTGCTAGTGATACGAGACCGTTGGGATTCAGCTCGGCGTTCCGTATTACCCTCCTGAACCCACCGATTCCATATTCTGCTAACATTCATTGGATCTCGACCAACGCGAGCAGCAATGTCGCGATATGATAAACCGCAGTCGCGATAGGCGACAATCCGGCCTTTATCATAATTGGAAACGTGATGGTACGCATTTCTCCTCCTTACACGAGGCATCACAACAACATTACACCAGGCAACGCCGGTCAACTGCTATTTGTGTATTAGAAATCTGTTGGAAACTTTTCTCACGTCAGCACGTTGTAGGTGTCGCCACCGCCGCCAACCTTGCGTGAATGCTCTGAAAATCTAATCATTTGCATATCACAGCATCTTCTTCCTGCCGGTTAAATTTCGCGTCTGTAGCACGTCATTTTCGTGGTGTAGCCATTTTAAAGGCCAGTAGTGTATTTTGGAGCTTTACATAATATGCAAATGTTTAGTATGAAAAACAGTATTTATTTGTCAACAAGTTGTTTACTTTTGAAAGTGAGCCTAACGAGGTAGTACAAAGTTCGTTATTTGTTGTCAAGCAAGGAAATGAATAATGTCAGTTGTCGGCATTGTGTGTGATCAGCAGTGCTAAGTTGTGGGTGGCATTATGTTGTTACAAGTAGCAATATTTGCAGTGGATGGAGGAACCTGCCTGATGCGATTTATTGGTGGGCACAAAATTATGCCGAGGCAATGCGTTACAGAAAGACAGAAAGAGAGGAATAGGAATTTTAATAATGAACTGTCGTGTGTGATTTCAGAGTCTTGCCAACTATTTTACGGATTGAATTGACTGTAGCACGAATGTGAAATTAGAATATCGAGTAGAGTCATTTAAATTTATTAATGTTAGTTTGCTTTGAAGCTCATTTTCAAAGACACTACTTTCCATTTATGAAATTGTTTGATAACATTGTGTATTGAAAAGGTGTCAGACTCAGTTCAACGTATTCTTTTAGCTGATCAGTTATTTCAGCAGCATATTGTTTCCGAAGTTTGCAATATTATTTTTCTGTATGGTTAATAATAGAACTATGCATAAATGTTTGGGTTTGGATGCTTTCTTATGGATATGCTAAGTGGTTGTGTTACGTAAATACAATGCTGGTAGTTCTTACTATAAATAACTGATCATACCTTCGTCAACCTGGATTGTATTGCGTGATTCCAATGAATTATTTAATTTCAAAAATACACAACTGAAAGTACAGCACCACACGAGCTTTAAATTATTGTTTTTGTAACATTATGTTCGGTGTCCAGTTAACCTACGGTCAATAGTGCTTAACGGGAAAGGTGTTCATGTATTAGAAGCCAACAGCTGCATTACACTTGGCAACCATAGTGGAGAGGACAATAATTTTGTCCTGAAACTTACATTTATGCATCTGAACTGTCTGCGCCAATCGTGGAAGCGGCTTGGTGTAATAGTGTAGTGGGAACATAGTATCATTGGTGCAAAGGACTAAATAATAATTAAAGACGTAAAAATAGAGAAATTGGTGAAACAGAAAATTATGATGTGGTAAATTACTAAGTGGATTTAATTACTGAGCAGAAAAGTGTGGAATGTGAATCAGTGCCAGATACAAGAAATATAAAGTTTAATTTAAAGGAAACTAACCACAGAATTATCCTTAAGCTAAATAAGAACCAAAAGACAGAGCCCAAAACATATACATAAAAAACCCTCCAAAATTACAATAGCATACACAAAAGACAACGCAACGGAGGGATTATTTAGCTGAAATTTACAATTTACAAATGAACCATCACAAAATGTCTCTTCAGAAGCGAACGTGTGATGTACTTAGGGCTGCTTATAGAAGATTTTTCCACATAAGTGACATCATTTGGAGCCCTATCCTATGTTCTTCAGAAATTTGCCTTGGTAAGATCTTTTAAAATAAATGTAAACCTAGTGGTCGTGGACTATTTTTCTAAAGATACAGCCACTATATAAAAGTTTTCCTGAAACAGAGAAAATACTGAATCTTATTCCAGTGCTCAATATTAGAAGAAGAAACAATTTATTTCCATTTAAGATAATTCATGAGATCCTTAAGGGATTTAAATGAAAGCAGAAATAATTACACATACTCTGCTGTTCTGGCTTCAATAAGTGTTTGTTATCTGTCAAACTGAGTGGAAAAAATGGAAATACAAAATTTCTGTTATTTATTTAGTTTGATAATGGAAGTTTTAAATGTATCATATAGAAACAGTTTGCCCAGGAAAAAACGTGACACAAATAGAATAAAGTATTATATATTTTTGTATTGATGTTGTAAGATGGGTATAATTTCGCTCCTTACAAGCACTCATCCACATACTTTGCTGTGATCTACAACCACAGTAGGTATTATTGGATAACAGTACATCGTATATATGAATATTTGAAGGAGACTAGCATTGTCACGTACGCCTTGTAAATAATTGTTAAAGCTTATTGCATGAAAGGTGACGGAGTGTCTTTATTATTATACTAGTAGAGGTTGGAACGACAGTGGAAATGAAACGGCAGACGAAACTCAAGCCCTGGGTGGAAGGCCCACACAGGTGTGTTGGTCCTGCTTAAACACAGGAAATACCAAGACGGACGTTGTAGCACCTAAGCGCTGGAGCACGTTATAGTCGCGACCGGGCGGTTTTTTGGCCCAACCGGAAGGATTATACTTTGGAATCTTGGACGCAGGTGAGAGGAACGAAGAAGCAGCACCTCGCAAACCACGCAGGCTGGGTTATTTCCAAGGATTTTTACTCAGAAGGGTACCATTGTATAAGTATAGGTTTTTCCTCGCAAACTTTCCGCGCTGGACGACAAAAGACTAAAATATGGTTGGTCGGCGTCCGGAAGATTCTGTAGAGAGGGAGAATATTCCGTGATTTCGGGAATATGATTCGTTTTTGGAATTACGATGGTGGGGAGCCGAGCCTTGCTGGGATGCCAGCGGTGGAGAGAAGCGATCTTCCGTTGTGAGCTCCCGTGTGTGCTGGTCGCACGATATTAGCTTTTGTTGGTACAGACGGACTTGCTGTCTTTGCTCTCAGTAGAGTTTATAGTTAGAACAGTTAGGCACTGTACAGTTGCGAACCTATATGATTCTGGACTTCACCTCCGGGTTGGAAGTCGTCGTTGAGTACGCAGCGTTCAGTAATTGATAGCACTTCCTCTGCCTATGCTTATGTTGAGACGTTATCTGAACTCCGTCTTTGTGGCTCGGACAGTATTATATTAGTCAGAGGACCGCCTTCTGCCGTCCTAGTGTTTGAAAGAGTTTAATGTGGCTGGAGTTCTTCCATCGTCGCAGACGAGTACGAGAACCATCACTTCGACGCACCAGACGCAGTACATACGGTGATATCGCAAATTGATTCGGCTTATTAGGGCTATAAAAGCTAAACAGCTGTGATCACGTTAGTTTATTTCCACTGAGATTCCACACCACCGCAGATCATCTTTGAAAGTAGTGTCTTCTAGTGTTTGGTACGTAGATGATGTCAGTCATTTCGCGTTGTTGATTTTAGACCGCGAAGTCATAATAAGGGGCAAAGTAGGGCAACTGATCAGTAATTTACTTAGGAAATGTAAACTTTGTAATATAAAGGCTTTTTTCAATCTACAATAAATATATAAACAGCAACAACGTTTATCATTTAGGAGGATTAGTGCCTTCATCATTGATTTATGTTTAGATTGTAATTTATAGAATTAATAGATCCTAAGATTTGCTTCAGGGGGTAGTCAGAGAGCGCCAAATCTTCATTTTAGCGTTTATTATTTTCCGTTGCGCACATTCATTTTACACCCGCCTGGAGTAGCATCTTGGAATGTATTAAAAATAGCACACTGCTTTACTTTATACGCTGTGACACGTAAAGAAAACTCATCAGTAAATTGTATCTCGTAAATTGCTGAAGTAGCAACGTATTTCTTGTTAAAGTACGCCATGAATGAAATTTGAGTCCAGTTTGGTGTGGAATTAATCGAGCAGCTGACTATTCAAACACGTTTGTAATAAGTGTGAAAATATTTCAGAATGAAGTCAGTGGAGCTTCTTGCCAATACATTGGCATTTACGACATGTGTAGTGTACAGTTTTTGTTTCGATTGTCGTGTAGTTTTACATGCGTTAATTTTGTCCTTTAACCACGATACACTTCTGTTCCGTAATTTTGCACTTGGACTCCTCGGGCGCCCCTCTCAGTTTAGCTCCCCAAGCGTCCACTTGTGTCGCTTGGGTCTTAAAACAGCCCTGGGCGTAGTAATTCGTTATTACGCGTTATCATGGCAGGCCACATAGCTTTTACTAAATGCAGATCTGCACTTGAAAGCCGGCCGGAGTGGCCAAGCGGTTCTAGGCGCTACAGTCTGGAACCGCGCGACCGCTACGGTCGGAGGTTCGAATACTGCCTCGGACATGGATGTGTGTGATGTCCATAGGTTGGTTAGGTTTAAGTAGTTCTAAGTTCTAGGGGACTGATGACCACAGCAGTTGAGTCCCATAGTGCTCAGAGCCATTTGAACCATTTTTATGCACTTGAAGCTAAATCAAAGACAAGACACAAGTTTTCAACATTGTCTCCAAGTTCCTGCAAACAAGAGTCGGAACGTTCTACCAATCTTTAAATTCCTCGACGATAGAAATCCGCTTCTTAGTCATGCGGCCCTTTTAGAACCGCTGTGTGAAAACCCCAATATTTGGAAAATATATTTCCCCCAGATGTTCTTCCAACTTGCTGATAGTACGAGGTGCATTCAAGTTCTAAGGCCTCCGATTTTTTTTCGCCGGACTGGAAATAGATAGAAGCATGCGCATTGTTTTAAAATGAGGCCGCGTTCATTGTCAATACGTCCCAGAGATGGCAGCACCGTACGGCAGATGGAATTTTACCGCCAGCGGCGAGAATCAGAACTGTTTTAAATACTTAAAATGGCGACGTTTTCCTTACTTGAACAGCGTGCAATCATTCGTTTTCTGAATTTGCGTGGTGTGAAACCAATTGAAATTCATCGACAGTTGAAGCAGACATGTGGTGATGGAGTTATGGATGTGTCGAAAGTGCGTTCGTGGGTGCGACAGTTTAATGAAGGCAGAACATCGTGTGACAACAAACCGAAACAACCTCGGGCTCACACAAGCCGGTCTGACGACACGATCGAGAAAGTGGAGAGAATTGTTTTGGGGGATCGCCGAATGACTGTTGAACAGATCGCCTCCAGAGTTGGCATTTCTGTGGGTTCTGCGCACACAATCCTGCATGACGACCCGAAAATGCGAAAAGTGTCATCCAGGTGGGTGCCACGAATGCTGACGGACGACCACATGGCTGCCCGTGTGGCATGTAGCCAAGCAATGTTGACGCACAACGACAGCATGAATGGGACTTGCTTTTCGTCGGTTGTGACAATGGATGAGACGTGGATGCCATTTTTCAATCCAGAAACAAAGCGCCAGTCAGCTCAATGGAAGCACACAGATTCACCGCCACCAAAAAAATTTCGGGTAACCGCCAGTGCTGAAAAAATGATGGTGTCCATGTTCCGGGACAGCGAGGGCGTAATCCTTACCCATTGCTTTCCAAAGGGCACTACGGTAACAGGTGCATCCTACGAAAATGTTTTGAAGAACAAATTCCTTCCTGCACGTCCGGGAAGGGCTGTGCGTGTGCTGTTTCACCAAGACAACGCAGCCGCACATCGAGCTAACGTTACGCAACAGTTTCTTCGTGATAACAACTTTGAAGTGATTCCTCATGCTCCCTACTCACCTGACCTGGCTCCTAGTGACTTTTGGCTTTTTCCAACAATGAAAAACATTCTCCGTGGCCGCACATTCACCAGCCGTGCTGCTCTTGCCTCAGCGATTTTCCAGTGGTCAAAACAGACTCCTACAGAAGCCTTCGCCGCTCCCATGGAATCATGGCGTCAGCGTTGTGAAAAATGTGTACGTCTGCAGGGCGATTACGTCGAAAAGTAACGCCAGTTTCATCGATTTCGGGTGAGTAGTTAATTAGAAAAAAAATCGGAGGCCTTAGAAAAAATGGTTCAAATGGCTCTGAGCACTATGGGACTTAACTACTGTGGTCATCAGTCCCCTAGAACTTAGAACTACTTAAACCTAACTAACCTAAGGACATCACACACATCCATGCCCGAGGCAGCATTCGAACCTGCGACCGTAGCAGCCGCGCGGTTCCGGACTGCGCGCCTAGAACCGCTAGACCACCGCGGCCGGCCGGAGGCCTTAGAACTTGAATTCACCTCGTATGGAAATCGAACGGTGAACTGTCTTGAGTGTATAGTGGACGACTCCAAGCCTGCCATTGAGAACGCCGAAGCAAGGCTTGTGTCGGAGGCGCCGTGTGGAAAGTTGCATTGACGTGCAGGAGAACAATGCCTTTGCTTAATTTTTTACGCCTCTTATTCTTCATGGCGCTGCACAGCACTTTCAGTGCTGCACAATACGAATCGGCAGTAATGATTGTGCCCTCTGTCACAACCTCTGTGTTCAAAACTCCTTCACATTCTTAGAAAACGGTGGCCTTCATCTCCTTGTAAATGACCAAACTTTGCATTTCTTCCGCGGAGCCGAGGAGATACCTCTTCGCCGGTAATGTGAAATAATCGATCCACGCCCACTATTATCCGGCTTAGGAATACATTGCTTACCACGGAGCGACATTCAAGGAAGTCCGGAGACGCCGTTAACCTTGTGCGTTTGTGTGCAGTTGACAGTGATGACGGAACGCAGCGTGAGTACAATTTACGATACTGCAGGCGATCTCGGACTGTGAAATGAGCACTGCCTATTGAGATGCGGATGTGTTGAGCGGTGTCCTCGGCAGTCACTCTGCCACTGCTGTGGATCGCAGTTCCTCGACTGCCTGGATTTTGTCGTCTGTGGTCGACATCGGTGTACGCGGGCGTCGTTCTCGATCAGCATCATACACATCTGTGTGGCCTTGGTAAAATTTTTGGCACTGCATGTGGTCCATACAGAGCCAGATTCAAATCTACACGTTTTGCCCATAAGAATCATACGGTCATCCGCGCTTCAACCTTCGCGTTTGTTTCTACACTACTAGCCATTAAAATTGCTACACCAAGAAGAAATGCAGATGATAAACGGGTATTCATTGGACAAATATATTATACTAGAGCTGACATGCGATTGCATTTTCACGCAATTTGGGTGCATAGAACTTGAGAAATCAGTACCCAGAACAACCACATCTGGCCATAATAACGGCCTTGATACGCCTGGGCATTGAGTTAAACAGAGCTTGGATGTCGTGCACAGGTACAGCTGCCATGCAGCTTCAACACGATACCACAGTTCATCAAGAGTAGTGACTGGCGTATTGTGATGAGCCAGTTGCTCGGCCACCATTGACCAGACATTTTTAATTGGTGAGAGATCCGGAGAATGTGCTGGCCAGGGCAGCAGTCGAACATTTTCTATATCCAGAAATGGCCGTACACGACCTGCAACATGCGGTCGTGCATTATCCTGCTGAAATGTAGGGTTTCGCAGGCATCGAATGAAGGGTAGAGCCACGGGTCGTAACACATCTGAAATGTAACGTCCACTGTTCAAAGTGTCGTTAATGCGAACAAGAGGTGAGCGCGACGTGTAACCAATGGCACCCCAACCATCACGCCGGGTGATACGCCAGTATGGCGATGACGAATACACGCTCCCAATGTGCGTTCAGCGCGATGTCGCCAAACACGGATGCGACCATCATGATGCTGTAAATAGAACCTGGATTCATCTGAAAAAATGACGTTTTGCCATTGGCTGCACGTCCGTTGCAGCCATGTGGATAAGATGCCTGTCATTCCGACTGTTGGTGATACGAGGTTGTTGGGATCCAGCACCGCGTTCCGTATTACCCTCCTGAACCCACCGGTTCCATATTCTACTAACAGTCATTGGATCTCGACTAACGCGAGCAGCAATGTCGCGATACGATAAACCGTAATCGCGATAGGCTACACTCCGACCTTTATCAAAGACGGAAACGTGATGGTACGCATTTCTCCTCCTTGCACGAGGCATCACAACAACGTTTTACCAGGTAACGTCGGTCAACTGCTGTTTGTGTATGGGAAATCGGCTGGAAACTTTCCTCATGTCATCACGATGCAGGTGTCGCCACAGGTGCCAACCTTATGTGAATGCTCTGAAAACCTAATCATTTGCATATCACAGCATCTTCTTTCTGTCGGTGAAATTTCGCGTCTGTAGCGCTTCATCTTCGTGGTGTAGCAATTTTAATGGCCAGTAGTCACTTTGATCCACCTGTAAAGTGTGATGCAGCATGATGTCTCTTTCGACAATAAGAGTGGGTCGACATTCTGCTGTAATAAAACAGGGTCTGACGGAACTTTTTCCCAGATAGTGAAGTACATGGTCCCACCCAAATTCTGGCCAGATTTAGTCTTGTTTTCGTTTGTAAACTACATAATCTAGCACTGTGGATATTTACGAACGTTTCTAACCCTCGATCGTAAATGCTGCCGTAAATGTATTTTTCGTTTATGTATCGACTATGTTAGCATTATGGGAAAGAAAGCACTTTGAAGATTAATTTACAAAAATTCAACAGTCAGTTCTTATTCGACAAAACCATATTATTTATTAGCCATTCTAAAGGACTGTTTCGACTGCAAGTAAATCTCAGGTTACCATTTATAATTTTATATGTCTTACATCAATATGTAAAATGTTTCTTATATCAGTATGTTGACATCGTAATTCTGTTAGAGACAGCAAAGGACTTGGAAGAGCAGTTGAAGGTAATGGACAGTGTCTTGAAAGGAGGATATAAGATGAACATCAACAAAAGCAAAACGAAGATAGTCGAATTAAGTCGGGTGATGCTGACGGAATTAGATTAGGAAATGAGACTCTTAAAGTAGTAAAGGAGTTTTGCTGTTTGGGGAGCAAAATAACTGATGATGGTCGAAGTACAGAGGATATAAAATGGAGTCTGGCAATGGAAAGGAAAGCGATTCTGAAGAAGAGAAATTTGTTAACATCGAGTATAGATTTAAGTGTCAGGAAGTGGTTACTGAAAGTATTTGTTTGGTGTGTAGCCATGTATGGAAGTGAAACATGGACGATAAATAGTTTGGACAAGAAGAGAATAGAAGCTTTCGAAATGTAGTGCTACAGAAGAATGCTGAAGATTAGATTGGTAGTTCACATAACTAATGTGGAGGTATTGAATAGAATTGGCGAGAAGATGAGTTTGTGGCACAACTTGACTAGAAGAAGGGACCGGTTGGTAGGACATGTTCTGAGGCATCAAGGGATCACAAATTTAGCATTGGAGGGCAGCGTGGAGGGTAAAAATCGTAGTGGGAGACCAAGAGATGAATATACTAATCAGATTCAAAAGGATGTAGATTGCAGTAAGCACTGGGAGATGAAGAAGCTTGCACAGGATAGAGTAGCATGGAGAGCTGCATCAAACCAGTTTCAGGACTGAAGACCACAACAACAACATCAATACGTATTGATGTTGCAATATAAGAAGAAGTTTTAAATTTTAAAATTTGCAAATGTTTCATCCTTTGTTATCATTTGTTGCTACTAGAAATCTTCATATAGATACAGGTCCTCAAGAAACTAAATTTTATGAATAATCTAAAAATGGAAGTCACACTAACATAGTACTGACTCTTCTAAAGTTTTACAAGTTTAGCAAGAAAAAGTGTCTCATGTATATGATTGTCCGCAGGCGTTAACTGCGTCAGACCATTGTTTACATAGACCGCGTTAACGCCAGTAAATCTCTCTGCATTGTTTCCAGGAGATAGACAATGAAAAGAGTTCTATGTCTTACGTGTTGAAACTTTCATGGAAAGCTGTAGCTTGGTGTGACATTGTATGTGGAAAGGTAAATAACCCACATTTTCTGACAGAGTAACTGTCACCTCTATGACTTATCATTTAACACCACCGGCATCAAATACGTTACGCAATATTTCAACTCCTCTGGACATTGACGTCGTATTAAACAGCTAAGTAAACATTTTACAATTGTTTGATGTCATCTGTCTTGCACTTGAATATACATTGCTTGCTAAACAGTGAATGTTTTTATGCAATGCCAACGTGAACTATACACGTCATTAAAGTATTGCATCACCTCGGTTCCGAGAGTCCCGGAACCTGTATTGAAAATTGGGATAAAGATCAACATAAACATCATTTGCACCCTTTTCATTGCTCATGAAAACCACACATTGCATTTTGTATCAGCATACAGCGAGACCTTCGGAGGTGGTGGTGCAGATTACTGTACACACCGGTACCTCCAATAATTAGTAGCACGTCCTCTTCTACTGATGCATGATTGTACTCGTCGTGGCATAGTGTCCACAACTTTATCAAGGCACTGTTGGTTCAGACTGTCCCACTCCTCAACGGCTTCAAAATGGCTCTGAGCACTATGGGACAATGTCTGAGGTCATCAGTCCCCTAGAACTTAGAACTACTTAGACCTAACTAACCTAAGGACATCACAGACATCCATGCCCGAGGCAGGATTCGAACCTGCGACCGTAGCTGTCACGCGGTGCCAGACTGAAGCGGCTAGAACCGCTCGGCCACTGCGGCCGGCTCCTCAACGGCGATTCGGCGTAGATCCCTCAGAATGGTTTGTGTGTCACGTCGTCCATAAACAGCCCTTTTCAATCTATTCCAGCTATGTTCGATAGGGTACATGTCTGGAGAACATGCTGGCGACTCTAGGAGAGCGATGTCGTCATCCTGAAGGAAGCCATTCACAAAATGTGGGCGAATGGCTGGGGGGGGGGGGGGGGGAATTGCCTCGCCAATATGCTGCCGAAATGGTTGCACTATCGGTCGGAGGATGGCATTCACGTATCGCACAGCCGTTACGGCGCCTTCCATGACTGCCAGCGGCGTACGTCGGCGTCACATAATGCCACGCCAAAACATCCGGTAACTTCCACCCTGCCACACTCGCTGGACAGTGTGTCTAAGGCGTTCAGCCTGGCCGGGATGCCTCCAAACACATCTTCGACGATTGTCTGGTTGAAGGCCTATGCGACACTCATCGGTGAAGGGAAAGTGATGCCAGTCCTAAGCGGTCGGTTCGGCATGTTGCTGGGGCACTCTGTACCGCGCTGCATGGTGTCGTGTTTGCAAAGATGGACGTCGCCATGGACGTCTGGAGTGAAGTTACGCATCATGCAGCCTACTGCGCACAGTTTGAGTCGTAACACGACGTCCTGTGGCTGCACGCAAAGCGTTATTCAACATGGTGGCGTTGCTGTCAGGGTTCCTCCGAGCCATAATCCGTGGGTAGCGGTCGTTCACTGCAGTAGTAGCCCTTGGGCGGCCTGAACGAGACGTGTTGTCGACAGTTCCTGTCTCTCTGTATCTTCTTCATGTCCGAACAACATCGCTTTCGTTCACTCCGAGACGCCTGGACACTTCCCTTGTTGAGAGCCCTTCCTGACACAATCGCGATCGAACCGCGGTATTGACCGTTTAGCCACGGTAGAACTACGGACAACACGATCTGTGTACCTCCTTCCTGGTGGAATGACTGAGACTGATCGGCTGTCGGACTCCCTCCGTCTAATAGGCGCTGCTCATGCATCGTTGATTACACCTTTGGGCGGGTTTAGTGACATCTGTGAACAGTCCAAGGGACTGTGTCTGTGATAGAATATCCACAGTCGACGTCTATGTTCAGGAGTTCTGGGAATCGGGGTGATGCAAAAGTATTTTTTATGTGTGTATAAACAAAAATATTTTACATTGAGGTGACAAATGTCATAGGATACATCCTGCTTTTGCCCGGCGTAATGCAGGAACTCGACTTGGCATGCACTCAACAAGTCGTTGGAAGTCACCTGCAGAAATATTGTGCCATGCTGCCTCTACAGCAAGTCCATAATTACAAAAGTGTGACCGATGCACGATTTTGTGCACGAACTGACCTCTAGATTGTGTTCTATAACTGTTCGATTGGATTCATGTCGGGTGGTCTGGATGGTGTATTTTTTTTTCTCGAACTGTCCACAATTTCCTTCGAACCAATAGTCATCCATAAAATTTCCATCGTTGCCCGGTAAGGTGAAGTCCACGAATGGTTGCAAATGGTGTCCAAGCAGCAGAGCATAACCATTTTCAGTCAATGATCGATTCAGTTCGGCCAGAGTGCATTCGATGTAAACACAGACCACTCCACTATGGAGTGACCACTAGCTTGCACAGTGCCTTGTTGACAACTTGGATCCGTGGCTTCGTGGAGTCTGCTAGACACTCTAACCCTTTTTTCTACACAGTCCGATTTTATACTTAATCTAGCCACTGTCACAAATGATGATGATGATGAAATGATGAGGACAACACAAGGACCCAGTCCTCAGGCAGAGAAAATCCCGAACCCAGCTGGGAATCGAACTCGGGGCCCCATGATCCACAGGCAGCAATGTTAGCCACTAGACCACGAGCTGCAGACATTTCCAGTCAATGATCAGCTCAGTAAACAAAGGATACACCGTTATGGAGCCACCACCAACTTGCACAGCGCGTTGGATCCACGCCTACGTGAGCCCTTCGCCTCACTGAAACCGTGCCATCAGCTCTTACCAGCTCAAATCTGGACTCATCTGACGAGGCTACGGTTTTTCAGTCTTCTAGGGTCCAACAGATGTCGTCACGAGCCCAGGAGAGGAGCTGCAGGCGTTGTCGTGACGTTAGCAAAGCCACTCGCGTCGATCGTCTGCTGCTACACCTCATTGACGCCAAGTTTGGTTGCACTGTCGTAACGGATACGTTCGTCGCATGTTCCACATTGCTTTTTGCTGTTATTTCACTCAGTGTTACTTGTCTGTTAGCACTGACAACTTTACGTAATTGCCGCTGCTATCGGTCGTTAAGTGAAGGCCGTCGGCCGCTGCGTTGTTGTGAAATGTGGTATTCCCCGCACACTCTTGACACTGTGCCTCTCGGAATATTGAATTCCCCGACGATTTCCGAAATGGAATGTCCTATGAATGTTGCTCCATCTACGATTCCGCGTTCAAAGTCTGTTAATCCCCGTCATGCGGCCATAATCACTGATTGATTGATCGATCGGGTCGGCATGGTGTGATCTTTGGGCTCGGCTGTTTGACGTGACTTTTGGCCGCGACGGGCGTGAGGGCGAGAAAGGGGACAGCCGGAGAGCCGCGCGGCGCGTGAGAATCGGAAGCGAGCGTGGTTGAGCAGGCCGGGGCACGACGCAGAGGCTGTGGTGTGATCGACACGTTTGCAAGACCGAACCTGGTTTGCAGTGTGGGAACTGGACTCGGCCACGTTACCCGAATCGAATCGTTCGGCCCTGATTTGGATCTGTAAAGGATTTTATAAAATATTTGGTGAGAATTGCTTGTCATGTATTTGGTGCGCATATTATAGTGATCTTTGCTTCCCAAGTATCGGCACCATGACTGGAAACTGTTGTCTTGCCAACCAAAAGGTCCCCTCTATTTAGTGCTGTTTAAGTAAACACGTGTTATTGTGTTTGGTTAAATTTTTATCTGGATTTTGTGATGTGATACAGTCCGAATAAGCGAGGTGTATTAATTTGTACTATTGCTGTTCGGAGTAACGGACAACATAAGCCAGTATGGTGAAACTGTAATATTTTTCCTGGTACAGTGAGCCGTGTGGACGTTGTTATAGTTGGTTCAAAGTACAGGCTTAACATTGAAACTGTACGTTCTGTGTTATTTAGTTGCATTACTTGTTCACTCCCGAACTGTGAAATGGTAGCCTTACTTGACTCTTTAAGTTTATCAGTAACCTGTTAAAGGGTAATTTAAATGAGCTCCGCAGTTTTAGTGAGCATATGTTAACCTACTAGAGTAGTTTAAATTTCTAAGTTGACTTGGTATTATGCTATTCGCCCTCGTCCTTTAAGGTTAAGGGCATTAGTTATTGATTCACCCTTGATTATTTTATTTCAATGTTCGTGAAATACCGTTTGAGGAATTAATGTTTGCCGTTTTCTCTCCCCGTCCCCCCTCTTTTCTCTGAAACTGTATAGTAGCACGGGCCCTAAGAACTTTTTGTCCAGTGTGTTATAGTTTACTGTGTGCGGCACCTGTACAGCTCACCCGCTTGCTGTGGTTTCTGGGTGTAGCTGCCTCTGATCTGGGTCCAGTGGGCCCCCCTTCTGCTACTTGAATTTGCCCGTGCCTATGTGACGTCACCTGTTTTGAAAATGTGTCACGAAGGGGTGTATCTGTTGGTAGTTTCTTTGGTGTTAAAAAATTTGTGATATCCATTATTGGTTAAACTTTATCTCATTATTGTAGTCTCCTTTTGGGAGCTTTACTGTGTATAGAATTTAATTAACTTGCAAGTCACTTAATGCTTGGTTAAAGGTTAATGTTGTTCTTTGAATAAGGCGGTTGCCCATGGCTTTAAGGATTTTGAATTTTAAAGATAAAATTTTGTTTGGCAAAAGAAAAGTTAATAAAAGTGTTGTTGTTGTAAACTGTGAATGTTGCTTATGTGGTCTGGCCCTCCCGCTTAACAGTAATTGGCTGATTAGGGTGGATTAACCACCACAATCACGTTGAAAACCTTTTGACGTGAATTACTTGAGCACAAATGATAGCTCCATCTGTGGTGTGCGTACTGTAAGACCTTCAGTACACACACCATCAGATTATTTGACTTGTCGCTCTAACGAAGTAGGCGAGTGTCAGCAATATGTCTCGTGGTCTTATCGTGGCGTGTTTATCTTCTGCCGTTAGGTCAGATGATAGAAATTCCACTTGCACGCTTAGAGTAGCAGATGGACGGTGACCAACTTTAAACAGAACTTGATTAATTTTCGCACACATTTATAAAAAATAATAACAAGCATAAAAATTACTTAACTTGGTTCTGGATGCTATTTACAATTGACAATCTGAAGTTCCTTTGGTATTGGTACGTTAATCTTATTCTCACATATATCTCTGATACTTGATAAATGTGTCTTATCATTTATCTTCATGCCTATGTACAGGAATATGGTAATGTTATTCCACGCAGACTGAAACTTGACTATAGACTAGTACAGACTGATGCAGACTGACTAATCGGAGGTCTGTACACTCATTATAATACCTCGCACGTTCATTTATCACTGTGCGAGTGTGATCCGTGAGGAGAAAATGTTCTACGTTAGCAGCAATCTCATTGGCTGTGTTACATATTAATACGCGGATCGGCGGAAGCAGAATTTGGTCCGTGCCTATGGCAGCGCCATCTCGTAGTGCGGAGACGGACGAGCGCTGCGCCTGCGCTGTTGTGCTTAGTGGGGCGCGCTCTAGTGGGAGAGTTGTGTACGCGCTGACTACGCGGAACTATGTGCACAACACCGTCAATGCACGGCACTTTAACACACCTTGTGTACGCGATAGTATGCGTTCATATCGCTATCCAGTGACTTTAGTCGCCTCAGTGTATTGCTGAAGTAAGGAAGGGGCGTCATACTGCGTGCAACACAGTTGATCACTGAGTGGTTCGCATGGACGCAGCTGAGTCTGGAAGCTACTCCCGGTACTCTCCCGGCCGACCCCGCGGCTGCAGACGTCGCGCCGTGTCCCGGCGGGCGCTCGCCGGCCGCCGGCAGCCGCGTCGCGTGGCCTGGCTGCATAATCGTCGGCGCCGGCGCAGCCTCCGGGCCGCTGCCCGCCGCTCGCCAGCCCAGCGCCATGTCAGTAGAGCCGCGGCTGGCGCCCGCCTAGCGGTGCCCCCTGTCACCCTTTACGGCGCGCAGCGACGCTGCTGTCAGAGGACGGGTCCGTCTGACTGTCTCCGGCCCGGTACACTCCGTCAGCAACTGCCGTAGCGGCGCCGGTCCCGCCTTAAATGCCGACACTGTCTGCCCCAGCCTGTAAACCAGGCCGCCAGGGCCCGCCACTCTCGCACCACTTTGGGAATATATTCGGTGCTTCTGCCGTACTCTACTGGTGTCTAAAATTAAAGCAACGAACCGAAATTTTGCTAGGTTGCGTTTATTTTGCCACAAAACAGTGTAAACGGCTGATACACTAATGGCCATTAAAATTGCTACCCCACGAAGATGACGTGCTATAGACGCGAAATTTAACCGACACGAAGAAGATGCTGTGGTATGCAAATGATTACCTTTCCACAGCATTCACATAAGGTTGGCGACACCTACAACGTGCTGACATGACGAAAGTTTCCAATCGATTTCTCATACACAGCAGTCGACCGGCGTTTCCTGGTGAAACGTTCTTGTGATGCCTCGTGTAAGGAGGAGAAATGCGTACCACCACGTTTCCGACTTTAATAAAGGTCGGATTGTAGCCTATCGCGATTGTGGTTTATCGAATCACGACATTTCCGCTCTTGTTGGCCGAGATCCAATGACTGTTAGCAGAATATGGAATCGGTGGGTTCAGGAGGGTAATACGGAACGCCGTGCTGGATCCCAACGGCCTCGGATCACTAGCAGTCGAGATGACAGGCGTCTTATCCGCATGCCTGTAACGGATCGTGCAGCCACGTCTCGATCCCTGAGTCAACAGATGGGGACGTTTGTAAGACAACAACCATCTGCACGAACAGTTCGACGACGTTTGCAGCACCATGGACTATCAGCTCAGAGACCATTTCTGCGGTTACCCTTGACGCTGCATCACAGGCAGGAGCGCTGGGATGGTGTACTCAACGACGAACCTCAGTGCACGAATAGGAAAACGTCATTTTTTCAGATGAATCCAGGTTCTGTTTGCAGCATCATGATTGTTTGGCGTCATCGCTGTGAACGACCATTGAAAGCGTGTATTCGTCATCGCCATACTGGCGTATCACCCGGCGTGATGGTATGGGGTGCCATTGGTTACACGTCTCGGTCACCTCTTGTTCGCACTGACGGCGCTTTGAACAATGGATGTTACATTTCAGATGTGTTACGACCCGTGGCTGTACCCTTCATTCTATCCCTGCGAAACCCTACATTTCAGCAGGATATTGCACGACCGCATGTTGCAGGTCCTGTACGGGCCTTTCTGGATACCAAAAATGTTCGACTGCTGCCCTGGCCAGCACGTTCTCCAGATCTCTCACCAATTGAAAACGACTGGTCAATGGTGGCCGAACAACTGGCTCGTCACAATACACCAGTCACTACTCTTGATGAACTGTGGTATCGTGTTGAAGCTGCATGGGCAGCTGTACCTGTACACGCCATCCAAGCTCAGTTTGAGTCAATGCCCAGGCGTATCAAGGCCGTTATTACGGCCAGAGGTGGTTGTTCTGGGTACTGATTTCTCAGGATGTATGCACCCAATTTGCGTGAAAATGTAATCACATGTCAGTTCTAGTATAATATATTTGTCCAATGAATACCCGTTTATCATCTGCATTTCTTCTTGATGCAGCAATTTTAATGGCCAGTATTGTAATTTCTTTCTTTTTGTGTTTTATGAAGCGGGGGTCAACTGGTGAAAAAATTATGTGTGAGATAGTTTCTTTCACTTAAAATGCTTAGGTGTCTTAATACGACTTATAATTAACTAGTCCGCAGCTCGTGGTTGTGCGGTAGCGTTCTCGCTTCCCACGCCCGGGTTCCCGGGTTCGATTCCCGGCGGGGTCAGGGATTTTCCCTGCCTCGTGATGACTGGGTGTTGTGTGATGTCCTTAGGTTAGTTAGGTTTAAGTAGTTCTAAGTTCTAGGGGACTGATGACCATAGATGTTAAGTCCCGTAGTGCTCAGAGCCATTTGAACCAGCCATAATTAACTGTTACAATTGATACTTTTTACACTCGGGAATTTCAGTTTTTAAGAAAGTTTTTCCGAGAGAGATTGTACACCGGCGGTATATAAGCTTTATGCAGTCCGATGCTTGTTTTTGAGTTCCAGAAACGTGAGTTGTACAGGAAAAATCGCCTTTTTCCAGGGGACTTTTATTCAGGAACCTTAAAAGCCGTGGTTCTTCAGAGAAAAATGATATAAACAGAGCTATATTTTATTCCAAACATTAGCGCTTGGGATCAAGGCTATTTGTTTCCTTGAGAGAGATTTAGCGAACTGCCACAGTGTATATGCTCATGGGAGTAGGATGGGGATCTTTGGAATAAACGTGGCCTAATTATAATTAAATTTTTCATCCGAAGTAGAGTGTCCGACAGTGTTGCCATCAATTCCTTACAGCCATTGAGGACGATCAAAATTATTTAAATTGACGGTTTATGAAAGTATGACTACAGCCAGGCTGCAGAATTTTAGACGTGTGCTGCATTGTCGGTTATAGCTACGGCAACTTCATCAACAACTACCATGGCAATGGGCCGCCTCCCTCTTCCTGCTGCACCGCCTTATTCGCCTAATTCTTCAGATTTCTTGATCATATTCTTTGCCCATGTACTGGCATGGGGCCTCTTCACAGCTGTTTCTGTCGGCGATGTTCCTGCAACGCAGTGCTGCTATTGCTGCTGTTCTGATAAAACAACTTTACCAGCAGTGCGCAGTCTTTCTTCCCAATAACTAATGCGTTTCGTACGGAAAACTTCAACTTTGTTACCCCTATATCATGTCAGTTCAAAGATAAATATATACGAGTCGCTAAGCGACAAACAGCATACGGACGTCAAACAAGGAAAAATTTCACGTTCTTACTGCTTACAGAGCCATATTATCACCTGGTGGCAGAAAGTGAAACTATTACTTTTTCAGCGTACTCCACGAACGCACAGATTAGTGAACGTACCTACGATGTTTAAATGCCCTGCGATGTATGCAGCCCGCAATTCAGCGTTCAGAATACCTTCAGTTCATTATAATCACCCAGCAAAATTTTCAAACCGCTGAAGGATCGGATTTGAATGGACCATGTGCAACTAAAATATTTTGGCACATTTTGTTAACTCGTGCCTATATCTGTGTTTTTGGTCAGCTCCACGACATTAGCGTCTACCTGCACACAGTCCAGAATATGCAGTTCTTGTTGTGATCTTCAGTTGAAAGGCTGGTTTGATGCAGTTCTCAACGCTTCTCTATCCTGTGCAAGTCTCTTAATTTCCGAATAACTACCTCAACCTACAGCCTTCTGGTTATGCTTACTGTATTTAATTTTGGCCTTCCTCTATGATTGTTACGCCCCACTCTTCTCTCTAATACCAAATTGGTGACCCCTTGATGTCTCGTGTTATTCCGAATACGATGCAAAGTTCCTTTGGTTGGTTGGTTGGTTGGTTTTGGGGAAGGAGACCAGACAGCGTGGTCATCGGTCTCATCGGATTAGGGGAGGATAGGGAAGGAAGTCGGCCGTGCCCTTTCAGAGGAACCATCCCGGCATTTGCCTGGAGTGATTTAGGGAAATCACGGAAAACCTAAATCAGGATGGCCGGACGCGGGATTGAACCGTCGTCCTCCCGAATGCGAGTCCAGTGTCTAACAACTGCGCCACCTCGCTCGGTCAGTTCCTTTGGGCATGCACTCATGTCCAAAGGAACAGGCACTGCAGTGACTATATCCGTCATGAAATAGATTCTCGCATATCTAAAGGAACTTCACACAGTACTAGGAATAAAACAGTCACTGCGCTATCGTATTTATCCTCTGACGCTGGACAAGCGACATTCAAGTAAACTGGCTCCCCTGTACGGGAATATACATAATGGATGTTCGAGTACGGGTTGTTGACACATCGTTGAGAACATACGAAAGTTTGTGTGTGGCCGTGTGTCGTGTACGTATACGCCGGCATGGCAGCTCAGCGTGTTCGGTCAGAGGGTTAGTTGCCCTCTGCAATAAAAAAAAAACTGAGTCAACGGCTCAACACTGAACTTGAACGGGTGTCATGGGACATCCGCAGCGAACAAATACAACGAACAATATCTTCCAAAAAAAAGGTAGAAAAATAAAAAAAATAGAGAAATTGTAAGACGACCGTTCACGATAAGCGGGAAATTCGGGTTCGAATCCCAATCTAGTAAAAATGTTCATTTACATTTACATTTACATTTAAAAGCATATGAAACTTGTCACCAAATATTAAATGTTCAATACACTTAGGTGCATATCATAATTCTTATACTATTGTAGCTGCACATCAATAAAAAAATAAAAACTTACAGCACTTATTTACACTGATCTCCTTACTACACAAAATTCGTACACAAGTCAGATTGTATGCAGTATTCACATTATGTGATATAACACAGATGCATCAATAGGTTCTGCTAAGAAATTCATTAGTAGGAGGAGCTGTCCACCAATAAATCATTTAGACTCTTCTCAAAGTGAACTTCATCATGGTTAAACTTTTTATAGCTCCTGGCATGTTACTGAAAATGTGTATTGCTTAATTGTGAACATCTTCCTGAACCAAAGTAAGTGACTTTAAATCTTTGTGAAAGTTATTCTCATTTCTAGTACTGATTCTACGATCTAAGTTGCTGGTTTGAAAAAAAGATATATTTTTAATGACAAATTTCGTTGGGGAATGTAATATATTGTGAAGCAGTAGTTGGTATCCCCATTTCCTTAAACAGCCCTTTGCTGCACGTTCTAGAGTTCACACCACAAATAATTCGCATTGTACGTTATTGGACTCGTAAAACTTAAGCTTGGCTAGGAGAAGTATCCACGGAAACAATCCCGCATGATGTTACGGAATGAAAGTATGCATAATACATCAGCTTTTTCTATTTTTGTATCACCTTCGTCTGACAACATTCGCATACCAAATAGACATTTATTTAGGTCCTTCAGCAGTTCTGTGATATGCTACTCCCAGTTAAAATTTTTATCAAGAATGTAACACTGTCAACTTCTTCTAACTGCTTGTTGTCATATTTTAAGCATATACTGGCAGGAAACCTTTTACAAGTTCTGAATTTCATGTAGTATGAAACTTTCTGGCAGATTAAAACCGTGTGCCGGACCGAGACTCTAACTAGGGATATCTTCCTAGAAAAGGCAGTGAGACATATTTTCTTCTATTTCTACTGTGTTGTGTGTTGACTGTAGAGGTGTCTCATGTAGGGTATTTGTTGTCGGCTGTTTTTTGGATTTTTTGTGATAATTTATGGATCATGTGAGGGTTATATCTATTGTTTAGAGCTATGGCTTTCTAATATTGGTTTCTCTATGTTGTTCAACCGCTTCAAGTGGAGTTCTATACAGGCGATTCACCATGAACCTTAAGTATGCCATCTTATGTTGGTTTGGATGGCAAGATGAACTGTTGATGCACACATCTGTGGCTGTTTGCTTTCTGTAAATTTCAAAGTGATGTTTCTGGTTTTTGCTGAACTTTTTTAAATCTAAGAAATTGATGCTGTTATTGGAGTCATGTTCCGAATTAAATTTGATGTTATTGTGCATGCTGCTGAGCTTGGTTGCTAATATGTCAATTTTTTTGTTGGTGCAATCAAAAAGAATAATTCTATCATCTACATACCTTTTATAGTAGTTGATTTTGCTGTTGATGTGACTGTGAGTTTTGAAAAATGTGTGCTCTAAGTGGTTTATATAAATGTCTGCTAACTTCCCAGCTAGGCTGCTACCCATCGCCAACCCTTCGTTCTGTTGGTATATTTTGTTATTAAAACTGAAGTAATTGCAAGTCAACACCAGTGTGAGTAACTCAATGAGCTCATAGATTTCTGCCATGCTCGGTTTCTTACGTTTAAGCAGATTGTTCTTGATTGTACTTATGGTGTCCTGTATAGGGATGTTGGTATAAAGAATTAAAATGTCAAGCAATGCAAATCTAGCTGTCAGTAGAATGTGCACATCCTCAATTTTGTCAATGAGCTCATACATATTCCTAATGGAGTAGTTGGTTTCAAAAGTATAATGGGTGTTCAGAAGAGCTAGCAGTTTGTAACTTAATCTATATGAAGGGCTATTCCTAGAGGTAACAATAGGCCTGATTGGACAATGCTGTTTATGTATCTTAGGCTGTGACCGAAGGTGAGGGGCAGTGGGGTTCATAGCAAAGCAGTCACGCATTTCCCACTTACGTAGGAGGAATTTACAGTTCTTAAGAGTTTTCTTAAGTTTGGCCTGAAATGTAGAAGTGGGGTCAAAGTCTTATTCGATTACGTTATTACTACTGAAAAATTCCATGGTTTTGTCAACGTATTCATTTTCAAACATTACAACCGCACAGTTACCTTTGTCTGCCTTGACTATTAGAGCTTTACTGTTAGAAACTTTGGAGTTGATACAGTTCAGTGTCTTTTGGTCACTGTTTTGATGTGAAGTATTTTTTAGGTGTCTCGTGACTATTTTATTGACTCTGAAGGCTACAGCATTGGTTTCACTGGAATTTAATTTTGCAGCGTCACATGCAAGCTTAGTGGATGCAATAAGGCTTTTTAGGTTATTGCCATTAAGGTTTGGTTCTATGTTGTTCTTAAGACCTTTGTTTATGAGGGTAAGTGCAGTATTTGTAAAAGTTATGTTAGTCGAATTAATAACCCTTTCATAGAACTGATGTGGGTTAGCGTGGGAATTTTTGGCAGTGAAGCTACCTTTTTTACTTTTCAGACCTTCAAGTTTTTTTGTTATACCTGTAAGTTATTTTCTGGTGTTCTTTAGAAATGACGTCATAAATGTATTGTAATACGTAGGAGAACTGTAGGCTGGAAAAGCAATTGCTAAGTTGCAAGTGTAGATTATACAGTTGTCTGTTGAGGAGCTCTTTCTTTTTGTGTTGCACTTTTATCTATCTTGAGGCACATGATTTCACATTTTGCTTTGACAATTCTGCAGTGCTGCTACCTACATTAATCTTTACTTTTATGTAGTTTGGGGTTACTTGTACTAATAGACATTACTTGTTGTATTTGATGTTGAGGATTGTCTTTTTTAGGTTTCTTTTGCATCTTTTGAAATCGTGAACATTTCTCAGTATCTGGCGAGGTGTGCTTAATGCTATTTTGTCTAAAACTGACATGGTGAGACCGTTGCTGTGTACAATTAATGTAGGTTGATTCTCACAAAGAAGAATACAGCAACCAGCGACTATTAATAATGCTATTTATTCAAGTAAATAGCGCCGTAGCCGGTTTCGAACTGACAAGTTCATCATCAGACGACTGTTTACAAAATTCACAAGATGTACTTTACATAATCGTCAGTTTACGATTTTTATCCTCCCACTGTAGTGAAGTATTATTGGTGTACTGATGTCCTACGGAAGAAAACAAAGTTAGACTCGCCCTATGTGAACATAACTAACTTCCAAGCCATGTAATACAGAGTAAACAAATATGTGAGGTTAAGTATTTAAAAAATACAAACCTGCAACTTTGCAACGTAAACTCGCGGAATTTTCGATGTAAGTATTGTAACCACTTAATCTCACATATTTGTAAGAATCAAGCTGCATTAATTGTACACATTTTACACTCACATATTTGTAAGAATCAACCTACATTAGCTGTACACAGCCACGGTATCACCATGTCGTTTTAGACAAAATAGCAATCACACTTTTATGTCTCGATGCTGATGCAGTTTTTACTAAGTCACACTCTATATTGCACCCAGGATCTCTGTTAATACTGTTGCCCAGCCCACCGTCAATAACCTCGGTATGTTCCTTGGTGAAGTCTCTACAGAGTGAACCTAAATCCTCAGTCAGCTAACGAAGATCAGCAATAGGGTTTTTAAAAAAAAGTGGTGAGCCGGTATTCTGATCCTAGTGCATGCTGCAGAAGTTAGCCTACTCCTCTGGCATGAGAACTACCAAACAACAAAACTTTTTTTTCTGTTTGCTGACTTCCCTCCTTTCATACTGAATTTTCTACTGAAAGTCTGTGGTCTCCTGTTTACACGTACCTCTGCCTGAGGCTCAGCAGTTTCTAACTGAAGCTTTCTCTAAGGCTAAAAATGATGTAATCGCAGGTTTGCCTTTCATTAAACTATCATCTTCTAAGACAAGTCGTAGGGTCAGATATGCCTCTCGTGTCCTACATTTCTCAGAAATCCGGACTGATCTTCCCCCAGGTCAGCTTCTAAGAATTTCCATTCCTCTGTTAAGAATTCGTGTTAGTATTTCGTAACCATGACTTATTAAACTAATAGTTCGCTAACTTTCACAACTGGCAGCAACTACTTTATTTGCAATTGGAATTATTACATTATTCTTGAAGTCTGAGGGTATTTTGCTCTGTCTCATACATCTTTCGCACCAGATGGAAGAGTTTCGACGTGGTCGGCTACGCCAAGGCTATCGATAGTTCAGTCGGAATGTCGTCTACTCCCAGTACTTTGTTTCGACTTCAATTACTACTCTGTCAAACTCTTGTCGCAGTATCATATCTCACATTTCAAACAGAAATGAATGTCTCTGTAATACCCTGCTCTGATGATGACTCTTGAGTGCAAAACTAGTTAACAGTACAATAAATCATATCAAATTGCACGTTGTACATACACACATATTTCGCCAGTTGTACCGCTTCCATCGTGTAACTCGCGCAGGCATCATGAGAATAATATGAGAGAGGCTAGGGCAGATACCGAGGCGTATGTCTACCCCGTCCGTACACGAATGAAAAGCAAAATGAGTAGGTATTGTCGTACGAAGTACCTTCCCTCATTCGCCGTACAGTGCCTGGCGGAGCTAGTAACGTAAGAGTGGCTATTGTGCAACAATGTAGTACCGCCTGGAATACTGGTAACTCTGAGAACTGACGGACTCACTCCGTGGCCTCCTAGCGCGTGACAAAGCCTCGCCGCTCGTTTGGAATACAGTGCAGTATGACGGACAGCGAGAGCCGGGCAGTTGGGCTAGGCGGCGCGGCGCGGCGGTAAGAACTGGTCCGTGTGTGGCTGCTCTGCATTCCGACATGCACATAAACGACATGCGCGGGACATTCTCATGCAAATCCCCGTATGCAGATGATCTCACCGTGCCGTACAAAGCGAGCGCCTCCGAGAATGTGCCAGGTCGCCCGGGAAAGGCCTAGGAGAGATAGAGAAATATTACAACAAATGGCGAATGCAACCGAAGTGTACGTTATACTACGACCGACCGACAAGGCTGCCGGCGTGTTGCTTCTTCTGCGTACAGTAGGGAGGCACAGGCGACTAAGTCTGTGGCCTTATTATGAACACATACATTTAATCACAAAAGTGTAATACCGAAGTAATTCGCAACAGGGAAAAACTGATGCCCTCCACCACTAGTGTCTTTTTCCAAAGCGGTTTCACAGAGGAAGACTGCACTGTAGTTCCTTCTATAGATTGTCTCACAGACGGCAAAATGGTAGATATCGAAATAGATGACAGAGGGATAGAAAAACAATTACAATCGCTCAGAAGAGGATAGGCCGCTGGACCTGATCGGATACCAGTTCGATTTTACACAGAGTACGCGAAGGAACTTGCCCCCCTTCTTGCAGCGGTGTACCGTAGGTTTCTAGAAGAGCGTAGCGTTCCAAAAGATTGGAAAAAGGCACAGGTCATCCCCGTTTTCAAGAAGGGACGTCGAACAGATGTGCTGAACTATAGACCTATATCTCTAACATCGATCAGTTGTAGAATTTTGGAACACGTATTATGTTCGAGTATAATGACTTTACTGGAGACTAGAAATCTACTCTGTAGGAATCAGCATGGGTTTCGAAAAAGACGATCGTGTGAAACCCAGCTCGCGCTATTCGTCCACGAGACTCAAAGGGCCATAGACACGGGTTCCCAGGTAGACGCCGTGTTTCTTGACTTCCGCAAGGCGTTCGATACAGTTCCCCACAGACGTTTAATGAACAAAGTAAGAGTATATGGACCATCAGACCAATTGTGTGATTGGATTGAAGAGTTCATAGATAACAGAACGCAGCATGTCATTCTCAATGGAGAGAAGTCTTCCGAAGTAAGGTGTGCTGCAGGGGAGTGTCGTAGGACCGTTGCTATTCACAATATATGTAAATGACCTTGGGGATAGCATCGGAAGTTCACTGAGGCTTTTTTCGGATGATGTTGTGGTATATCGAGAGGTTGACACAATGGAAAATTATACTGAAATGCAGGAGGATCTGCAACGAATTGATGCATGGTGCAGGGAATGGCAATTGAATCTCAATGTAGACAAGTGTGATGTGCTGCGAATATACAGAAAGAAAGATACTTTATCATTTAGCTACAATATAGCAGGTCAGCAACTGGAAGCAGTTAATTCCATAAATTATCTGGGAGTAAGCATTAGGAGTGATTTACAATGGAATGACCATATAAAATTAATCATCGGTAAAGCAGATTCCAGACTAAGATTCAGTGGAAGAATCCTAAGGAAATGCTGTCCGAAAACAAAGGAAGTAGGTTACAGTACACTTGTTCGCCCACTGCTTGAATACTGCTATCCGGTGTGGGATCCGTACCAGATAGGGTCGATAGAAGAAATAGAAAAGATCCTTCGGAGAGCACCGCTTTTCTTCACAGGATCATATAGCAATAGTGAAAGTGTTACGGAGATGATAGATAAACTCAAGTGGAAGACTCTGCAAGAGAGACGCTCAGCAGCTCGGTACGGGCTTTTGTTGAAGTTTCGCGAACATACCTTCACCGAGGAGTCAAGCGGTATGTCGCTCCCTCCTACGTATATGTCGTGAAGAGAGCATGAGGATAAAATCAGAGTTTAGAGCCCCCACAGAGGCGTACCGACTATCCTTCTTTCCACGAACAATACGAGACTGGAATAGAAGGGAGAACCGATAGAGATACTGAAGGTACCCTCGGTCACACATTGTCAGGTGGCTTGCGGAATACGGATGTAGATGTAGATGCAGTGTGTGGCAGTATTCTGCAGGCGTATAACACGAAGCTATCGGTCGACAAACTTCTCAGTGGTTATCAGCGCTCAACTGACTTTTCTGAAAACATAGTCATCTCAAAACATTCTCGGATTGACTATCTACAAGTAAGGGACAATAAAATACAAAGGTGATAGATGGAAGAAAAGTAAGCAAAATGTTCATTATTTCAAAAGTGGCTACGAATGTCGTCCCGCTCACATGTTGCGAAGGGTGCTTCGACTACGCTGGAGAACTTCCGCTGGAGAGCCCTTACACACTTGCCACACCGTCCCGATTTCTCCCACTGCGATTTTCATATTTTTGGAGCCATCAGTTAAGACATAGTCGGCGATTTTCTTCGGAGAGGCCTGGCGTAAAGTATTTCATTAAAAAGAAAGGATGGAACGAAATGATTGTACTTAACTCTTCCGGAAGCTAATTGTTCGGAAGTGGGATATATCGCAGTGATCACAGCAGGAATACTATGAAAGATTCTGATCATTGGATTATCAAGGTTCGTAAATTATGAAATATTATACTGGACGAAAATGGCTGTGTTACCCGATGGTATGGTTACCCCTTTGTAGCCAGGTGCAGAAAAGCTTGGTGACAGCGGACCGTGAGAACGTGACGTATAATGCAACAGAACAGCGATCCCACTCTGGCACAACAAATTTAGATTGCCAGTTTCGACTTATGAAAAATGTAAATATGTATGCAATGCATGTGGCTGGCGCACAATCGACACATCACCAAAACAGTCACTTCCAACATTGGGAAACTTGAAATGTGAAAAGGCTAAATGATGGTGTTCCATCTTCTAATAAATAAAAACATAGATCAGGTTAATTAGTCCTATAATGTATGACAGTATTACAGAGAGCAGGAGAATGGTGTGTTTATATTCTGTAAGACGTGAGAGTGCTAAGGAGAAGTATGAACTCCCTACTTTATTTTTGAAACAGACCATAATCGAAAATGAATCACAGATACATTCAGTACAACGATATGACATGTAGCACCTCAGAACGATCGATCGCTGACCTTAGTATATACATTAATTTATTACTCTGCGTACAAGGCACTG
This sequence comes from Schistocerca piceifrons, assembly GCF_021461385.2. Taxonomy (NCBI): domain Eukaryota; kingdom Metazoa; phylum Arthropoda; class Insecta; order Orthoptera; family Acrididae; genus Schistocerca; species Schistocerca piceifrons. Next base: position 93,200,025 of record NC_060145.1, on the reverse strand, counting down.
ACCGTCTTACCTCAGAGTGCGATAAAACTTATACTACTGGCCATTAAAATAGCTACACCAAGAAGAAATGCAGATCATAAACGGGTATTCATTGGAAAAATATATTATACTACAACTGACACTTCATTACATTTTCACGCAATTTGGGTGCATAGATCCTGGGAAATCAGTACCCAAAAATGGTTCAAATGGCTCTGAGCACTATGGGACTCAACTGCTGAGGTCATTAGTCACCTAGAACTTAGAACTAGTTAAACCTAACTAACCTAAGGACATCACAAACATCCATGCCCGAGGCAGGATTCGAACCTGCGACCGTAGTGGTCTTGCGGTTCCAGACTGCAGCGCCTTTAACCGCACGGCCACTTCGGCCGGCATCAGTACCCAGAACAACCACATCTGGCCATAATAACGGCCTTGATACGCCTGGGCATTGAGTCAAACAGAGCTTGGATGGCGTGTACAGGTACAGCTGCCCATGCAGCTTCAACACGATACCACAGTTCATCAAGAGTAGTGATTGGCGTATTGTGACGAGCCAGTTGCTCAGCCACCATTGACCAGACGTTTTCAATTCGTGAGAGATCTGGAGAATGTGCTGGCCAGGGCAGCAGTCGAACACAATTCGTGAGAGATCTGGAGGATGTGCTGGCCACGGCAGCAGTCGAACATTTTCTGTATCCAGAAATGCCCGTACAGGACCTGCAACATGCGGTCGTGCATTATCCTGCTGAAATGTAGGGTTTCGCAGGCATCGAATGAAGGGTAGAGCCACGGGTCGTAACACATCTGAAATGTAACGTCCACTGTTCAGAGTGCCGTCAATGCGAACGAGAGGAGACCGAGACGTGTAACCAGTGGCTCCCCATACCATCATGCCCGGTGATACGCCAGTATGGCGATGACGAATACAGGCTTCCAATGGTCGTTCACCGCGATGTCGCCAAACACGGATGCAACCATCATGATGCTGTAAACAGAATCTGGATTCATCAGAAAAAGTGACGTTTAGCCATTCGTGCACCTAGGTTCGTCGTTGAGTACACCATCGCAGGCGCTCCTGTCTGTGATGCAGCGTCAAGGGTAACCGCAGCCATGGTCTCCGTGCTGATAGTCCATGCTACTGGAAACTTCGTCGAACTGTTCATACAGATGGTTGTTGTCTTGCAAACGTCCCCATCTGTTGACTCAGAGATCGAGACGTGGCTGCACGATGCGTTACAGCCATGCGGATCAGATGCCTGTCATCTCGACTGCTAGTGATACGAGGCCGTTGGGATCCATCACGGCGTTCCGTATTACCCTGCTGAACCGACCGATTGCATATTCTACTTAACAGTCATTGGATCTCGACCAACGCGGGCAGCAATACGATAAAGCGCAATCGCGATAGGCTTCAATCCGACCTTTATCAAAGTCGGAAACGTGTTGGTACGCATTTCTCCTCCTTACAAAATGGCTCTGAGCACTATGGGACTCAACTGCTGAGGTCATATGTCCCCTAGAACTCAGAACTGCTTAAACCTAACTAACCTAAGGACATCACACACATCCATGCCCAAGGCAGGATTCGAACCTGCGACAGTAGCGATCGCACAGTTCCAGACTGTAGCGCCTAGAACCGCTCGGCCACTCCAGCCGGCTCCTCCTTACAGAAGGCATCACAACAACGTTTCACCAGGCAACGCCAGTCAACTGCTGTTTCTGTCTGAGAAATCGGTTGGAAACTTTCCTCATGTCAGCACGTTGCAGGTGTCGCCACCGGCGCCAGCCTTGTGTGAATGCTCTGAAAAGCTAATCATTTGCATATCACAGCATCTTGTTCCTGTCGGTTTAATTTCGCGTCTGTAGCACGTCATCTTCGTGGTGTAGCAATTTTAATGGCGAATAGTGTAATTTAGAGTTCGTACAGAGATTTATCGACAGCTGATCTACACATATACTATTCGCCAGCGGTACAAGGAAGGATGTAGAAAGATAGTGGTACCAGAAGAACACGGTAAGGTGGCTTACGGAGTACTGGTGTAGGCGTACAGATGTATTCGGTACCCATATGGCGATGAAATTCCTACGCGTTGGCTGTTCGGTAGACGCACACGCAGCAAATTCTTTGCCCCAAAAGAAATCCTACCAGTTTGCATTTTAGAAGTTCAGCCTAGCGTATGACAATACTAAAACCAGTAGATAAATGCTCCCATTGGAGCAAAGAAAGGCGAATATGCTCCTGTAATGTGGGGTACCAGATGCTTCGTTCTACTTTTCTCAACACTTCCAAAATTTTGCCAAAAATTTGAGCATAAGACCATTTCGCGCTTTTTTTAAGGTGCGATTCACCTCAAACTCTCTCGAGCTCCCCTGTAACTGAGTCATACCCACTAGTCCATCGCTGTTATCGCTCATACCCATCCACTCCCAGTTGCCCTTCATCACTCACCCACTCACCCCAACTCATGGTCATTATCTGTTTGTGTCTCTGTCATCGTGTCCTGAGTCACAGCCACAGACTCCTTCCTTCTGTCCTACTACTGCTGTCTCCTCTCATATCACTCTCTCCCTCTTGATCTCACTTTCTGCTGATATCTCAGTCCTTCCTAGCTGCTGCTGCTGTCTCTTCTCAGTGTCACTGCCACTGTTTCTCTCTCTCTCTCTCTCTCTCCCTCGTTGTCATTGTCATATACTCTGTTTCTCACTAACACTGGCTCCTCCCCCCCCCCCCCTCCGGCACTGTCTTCTTCGCTCTTTCCCTAGCACTGTGTACCTCTCTTTCACTCACTCTACCATTGTCTCCTTTTTCTGTAACACAGCCATTGTCTACTATTTTCCAATATTTATTACTTTTCCATCTCTTTACCACTGACACTGTCTTCTTCTCTGCCAGCATAAAAAAGGGCAAATATGTTTGCGTACTAAAATTTTGGAGAAAATTTTTAAACATGTTGAGGACGGCAGAAGTGAGCAGCTGTTACCCCACTTTTCAGTCAGTCTCCTAAACAAACAGGAACATATCTCGCATTTTTTGTGCTCCTGTGGGAGCTTTCTTCTGCTGGTTCCCTTCTTTTCCCTGCAGCAGGGGATGTAACTCATATGAAAAGAAATGTACTGACCAGTAAAATTTAGTTTCCTTGTGTCAGACTGAAATAACGCGAAAGTAATTTTACACCTCAGGTCGGATTTCACGACCAAAAAAGTTTTAAATGTGCTGTAGTGTTACGACACGGGGTTTTCAGATGATAATGGAGAAATTTTACAGCATATTTCTCTGTTCTACGTCAATTTACAAAATATGATTTCGCATTTTACGTGCTTTACGCTTACAAGTAGGGTAACTTTGAACCTCGATTATACTGAAACGCATAAGGATATTAAGAAAATTTTCAAGTTTGTTAGAGATCGGGATATATTGAATACATCATATATATTACAGCCATTTGCTGTGCATGGCCGTCTCGGAATCCGCGGCTGGGTTTTGGTTCCCAAAAAACAAGTTTTCAGCGTGTTTCTCGACAACGGGTAAAGATTTTTGAATATGGTGAGATGGTTTTTCTACATCAATTCCTACAGAAAATAGTGTTAAAATGGGAGGAATTTGCTACGGTTACTTATTATTTCGTTTCGCCTTATACCGGATTTCACGTTTGGAAGAAGGAACTTTGAACATCTGTATCTTGGATAAAGATCAAGAAAATTTTCGAGGATGTTCGAGATCGGGATCTATCGGCGAAACTGCAGCCATTTGCTGTGCGTAGTCGCCTTCGAATCCTCGACTGTGTTTTGGTCCGCTGGTGACGGCGAAAATATGGTTAAAAAAAAACCTTCTCCTGGGGTTTTCCGAGCAATCGCCCATGAACTAGTGGTGCCTCCATGAAGCCCTTCAAGCCCCCCGTAGACCACATCAAATGCAAAAGGAACCAACCGATTCGCCCTGTTTGCCTAAGCAGGAGGAAGTGTGCAATATTCATACTTTGACCCTGTGTCGTAGGATAGTGACACTATCTGTTGGTTATACAAAGTGTTCCTAGCCCAAGGACTATGCCAAGCACTTTACCCCATCTTTCTATCACCAATAAAACCCGAGATATGAGCACTGTGAAATCCCATTTTTGTGCGCGGCGTTTTGGAACACGTTAGGTTTGCATGCTGTCGCATGCATGCCGATTTAGAACAATGCAACATGACACCTCTGCTACCTGTGGCAAAGAAAGGCGGCCAGAGAATGCCCTTTGGCAGGACGCTGAGATGATTCAGCCTGTGGTTTGCCACCGTGCGTGTTCCTGGTTCAGACATCCACCTACGTAATGTGGGTACCAGCCCGCCAGCTGGAGAACTCCGGAAATTCCGCAGCCACTTACCTCCAGCTCCAGCTGCACCGCGGCCGTCCCGTGTGCGTCCCGCGACCTTGGCTACCCATTCTCGCGGCGGCCCCGCGTTTTCTGGGGCGCAGAAAAAAAATTACCGCCGGGTTTTGCCTTACGGGGAGAGGCGAGCCGCTGACGGCGTGCGCCAGTGCTGTCCGTCCTGCTGCGATGCTGTTGCGTCCACCGCTCGGCGGCGCTATCAGTCCTAGTGGGAATGAATGTCAAAAATGGTTCACCTGGCTCTGAGCAATATGCGACTTAACTTCTGAGGTCATCAGTCGCCTAGAACTTAGAACTAATTAAACCTACCTAACCTAAGTACATGACACACATCCATGTCCGAGGCAGGATTCGAACCTGCGACCATAGCGGTCGCTCGGTTCCAGACTGTAGCGCCTAGAACCGCACGGCCACTCTGGCCGGCGAATGAATGTCGCCTCGCATACAGACACGTGTCCACTCGCTCGTTACGACTGTGGTCTGTGTGTTTCCATAACACATTTACGTTCACCAAAGTCAGTGTAGACTACAGTCAGCTGAAGTAGTAGAGCTACCTATGTGCTGCCCCACTCTCCATTGTTGCCAGATGTATCCAATATGGCGGTAAGTCAGCCAATATGGAGGCCTGGAGATTTGGCAACAGCTCCTGACGACATCCAAGATGGCGGCCATGACGTCAGCTGATGACGCAAGTAGCATTATTCAAGATGGCCGCATTTGGCGGAAAAAGGCCACGCCCCTTGGTGAGAACTTCACATTCCGTCAGGACAATGCAACCTCTACTAACCTAAGAAAATGGTGGAAAAATAGCTCACTTGGGCTACCTACACTAACCTAACTCATCCGACAGCTGCCTCTTCCTGGGAACTGGCAGGAAGTTTGAATTTTGTAGGGGAGATAGGTCAAGTGGGTTATCTCTACTAATTGGTACGTCATTCCCTTAATCCTACCACACTTACACACCATATCTTAAATACCATAAAAGAGGAAGTGGGATGGAATCATGGTTGACAGTGACAATTTATAATTAAGACAATTTATTGACATTACGCATTTTAAGGAATTTGACAATTACAAATTGACACTAGACAAAGCTTTGCTAATACAGTTAGAAACTCAATGTACTCGGTACTCAAATAAGCAGTCCCTTATTAAGAAAACAGAAGTACTGACAAACTACAGAAATTCAAACTCCCATATAGGATTTCGCTCAAAATACATATAGTAAAAGAATTACCAATAAAGGGTGACTTAATGACACTTGAACACTAGTGCCAAGCTAAGATACAATTACATGACATGACAGAACCACATAAATAAAAAAACAACAGCAGAAACTCTGGTTTTTAAAAATAAATGTTCTCATGCTCAGACGTGTTAATAAAAAAAATTACTGGAAAGAGCTGCACAAGGAACTCAGTGGATGCTATGCAGCTCTAGGTTTAGTCAGTTACGTACAATAGATATTTATGTATCTACCAGCTTAACCCGCCTTGGTGGAAGAAAGATAAATACTGAACTTTGGAAGGCGATATGTGATCCTCTCTTGGTAGTGGCCAGGTTCTTAAACACAGCCAGGCCTAGACCTCGGACGACGTTTCACTCTCCACCAAGGCGCTGGCACATCAAAAGCTTCTGCCCAAATCACGAAGACATTCCAATAACTATGAAACATATCAACACTTGCAAGAACCTTTGACTCGATATGTGGGTAAGTGTGTAAAGGAACACGTTACACTACTGACTATATCGCAACTTTGACCTTAAGCATTTTACACATGGACAACTCTATTAATAGAGTGCAGACCATTTAATTAGAAGAGACACAAAGCACTAATAAAACTGTCAAATAACGGCCACAATTTAACTAGGCCAACTGAACTCTTCCACACCATCTTAAAGTTCGACTATGAAAGTCTCACCACAATAATAAAGTTTAAATGGTTCTGAGTGCGTCGGTCAGCAAAACTCAGTCACAACCACTTGCTTCACGTCAGGTCCACAGCTTCACTTCAAATTTTGTTCTCAGTGACGTCACAGAACTTGTATCTCCAAGCTGCCCATGTCACCAAAACGCACAACCAATTTCACACCACAAGTAATAGTCATCACGCTCGTTCGGCAGTCGCTACACTCGTCTCCCAGCGAATGTCATGATGTCTCGAGGGTTACCCGTCATATGCTAACCACCAACTCACTTCGCCCATCAACCCGGGAGATACGACATGCGAAAAGCAAAGATAGCTTAGCTCAACCATAATCGATCTCAACGATACGTGAACAAAATAACACTGGCGCCAGCTCGCCACAGCCCATTAACCTAAGAAAATGGCGGGAAAATAGGTCACTTTGGCTTCCTCCACTAACCTAAGTCACCTGACTGCCACCTTTTCCTAGGGATTGGCGGGAAAGGACCCTGTCTGTGCTGGACATAAGTCTTTATTTTGCATGCAGTCTTTATTTAAACAATTTAATCCAGTACAGCCACCCAGTTCACTCACCATGATGTCTGGAAACCAACTGACCTAGTAGCCTACACAGTACCACTACCAGAGGGCACTGTCGTCCGTTCTGTTCTGTGACATATTCCTAGATAGCAACCATGACGTCATCCAAGATGGTGGCCTGTAGAAGTGGCAACAGCACATGACGTCATTCAAGATAACGGCCATGACAAAAGCTGACGACGCAAGTACTGTTATCCAAGATGGCGGCTTTTGGCGGGAAAGTGCCACATCCCACTGGTGGGAAGTTCAAATTCCATCAGGACAATGCAACCACTATTAACCTAAGTAAATGGCGGGAAGATAGGTCACTTGGGCTACCTCCACAAACCTAAGTCACCCAACCACCACCTGTTCCTAGAAATTGCCAGGAAGTTTGAATTTGGAGGGAAGATAGGTCAATTGGGCTATCTCTACTAACCTAAGAAAATAGCGGGAAAGAAAGGACGTTGGGCTATCTCCACTAACCTAAGTCATCCGACCGCCACCTCTTCCTAGGGATTGGTAGGAAAACGACTCAGTCTGTGTTGAGCTGCTGGATAGGATGGCAGGTATGACGTCAGCTGATGACACAAGTACCATTATCCAAGTTGGTCTAGTGATGGAGAGGAAGGGAGTCATGACAGGAAATTCGAGGGTATATTGTTTATTTATATAAAAATCAGCTTGTGGGGCTCAGGTTTCTCTTGATCATCATTCTCTGCAGTTTGGAAACGTGTAGATATTGTAAGAAGTAATTACATGGAAAGAACATGTTGCATAACCTAATGTTTGGCACTGTACTTTGGGTGTCTTAACCTTATATTTGGTCCTTTGTTGGCATGTAACCTTTTGTTTTGTTAAGTGGTTTTCCATGTCACCACCATTTCCTTAAACTATTCTACTGCCTTTGATACCAAATTAAGTAATCAGCTACGTCCTCCTAATATTTTATGGTAGACTTTTCGAATTTCACATGCTTTTAAACGCCATTTCTAGCGCATTCTTCTTTGTCACCCACCCCTTAAACTATTGTACTGCGTTTTACATAAAACTTATGCAAATTAACCTAGTGTTCTGCACTTAACCTGCTGTTCTGCTCCATGTCACCCACTCACACGCACTGTCTCCTTAACTACTGTACCACTAACACCACGTTGATATAAAAAATTTATGGAAATTAAATTAAATTGATATTTTTCACGTGTATGGAGTACATTTTTTAATTTGCAGCATCCTATTGGTCAGTGAAATGTATGGAATACAGCTTAAACTAAACATTGCTAATAAAAAACACATCCTGCCACTTGACGCCCGAAGCTGCTGTTGTACCCCCTGCTGCTGCCCCCTGTCCTGACCCTATCCTGGCTGTGGGTGCCAAAGCATCACTCTGGCGTCCATGGGCCTCACTCCCTCAGAATAGCAGGTTAGGGCTGGGGCTGCAGCAACCGAGTTGCTCATAGTGACCCAATTCCACAGGGTTTCCTCCTTCGCCATTACGTCCTCGCTGAGGACACACCCCTGCCCACCTCGCCATAGAACTCCATGGCGCACTCACACCGATCCCATAAGCGAAACGCCTCTGGGCAACACGTGTGTTTACCCTTGCTGACACTATAACAGTGGATACTGACGTCACAGATCGCGCTATAGAAATTTGTTCCAGAATAGTACAGGCTGCTTTCTCTCTAGCGATCCTAACGGGGCATACGAGATGTGTCCAGTCGTGGTTACCTGTCCCAGTGTGACTAACGCCTCATCGTGAAACCACTATCTCACCATCTAAAAGGTTCTCCATGTCACACGGCTATGTAAAATAAGAGCCAAGTCGACTTCTCGGAAATTGTATAGTGTCCAAAAATAGTTAACGGTCGCTTTTGTAGAAACTTTTATGTTGTCCCAGCTTGTCTGTATGGAAATTCTTGTCCTAACAGAATCTGTTTACGAAAAAGGGCGGAATAACGCTGAATGCATTCATCCTGATGGTCCTAACGTGACACACCATCCATCACGTCTTACTCTTCCTGATTTCAACATACACAAACGTTCTCACCGCTATGCAGAGACTGCTATATCCCAGCACAAGGATGTCTTGTGAATTAATGGGTAATTATGCTTGGCTCTTATCGAATTTACTCACCGAATTACTGATACCACCAGTGTGGAAGCACCATCCACATTTTTTTTCTTTCTGCAGACGAGACTTTCAGCCGCAAAAAAACTGTGTTATACAGGTAGCCATATTGCACCCACAATTAAACCTTGCAAAGTACCCTACATATCGTCAGATACGGAAGGAGTATTACTCTATTACACTGCTATCAGACTGAAGACAGGAGCTTGAATAACAGAATGTGAAACCGATCTCCAACCCATCAATATATCACCATGTACCGTGTCGATGTAGTAAACTAAGAATTCGTATCCTGCTCCATACAAAATCACCCCTTTTACACCATTCGTACATATACCATGATGACAGACAGCATAAGCACATGCACTGTAGGTATACTCGCTGCACTAGACATTTCCCGCAAGGGCGGGCGTTCATCCAATCCCAATGCATGACCAGAGCACACTCAGTGCATCGAAGTGACTCTCAAAACTGTTGTGGAAAGACTGCTCGTTTCCCCCTCAGCACAAACGCGTTACTGTTTCTGGTCTAGACCTGCTTTCTTTTCTACACACATCTCCAGACTCTGTGATTACAAGAACATATCGAATTTCGCATGGTTTGCTAGAATATCATACCATTTTCGTGGTACTTCTCTACATCAAACAAATGGTTCAAATGGCTCTGAGCACTATGGGACTCAACTGCTGAGGTCATTAGTCCCCTATAACTTAGAACTAGTTAAACCTAACTAACCTAAGGACATCACAAACATCCATGCCCGAGGCAGGATTCGAACCTGCGACCGTAGCGGTCTTGCGGTTTCAGACTGCAGCGCCTTTAACCGCACGGCCACTTCGGCCGGCTCTACATCAAACACATATCAATGTCGACTGTATAGCTGTAAACCATAGAGTAACTAGAAACTTATCCCATCTGCGAAGACCTTTATGTGAAAAAAACTCAACAAGAGAAAAATAGAGTAAACTGATATTTCCACTCGCTAATACCGATGTCTGTGATGTAACAGATCCCAAATCATCCCTATAATTTACAAAGTCAGAACATGTGTTTCTCATGTCTAGAGAACCAGCAGAAGTGTCCTCCACCTGCTAGATGCATACACCACAATCGATGTTCTTTCAAGTAAATAAAGACGCAAAATGTGAAGAAGCAGTCAACCAAACAATTTACATGTGGGGCAATAATGGCCCAGTGCAAACACACATCCATATTGAATTTTCACAACTTTCCACGCTTTCACAAAAGCTGTCCAACACATACTAAGTATGAGTTCGTTGTCCAGCCATCTAGAGGACTACACGGTTAAGTTAGCTACATTCCTGCTCTCTAACAGGCCTTTCCATTTGGACAGCTCCTACCGTTAATGGAAAATGTGAAACATTCCCATCACCAGCGCTGGATGCCCAGCACGCATAGGCAGAATCATCCTAGAAAACTGGTCACAAATATGTTTTACCATTGTACTTACAATTAAATGTTATGATCACAGTCTCAATTGAGTGACATTCGACACCCTGCTGACGGCTGTGGCTCTGGAAATAAGAATATCTGTACCATTCTTCTAACCTGACGTATTCTTCCCTTTGCTGTCACAGTATTCCACATCAAATCCATACCTTCCTTTGCATATGTCTGAACAGAAACGCATACTTTAAGTCTGTAGCTCAAGGCGAAGCTATCACGCAACCTCTACTACTAGGTATAATACTTTGTCAATAACTGATCGCTGGCAACACGAAATAATACTGACCAAAAATCGTACGATAGGTGGACATGTCTCATAAGTTTTTTCTTGCGAGTGCTACCACCGTGTCTTAGAAAGAGAGGTTTAATTGTCTTACAAACCTCCAGATGTTGAAAAACCCGATCCCAAGAACTACTGTATGTTACTGTCACAAGCAGTCTTTGTTCTACATGTGCACACAAGTATCAATGTTAAAAGCTATAATGGCTTTATAAATCCATGCATGGCATTACCTACAAATCATGTGGTTTTTCTAGACAAATACCGAGACAGTGATCATAGTAGTGTATATTATCACACCAACAGTCCGGTTACACATAGCCCACGATGTAACCTCGTCATAAAATCGCTGAATTTTGAAAGTTATTTGGCTAAGGAGTATGGTATTTGCAACCCCACATGCCTCCGTTGCTAGATATTTCTCCAGTATTTGTAATGCATTCTGTCTAGATGCAATGTCAGAGGGTCGGTGAAATATCCACTGGGCTATAGGCAATGGTTGATTGGTTAGGATCACAAACTGTAAATGGTGTGATGATTGAGGTCATAAGAAATGTACACTAGTTTTTCAAATCTCTAATGCTGCACTATCTGATGGATATGCTGTATTGGATTTGGAATCAAGTCCCTCCATTCAAGCACATACCTGAATTGGATCCTATAGAAAAGTCTTTTAATGATTACACCCACTACTGAATCATATTTCTGACACTCTTGTATCTCGAAACGAGTCACATTTCTCGAACATCTCTGCTACAGTAAAATTCTAGGCTCGTTTTACGTAGTCCCTATGCATCCTGCAACAGCCCTCTCAGACTCTGTGCTACCATCCCTGCAGCTTTGCACCTACAATCGTTCCAATGTAAGCCAGAATTGAGTACAAGTGTGAGGAGACTATATCTACCACCTTCTGCATACCATGTAGAAACAGGCCAAGCTGTGACAGGACTGTGTTTTGACCATTCTATGGGAATGGGAACTGAGAGATAGACAAGGATTTTTGCTACTGCACTGTGGTGCACTACCAAACTACTTCTGACTACTACAGATCCACGTCCATTCACATCTATCTCTCCAACATGCTATCTTCCTTATTCTGTAGCATCCATCAGATAAAAATTACGAACTATAAAAGCTGAATTAACTTCATCCGATAGAGAAGTAGATAAGACTTTTCTGCATCTCCCTCCTCCCATATATCGAAAGCAAATACCGCATGTGTGAAGGCATCAAGCGCATGTGACGATCCTACTAAATATACAGGTACCGATCAACTGCGCAGACCGGTTTAAAGTTCCATCATCTGCACTCTACAAAGATTATCGTATCCCGCGGACGAGACTGTAAGTCGCAAGAGATGCCGCTTGTGGCCCAGTCTCGTTGTTCGAAACATTATTTTTTTTTCTGCTCTAACACGCTTTGTATGATGGCAAACATTTTGTTTCTCTGCCACGATTTTGAGGTCAGTGTCAGGTTCTAAACTTACATTAAGACGTTCTGATCTATGGCCTCTCACAGACAACAAGGACATCATCCCAAAGTACAGTATCCAAGACGTTGCACTGTGACACAATTGACGTCATTCAAGATGGCCGCTGTGATGTGAATATCATTACCCAAGGTGGCTGGAAAGTGCCACACCCCCCTGCCAAGCCCCCTTGGTGGGAAGTTTGAATTTTGGAGGGAAGGTAGGTAACAGCTGTTACCATAACACAACACTCACAGTGGATGAGTTTAAATAAACGTCATTTACAACATAAGGAAATTGAAAGAGTTTTACAGCGTTGGTGTGAGTATCGAAACTACATTTAAACTCATCTGTCACACTGACAGAATAGCTGGTGGCTTTGTGTTCTGTTTCGACTGATTCCTCATATTGTGGTCATGTACGCTATCACTGTTTTAGAGCTAGCCATCCTCAGAGTGTGTCACCCCTCCACAAAACTCCTTCTACATCTCAAACAACCGATGTTGGTCAGTCATTATTTCGTAACTAACAGCATGCCAGTGAATGGATGGGATGGAAAAGACACCGCCGATGTACTGATATAGTAAGCATCACAGTCAACACTGACCAATTTTAGAAATTTTACACTAATTTCAACACCACCCAATGATGTGAGAGTGTGTCTCCCAATTTCAGTGTCACAGCTAAATCACCCCTTCTCCACTTTGCGAGTATCATTGCGAATGTGGATATATGACTATGCAGTATGTCCATTTATTGTTAATTCTCAAATACATACATCATCAAAGTATATCAGAGAGCACTCTACATATTTCAAACACCTCAAGCATAGTGCCTAATTTATGATCCATCTCTATGCTGATGGGAGTCACAGGGCATTCTCGGTACTGTCTTTCCACAACGGATCTGAGAGTGACTTTGATACACTGAGAGCGCTCTGGTCATGCATTGGGATTGGATGACCACCCGACGTCGCAGGAAATATCTAGTGCAGCGAATATACCTATGGTGCATGTGCTTATGCTGTCTGCCATCATGGTATGTGTACAAATGGTGTAAAAGAGGTGATTTTGTATGGAGCAGGATACGAATTGTTTGCTTACTACATCGACACAGTACGTGGTGATATATTGCTGGGTTGGAGATTGGTTTCACACTCTATTATTCATGCTCCTGTCTTCGGTCTGATAGCAGTGTAATTCAGTAATATTCTTTCTGTATTTGACGATATGTAGGGTACTTTGCAAGGTACAATTGTGGGTGCAGTATGGCTATCTGTATAAAATAGTTTTTGTGGCTGAAAGTCTCGTCTCCAGAAACAAAGAAAAATGTGGACGGTGCTTCCACACTGGCGGTATCAGTTATTCGGCGGGTAAATTCAGTGAGAGTCACTCATAATCCCCTATTTGTTCACAAGACATCCTTTGTGCTGGGAAAGCTCTACATAGCAGTGAGAACGTTCGTGCATGTTGAAAGCAGGAAGGGTAAGATGTGATGGATCGTGTTCCACGTTAGGACGCTCAAGAGGAATGTATTTTCGTAAATTGGTTCTGTTAGGGCAAGAATTCTCATGCAGACAAGCTGGGACATCATGAAAGCTCCTACAAAAGTGACTGTTAACTATTTCTAGGACACTGTACAATTTCCTAGAGGTTGACTTGGATCTTATTTTACATAGCCATGTGACATCAGTATAACACTCAGAACCTTTTAGATGCTGAGTTGCCACGCAGATGTTTCGCAGCAAGGTGTCAGTCACCCTGGCGCAGGTATGCATGGCTCATATGCCTTGTTAGGATCGCTAAGGGAAAGCAGCCTGTGCTATTCTGGAACAGATTTCTATAGCGCGATCTGTGACGTCAGTATCCACAGGTATAGCGTCAGCAAGGGTAAACACACATGCTGCCCAGAGGCGTTTCGAATGTAGGATTAGTGTGAGCGCACCTTGGCGTTCTGTGGCGAGGTGGACAGTGGTGTGTGCTGTACCTCACGTTATCAGCGAGGACGTGACGGCAGAGGAGGACACGTAGCTGCTAGCCTGAAGGAGTGTGGCCTGTGGACGCCAGAGTGATGCTGTATCGGGTGCGGCCAGGGTAGGGTTGGGGCAGGGTCAGCGGCAGCGGCGGCGACGGCGGCGTCGGGGTGTCGAGTAGTGGGATGTGTTTTTCATTAGTGATGTTTAGTTTAAGCTGTATACCATCGATTTCACCGACCAATAGGATGCAGCTAATAAAAGAAACTACCCCATACATGTGAAAAATAGCGATTTAATTAATTTCCATAATTTTTTTATATCAAGGTGTTGTTAGTGGAACAACAGTTTAGGGGAGGGTGTGCATGAGTGGGTGGCATGGAGCAGAACAGCACGTTAAGTGCAGAACACTAGGTTAATTAGCATAATTTTGATATAAAATGCAGTACAATAGTTTAAGGGGGCGGGTGACAAAGAAGAATGCGCTAGAAATGGCGTTCAAACGCCTGTGAAACTCGAAAAGTGTACCAGAAAATGGTGGGAGCAAAACTGATTACTTAATCTGGTATCACAGGCAGTAGAATAGTTGACGAAAATGGGGGCGACATGAAAACCACTTAACAGAACAATAGGTTACATGCCAACAAAGGATCAAACATTAGGTTAAGATACCCAAAGTACAGCGCCAAACATTAGGTAATGCAACATGTTCTTTCCATGTAATTACTTCTTACAAGATCTACATGTTTCCAAACAGCAGAGAATGATGATCAAGAGAACTCCAACCCCCACAAACTGATTTCTTTATAAATAAGCAATATACCCTTGAATTTACTGTTATACGGCCCTTCCTCTCCACCTCCAAACCATCTTGGACAATGGTACTTGTGTCATCAGCTGACGTCATAGCTGCCGTCCTATCCAGCAGCCTGGTACAGGCTGAGTCCTTTTTCCACCAATCGATAGGAAGAGGTGGTGGACAGACGACTTAGGTTAGTGGAGGTAGCCCAACTGCCCTTTCTTTCCCTCAATTTTCTTAGTTTAGCAGAGATAGCCCAATTGACCTATCTTCCTCCAAAAGTCAAACTTCCCAGCAATTCCTAGGAAGAGGTGGTGGTCAAGTGACTTAGGTTTGTGGAGGTAGCCCAAGTGACCTATCTTCCTGCCATTTTCTTAGGTTAGTAGAGGTTGTCTTGTCCTGATGGCAATTTGAACTTCCCGCCAGGAGGTGTGTGACAGGACAGAATGGCACTTCCCGCTAAAAGCCGCCATCTTGTATAACAATACTTACATCATCAGCTGATGTCATAGCCGCCAGCTCGAATGATGTCATGCGCTGTTGCCAAGTATACAGGCCGCCATATTGGATAACGCCATGGCTGCCATCTTGGATTATGTCATGGAACAGAACAGATGACAGCACCCTGTGGTGGTGTTAATGTGTACTACGTCAGTTGGATTCCAGACCTCATGGTATTTAAATAAAGACTGCATGCAGAATAAAGATTTATGTCCAGCATAGGCAGGGTCCTTTCCCCACCAATCCCTATGAAGAGGTGGCAATCTGGTGACTTAGGTTAGTGGAGGTAGTCAAAGTGACCTATTTTCCCACCATTTTCTTAGGTTAGTAGAGATATTCAATTGACCTATCTTCCCTCCAAAATTCAAACTCCCTACCAGTCCCTAGGAAGAGGCGGCCATCCGAAGGCTGACGCGAGTCCCTTTGCTAATACAGTATGGCAACGCCTGCAGCCCCTCTCCTGAGCTCCTGATCATATCGGTTGGACCCTAGATGATAGGAGAACCGTGGTCTGGTCGGATGAGTCCCGATTTCAGTTGCTAAGAGCTGATGGTAGGGTTCGAGTATGGCGCAGACCCCACGAAACCATGGACCCAAGTTGCCAACAAGACACTTTGCAAGTTGATAGCGGCGACTCCGTAATAGTGTTTAAAGTGCTTACATGGAATGGACTGGGTCCTCTAGTCCAACTAAACCAATCATTGACTGGAAACGGTTCTTAGAGATCGTTTGTAACCATTCACGGACTGTATCGCATTGCTCCGCTCCATGTTTCTGAGCCATAATTGTTCGAGACTGGTTTGAAGAACATTGTGAACAATTTGATCGAATTGTCCAGCCATCCAGATTTCCCGAGATGAAGCCCAGCGAACATTTATGGGATAAATGACAGGTCACTTCGTGCACAATATCCATAACCGGCAACACTTTCGCACTTATGGACAGCTATAGAGACAACACGACTCAGTATTTCTGCAGGATATTTCAACGACGTGTTGAGTCTATGCGACGTCTAGCTGCTGCACTACGCCAGAAGAAATGTGGTCCGACACGATATTAGGGTGCATCCCATGTCTTTTGTTACCTCAGTGTGTAGGAGAATTCGGGGCAGAATGAAGTAGTGGGTCACAACGGAAATGTACTGTTTTCCTTACTGAAGATTACTGCAACCTCTTGTGGTGACATGTGACAATGGCTCTGAAAGGATGGGAACGTGCAACAGCCATTTTGACTTGGTTTGGAATGTGACTTGCAAATGACCAGCAATCCTTCAATTTCCGTTTGTGTTGTTATACTTTCTGGCGAATTTAAACGAAATATAAGTCCTTAATTCTTAATTGTACGCCATTAAATGATATATAATATCAACGTCGGTCATTACAAACGTTCTGCACTTTATGCATGAGTGAACCTTATGGTGGCGTGGTCAAGTTGACATTCATGACAGTTGTGAGCGACACTTAAAGCGTAACGGTAGTATAGTTGTTTGCTGGTCCGCGTGGCTGTGTAGTGGTTAATTCAGCTTTAAAATGGAAGCTGTAACCGACTCAGGTCGTATTACATTTAGTTACCAGCGTTCCTACATCAAAACCGTATCCCTACATGGAAAGAACCCAACGGAAATTTACAACGCTTTGAGAGAGCTGTGTGGGAATAGTGTTTTTATAATTGTTGTGATCTATCCAAGGTATTGATTCTACAAAACTTCAGGTTTTTAAAAAACTGATAGTACCACAAACAAGTAGTTCGAGACATATAGATGTAAATAATGCAAAAAGTGCCTGAAAGAGTCAAACAATCTGGAGGTGTAGAAAACTTTAATGACTGAGGAGAAACCACGAATAGTGTCCCTTACGGCTCAATTTTGAATCCACTCCTGTTCCTCATATGTGGGTTCCTTCCAATTAACAAACATCAAATTACAGAAGTGTTACAAAATGCTAGAGATGGTTATTCATAAGTACCTCTGGAGTTCCAGAAAACTGTATGAAAACCACATGACATACAGGAAAACACATATTAATAATTAAAGCATTATTCCAAGTTTCGATTCATAATACGCGCCATGGCGTAGTTACAGAGTGGGGCACTAGGATAAAGTATGCTAGAAAATGGCCTACAATCGACTACTGTGTTTTGTGTCCTCAATAAATGAGAGTCAATTTTGACTGTTAGTTGGCAATTCCGTAACAAATGTCAGGAGGTACAACACATTCCACGAGATTGGTTGCTTACATGGTGAGAATAAAATAGGCTGGCTGGTACTGTCAGCAAAGAAGCTGGAATCATTCGTCAGGAGCCCAAAGAAATCCTCGACACATGCAAGGAGAGAATAGCAGACACCGCGGCCAAGTATCTGACGTAATCTACACAAACACCTGCGTGTAAACCACATGCACTGACTACTGGAGACATTGATTTTCGTTCAGACTTCAGGAATGAGTTGCAGCGGCTACTGGAGGAAGACTGTTTTCTGAGCAGTTGGTTTTCAGTGACCAAAGCAGATCCAGGTCTCTGAAAAGGTGAATCGTCGTAACGTGAGTGTTTGGGTCTCAGAAAATCCGCACATGATTGTAGAAAACATTCGTGATTCACTTAAAGTTAACTTCTTTTGTGCCATATTCTCTTCATCTGCGTGTACAGGCCTACCCTGCAATACACACTTACGTGCTTGGCAGGGGGTTCATCGAAATACCTTCAAACTATTTTTCTACTATTCAATTTCTCCCTGTGTAGGTGGGCGCTAACAAAGTGTTTTCGCATTCGAAGGAGAAAGTTTGTGGTTAAAATTTTGTAAAAAGGTCTCTTTCCCACGAAAAACGTGTTTTTTTTTTCTTTAATGATCGCCACTTCACATGCGTGACATCCGTCACATCCGTGACATTCTCATAGTACAAAATGAGTTGCCCTTCTTTGATACTTCCTAACTGGTAAGGATCTAATACCGTAGAACAATAATCCAAAAGAGGACGATCACGCACAGTTGTAGTCAGTTCCTTCAGAAGACCTATTGTATCTTCTGAGTGTTCTGCCAATAAAAGACAGTCTTTGTTTCGCCTTCCCTACATTTTCAATGCAATCGTTCCACTCTGAGTCGTTCGTAATTGCAGTTCCTAGGAGTTTAGTTGAATTGATAACACCTAAATTCCTGTCATTTATCGTGTAACTGAAACTTAACAGTTTCCTTTTAGTTCTCATGTGGATGAACCCACACTTTTCATTGTTCGGGGTCAACTGCCGTTTTCGCACCACGAGGATGTCTTGTCTAAATCATTTTGCATTTGGTTTTCATCTTCTGATGACTTTACTGGACGATAAATGACATCGTCATGCAAACAGTTTAAGATCACTGCGGAGATTGCCCCGTAAGTCATTTATACAAGTAGTAAAGTTTGGAAACAGCAAAGGGCCTAAAACACATCCTTGGAGAACGCCAAATACACTTCTATTATACTCGATGACTTTCCATCAGTTAGTACGAAGAGAATGACGAATCCAGTCGCACAACTGAGACGATACGCCTCTGGCACGCAATTTGATTACAACGTTCTTGTGAGAAATAGTGTCAAAAGCCTTCTGGATATCTAGAAATACGGAATCAGTTTCAGATCCCCTGTCGATAGTACCCATTACTTCGCGTGAGCAGAGAGCTTAAGAAGATTATGGGCCATTTTTCTTTGCACAGAAAACTATCACTTTTTTCGTGTCTATGGATATGTTTCTGCATAGGCTCAAGACACAATAAGCGAGAAAGAGAAGACTCCATTTTGCAACAAGATGGTGCTCCACCACACTTCCATTCAGATGTTCATGAATACTTTGATGCCAGACTACATCAGTACTGAATCAGGTGTGCTTTCCATCATGGCTCTCCCCTTCTTCAATGGCAGCCATGATTATCTGACTCCATGTTATTTGTTCTTGCGGGGTTATGTCAAAGATTTTGTGCTCCTGCCTTCACCACCACGTAATACGGAAGAGTTCCAAGAAAGGATAGTTAATTCAATCAGTGATATTTACGATGACGTGCTAGGATGTTAACTTCTGTGTTGACGTTTACCGTGTGATTGTATGCATAAATCTATCATTGCTGACTCTTGTTGTTCCCGGGCGAAACCAACATATGTAAATTGACAGATAAAAATAATGAATGAATGGAGATGCCACAACCTGCTGCTTCCGCAAAAATTAAGTACGTCTATTTGTGTTAGGTTAAGGGTTTGTGGCACTTATATTGCTTCATGGCGGATCATTGGTTGGTAATGTCTGAGTTTTGCATTGATCAAAATATTCTGCTTTTGTAGATATTCGTAGTCAGTTTGTAAGCTTAAATCATTTTGTTTATTCGTGATCCCCTCGTTTCCTTTTTTGTCACCCCAGCTGCTATCCATTCTCCCAGGTATTTAAATCTATCCATCTTCTGAATTTTCCCACCTTCCAGTATGATCCATGTAGGAGCTGCCTTGACATTTATATTACCTTCTTTAGTTGCTCGTCCCTGTAGCGGCGTAATTTGGCTACCTGCCTCTTCTGATGATTCCGATAGTATCAGAATATTGTCTGTGAATGCTACACACCTTCCTTTTCTCTAGCACTGCAGTCGCAGTTCACCCACTCCCTTCATTTCCCGTCGCTACTCCCGGGTCATCTTATCAAGTCCACAGTTAAAAAGCAAAAGGGAGAGAGTCAGTCTCAAAGTCTTGCTCCGGTTTTAATCTTGAGAGACTCTCAAAGTTTTCATCTGAACTTTACCTTGGATTTTGTGTTGCTTAAGGTGTATTTAATCTGTTCAGTGGATCATTACCATACTACTGTACTATTATTATTATTATTTAAAGAAATGTTCGCTAATATGCCTGTCTCTAATGTATTAATTGTACGAATTAGGCTGAAAGGTAATGCACCCATTCTTGTAGAACGCAAGCTAACTGGCCTTGAGAAACGCGCCAGGTAGCATGTGGAGAGCAACTTCCCCATGCATAGTCTGAACACGTTGCATTCAGGCGGTGTATTGTGTGTAGTAAATCGATGAACAATAAACTAACGTAGTGGCGAGCCTGGAAATGTCATAATGATTATGATGCACGCAGCGAACGTCCGATCACTGCCACAGACGATACACATCGCAAACTCGTCGACGACTTGATTCAAAATGACCAGCGAATCACTCAGAACCCTATCGCTAACCATACTGTAATATCTAAGGAACATGTCGGCTTCATTACTGAGCAGTTAGGATTCCGTAAAATTTGTGCACGATCGGTACCAAGCCTTCTAACTGATGAGAACAAACAGCGCCGATTGTAATTCTGCGAGGAACTTTTGCAGCGCTATTGAGAGGAGAGAGGCGATTTCGTTTTGAATATTGCGATGGTAATTGTTTTGACTGTGTTTTGGGATGCTCACCGAGTTTATGTTGTAAGAGGTCCGAGCAGATGTAATTTCGATGTATTGCTCATGCGCTGCCTGCGATATGAAAGGTATAAGAGAATCTCTGACCAGAGAGCAGTGTTGACTGCAGTAGGAACTGTGTAGCTGTAGCAGTAAGTTGTTGCTAGTCTGCAGTCTGCTCTGGTCTGATCTGGTGTATCGTGTTGGCTGGGCCGGTCGCGGTGCAGCGATGCCGGAGCCTGAGTATTATTGTATAAGGTAAAAAGCAGCCTCGCGCATATGTAGTAATGTCATCTCAAGTCCCATGTAAATGTTTTAAAAATCTCGTAATAATACTCCTTCTCATATAAAGTAATTTTTAACAACCATTCATTTCAATTTAAAGAATTTACTTAATTCTCCCATCCATGATCATCCCGATTGTTGCAAAAGAAAAATCAGTTGCTTCCTTTCATAAATGACAAATCTATCGGCCAGCATTGCACAGGGCTGTGCCAGAAAACATTATTTTAAGAGCAGATATATATGCGTTATCCGGCGACTTCATTGAGGTAACAATTTTTCTCTTTTTTATTCAGAATGATCTTTCAGGGCCATGACGCAGCACTGCTGACGTCCAAAATTTTTCAGGTTAAATTCACAGTCAATTATTGAAAAGTTATAAGTGAGTGACAATTTAATTGAGAGATTAGTTACATTGTATTATCACCAGGTTACTGAATTTATTAGGAATTTTTCTGTTTTGAGGTTAAACTAAATGTGAATATTGTTTATGTTAATATTTTCTGTTGAGAGGTTGCGGTGAATTATTTTGTGGGGAGGTTACAATGTAACTGATTATCTGGTACAAAGGGAAACGATACATTCTTCTCAGTGCACAGAGACTCTAAAATACGTCCGACGTCGAATTTGTAGAGTCAGGTGCAGCTTGGCAACAATAATCTTGCAACATGACAACATTCCTCCACACACATCGCGTCCAATTGAGGAGGATCTGCGAAACCTGAAGTTTGAACGGATTCCACACTTTCCTTCCTCCTCCGATCTTTTACCGTGGGATTTTTATTTTTTTCCTTTACTCAAGAGAGATCTTATGGGTAACCATTACACCTCAGACGATGAGGTGACGGCAGCTGTCAAGCCCTGGAATCGCGAAAAGTAGGAAGAAGTTTTCAGTGAAGGAATGAAAAAAAATTTTTTACACGTTAGTAGGAATTTGTTAGTCCTAAGGGTGACTGAGTTGAAAAATAAATACATGATTTTGAAGCTTAGAGAATTGTGCTCTAATGTAATTTTTTCACGACCTTCCTAACTGTTCTTGTTCGTGTTCTGCAAGCATCGATGCGATACTTTGGAGCCTACTATTGTAGATGTAAAATTGAAAATCCGAAACTTGTCTTTGAACAGCACAGATTAAGTTTCAATGTGGTTTAGCGTCTCCCATTAAACGGGTATACAATGCACGCCGTATTGTCTGCCTCGTTGAACTATTATTGGTGTAAGTGGGGTGCAGTGCTTGCAACACCGAAATTTTGGCTCCAAATATCCTGCATCCTGGGGAAAAATTTATACGAGACGACTTACTGACTCACTGAGTTCTTCTATAAATTGCACCATATTTGTACACAAATATCAACTTCACATATGTGAACTATACTCAAACACTGGCAACGGATTTCGTCGCTGGCTGCCCGCTGCACGTATTTCCCAAAGGAAAGACGTTCGAATACGGAAAAGCGAGGGAAAATGCTTAGCTCTTAGTGCCCCCGTCCTCTATGGTCAGCATGTTGCATACCTCACCAGAGAAAAGGCGTCCAGATAACGGATAAGCATGAGAGGCGTCCAGATAAAGGAGAAGCATGAGAAAAGGCGAAGCAGTTAAGAAGCAGAACGGTTTCCCTAGTTCCGTGATTGAATACCACACTCTTTCCTTTGTAATAAATTATTCTTTCCTCGGGGAGAGTACAGACATTCACAATTTGGACTATTGGAAATAAATATTGACATAAAACAAAGTTATAATGCAGTAAACTGTTAAGTACAAAATGCCTACCCAGCACCATAATGTCATCACCTTCACAGGAGCAAAGTATCGATGTAATCGATTTTAGGTTGTGATTATTAAAAACAATTCATTATACAAAAAGTATATGTAATGCTGTTCCGTTACAAAATGAAAGCAGCATGTCACTCGGCTTTTCAAACATGAAACTTCAGCAACTTTTGCTTCTCGCGTAATTATTAGTCCCGAAAACGTAAATAAACAACTCAACATATTTCTCAGATTGCCACTCATCAGTGTATTATGGCATCCATTTTTGAGGTAACCAATCACTTAGAAAGCATCCATTTTTGTGGTAACCAATCACTTGGAAAGCAAGTATTGATTATACACAATCGAACAATGAGAATGCCATACGGTGTTCACCCACATTCAACTTGTAAGAAGTAGAGGTACTAACTGGATCTTCACAATATACCTATTCGCTAACTATACTCGTCTTAAATAATACATGGAAATTTGACAAGAACTATGTCAAATGTATAGATCTTCTAATCACCGACTCTAATACCCTGATAAAGATAGAACACTTTTCTTTCCGGTACAACATTTCCTTGTTATGGCAGTAAATAAGCTTTGATTCTCGAGGTTTATCAATTTGACTTTCCAGTACGTGAAAGAATGACCGCCATTTTTTTCTTCTGCTCTTCGTCTGCTCCGTCTGCTGTAAATTCTTTAGTAGCAAGTACTAATAAGATTCATTACTCAAATATCCTGTGTATTTCATTTCCGAAACAATCATTACTTCAAAAAGTCTTAGCGGACTTCGCCGAAAGATTTCTTGCATTTCTTTGGACAAGGGAACAGACCAACAAACAGAACCAAAAACTGCCGCATCGAAAGAAGAGGAAAAGCCGTCAAACGTTGTTGGAACAACAAACGCCACTGCGCCAGCTGCCGCTGCCGCCTTTCCCACCAGAGACGTCACATCCCAGGGCGACCACCAGAGGCCATGTGATTAAGCACGGCGTATACACTAGGGCTGTTGATAAAATATCGATACATCGATATTTACACCAACAGCTATCGACATATGTTGGGTATATTTCATTTCCCGATATATCGCTATCGAAAGGACAATATCAAATGCCGATGTTTTTATTTTATATTTTTTTCGCAATTTTCTGTAAATATTGGAAACTTCTTTTGAAATTATAGTAGAACATAATTTTATTTTCATTGTGTGAAGGAGTCTCACTAGTTTTTCAGCTTTCATCGCATCCAGTCTTTCTCTTTGACTGTGTGAAGCAGGTATATGTGGCGCAAAAGAAGAAGTCCGATTGCACTGGGAAAGGGGAGGGGGGTGGCGGTGTGGATGGAATTAGAAGATATCCCAAGTGTAAAAAAAACGCACTAGCTGCGTTAAAAACAATTTTTAACGCAACTAGCGTGCTATTTCTTCACATCAGCATTCTTCAAAAACAACTGTTGAAAATGACGAACAAAAATACAAATGACAAGATTGGTCTTTGCAGTGGGTGGAGACGTGTGAGGGGAAATGCTGACGTAATCGGTGCTACTAACAGAAACTGCAACGTTTACCTTCACCATGCAATTTTGACACTATAACTGCTAGGTCACCAGCGTTTGCAGAAATGAAAAAAAAAAAGGGAAATCGACGTTAAGAGTTCCGGACAAATCTGTTAGGTGACCAAATGGAACCGCGGACCCATCCGACACCTTTTATTGTGCCACTTACACTCAGTTTCCATAGCTGGCCAAGCTTGATCATGCATCGTTTTCCTTTGAATTCTTGCTCTAAGGGGGATAAACAGGCTGCTAGCTTGTTCTTTTCCCTCAAGCTGGTAGAAGAGATTTACATAATATGTGTTTGTCATGTAACAGTCAGCGAAATTGTACTGTTTGCAGTTTTTACTATTATTTCGAGTTCTTATTTCTTGTACAGAATATCTAATTGTAAATCAGTACTTAAATGTACAGCTCTGAAACCGGCAGTATATTTGCAATGTGCAGCCGATATTTTTATAGGTAGTATATCGATACTTTTTCCGTAAATATATATTGATATATTTTTTCATTACATCGAGGGCCAGTGATGATATTTTTTTCAATATCGATAAATCGAATTCCCGATGTTTTTAATCAACAGTCCTAGCACATTCTATGCAATTACAACTGATCTCGCCCACCCATTTGCGCGTTCACCTGTACTTGATACACAATAAATTATGGACGAAACAAATATAATAAGAATTTATTTCCGAAGTGTCTTGCTTATATCATTGGTTCATAACAACTTTCTTTGAACGGAATTCTACCAATTCGACATTTCTACCTGCTGTAAAGCAGGACATTTTCATTTTCTAAATTCTAACGACAATACAAAATCGTTTGTAAAATCAGTTAAAACAATTCTGTAATAATTTAAGACTGTAAAGAAGGAGAGAAAAGAGTATCATTAGCTATAGTGCACCGTATGTAAAATACTCGAAAGGAAGGGCACATGCAATCAGCACAAAGGATAGTAATTCAGTAAAATTCATTTGGACACGTATTTGTACAACTAGGTATTGTTCACTCTTTGAAACATGATGGAATGAAGATCTCACCACATTTACCGTATTTTCTCAGGAAGCAGTTGGTATAGCTTCATGATCCAAAACCTGTCCAAAAGCGTTGGCGTTTTCTTCAGTGTTGTGACGTCACGATATATTGCCAGCGACCAGGAAGCAGAAGAATCACCTGCAACAGCTGCGAAGTGCACGGACCTATCGCATACCTATTTCTTTTATCCTTAATTAGACGTGGTGCATTATACTGGGTATTCCCATTATAGGGATTATTGCTAAGGTATGCGTTAGTGGTGTATAATTATCGCTTTTATTCCGTGTTTTGTTTTGCGTTATTTCGGGTGGTATCTTTTCTTTTCCCTCAAGCTGGTAGAAGAGATTTACATGATATGTGTTTGTCATGTAACAGTCAGCGAAATTGTATTGTTTGCAGTTTTTACTATTATTTCGAGTTCTTATTTCTTTTTTATTGCCCATGGTATTCCTTGGGCAATAAAAAAAAAAGAAATAAGAACTCGAAATAATTTTTTTTTTTTTATTGCCCATGGTATTCCTTCCCTCGGGAGAGCCTGTAACTCCTAGAGGGCGCGTCCCCAGGTGGCGGATCGGGGAACGCCTCCCAGATATGGGTGGTAGGAGGGAAATCAAATACCTCCCGCGGACCAACAGGCCGGGCAGAGCAAGTTCGTTAGCTGAAGTGAAAGCAACTGCTCTAGGGGTAGGCATCCCCGTAATCAAGACCCTGGTCCTCCAGGTTGGGGGTTGTGCTTAGGGCCAGCGACCCTATCACAGGATCCTGTAGGAGAAAATGGATTGCTACGAATCAGAATGACAAGAATGCTGGGCCACCAAACTTGATGACGAACTTGCAAAATTTAAAGGTTATGAATATGGGAACATGGAATGTATTAAGTCTCTATAGATCAGGATCACTGATAAATGTCATACAGGAACTTGAAAGGTATAAAATGGATTTAGTTGCAGTACAAGAAACCAGATGGACGGGTAATGGAAGTATAAACAAAAATAAGTATACAATAATGTATGGGGGAAATGATGCACAAATACATGCACTAGGGACAGGATTTATAATAAACAACAAATTGTTACCTTTTATTAGGAAATTTGAGGCAGTGAATGAAAGGATATCTCACATTACGATTCAATGCAAATATAAGACTTTAAATGTTATAAATTGCCATGCTCCAACAGAGGATAAAGAGGACAATATTAAAGAAGAATTTTACAACAAATTGGAACAGGTATATGATACATTCTCGAAAAATTCAATTAAAATAATTCTAGGAGATTTCAATGCCAAGTTAGGACATGAAAATCATTATAAACCTACAATTGGACCTCATAGTCTACATCAGCAGAGTAATGAAAACGGAACAAAACTTATTAGCTTTGCCACTTCCAAAAACATGTTGATCAAAAGTACATATTTTGCACATAAAGATATACATAAACAAACATGGGCTTCAAGAGATGGCATCACAAAAAATCAAATTGATCATGTATTAATCGAAAAACAACATCATAAATGCATACATGATATCAGAAGTCAAAGGGGAGCAGACTGTGATTCGGATCACTTTCTTGTAAAAGCCAAGTTCAAGATCTCACTCTCAAGACATAAATGGTCTAAATTAAATGGTGTTCCTAGGTTTAATACAATGAAACTGAAAAACCCAAACATTCTCAACCAGTACATTAGAGAATTAGAAACACACAAACCTGAAGTGGAAAGTAAAATTAACAATGATGATACTAATCAAGCCTGGAACGCTCTGAAAGAAAATATCACACGAGCAACTACCTCAGTTTTGGGACATTTTACTACAACTAAGAACCCCTGGTTTGATGCCGAGTGCTCGAACGCTATCGAAGATAGAAAATTAGCAAGGGAAAAATTCCTACAAAAACCAATAACACAAAACAAACTTATTTTTGAAGAGAAACAGAAACTTGCCAGGAAACTCATTAGGAAAAAGAAAAGGGATTTTATGAATTACAAATTAAAAAGAGCTGAGAATGACCGTACCACAGACTCCAGAGGATTTTTCAAGAGCATAAATATGTTTAAAAGTGGGAATATAAAAAATTATGGACAGTTCATAACAGACCCAGATGGCTCCTTGCTAACAGAAAGAAGTGACATTGCTAACAGATGGAAGGAATATTTTAATGAGTTACTAAATGCTCCAACTATAAGCGTCTCTCAGGAAGATGACAATGAATATCTTACTGCTGACCCATCGGACGAAGAGCCCAGCTTAGCAGAAATTAAAGAAAGCATCAAGAAGCTGAAGAGACATAAAGCTCCTGGAAGTGATGGTATAGACACAGATATATGGAAGCTCAGTAAATTTCCTTTTGTAAACTGCTTACACAAAATCATCACCAACATCTGGAAGCAGGAACAGGTCCCACATGATTGGAAAGAAGTAGTTGTGTGCCCTATATACAAGAAGGGGGACCCAACAAATTGTTCAAACTACAGAGGAATTGCGTTACTAAACACAACATATAAAATTCTGACAAATATACTGTTAGCAAGGATAAGCCCTTACGTTGAAGACTCCCTAGATGATGCCCAATGTGGATTTAGACCTAACAGATCGACTATTGACAATATATATGTCCTAAGGATGTTGGGTGAAAAGAAATATGAATTCAATCAAAATGTACATATGCTTTTCATTGATTTTAAAAAAGCTTTTGACAGTATCAACAGGGAATATTTATGGAAGTGCATGAGGCAGATTGGCATCCCTAACAAATTGATAAATTTAATAAAATCTTGCACTTTAAACTCAAAATACAAAATAAAAGTAGCTAGCAAACTTTCTGAAGACTTTGAGGTTAAAACTGGAGTCAAACAAGGGGATTCACTCTCACCAGTTCTTTTTAACATAGTAATCAATAGAATAATCCAAAAAGTAAAGCTACTACAAATTGGAGCACAACTGGAAAGCAAAATTAACATTGTAGCATACGCTGATGACATTGCATTATTATCTGACAGTGAGAATGATTTGAAGCTTCTTACAGCACAATTAATTAAAGCCACAAATGGCACAGGCCTCCAGCTGAATACAGACAAAACAATGTACTTTATCTTATCCCGCTATCCATCAAATAATAATGTACTGCAAATTAATAACACAGCTTTCACAAAGACAAATGAATTTAATTACCTTGGTACAATAGTAACCTCTGACAACTCCATAAAAATTGAAATAGAATCACGAATTCAGAAGGCTAACAAATGCTACTATAGTCTCTTGACAGTTTTCAAAAGCAAGTTAATTTCTAGGAACACCAAACTACAAGTATACAAATCATTGATTATACCAGTACTCACCTATGGATCTGAAACCTGGACTCTCACAAAAAAAGAGGAAAACAGATTAAGAGTATTTGAACGAAAAATTTTGAGAAAAATATTTGGACCCATAAGAGATAGGATCAGTGATGAATGGAGATTGCTAAATAACAATGAAATTTACAAATTATATAAAGACTCCGATATAGTGGCCAAAATTAAAGCCAAAAGACTGAAATGGATGGGGCATGTCATCAGAGCACCACCAAACAGGACCATCAAGAAAGTGACTGAAGAGATTCCCACCGGAAGACGACCTCTTGGACGCCCACGCATGAGATACTTGGACAATATTCAAGACGATCTCAGAAAACTAGGACATGACAGACAGTGGCAAATTACTTGTAAAGACAGAGCAAAGTGGTTCAACATTGTCCATTCTGCAGCAAAAAGCCTTCATGGATTGTAATGCTTAATAATAATAATAATAATAATAATAATAATAATGGTATTCCTTACCTCATGTAGTTACGGCGTTCTGTCCCAACTCCGTTTGATGCAACTTTTCACGATAACGTATATACTGCAGGTCTCTTCATCACTGAATAAAAACTGCACACTACATCCGTTAGCATTTGATTACTATAGTGAAGCATTGGTGTCCATCTACCACTTTCGCCCACTGCGCTTCCCTCCGCGACTACGCTGACTGTTTATGATGCTCCAGGGTTGTGTCATAAATTTCATTGCTCCCCAGTGTGATCCAGTACGTCCTCAAAAGTTGTTCGATCTATCCATTTGCTTTTAATACTGTTTTACATAACTACATTTAAAAACCTTCTGTTCACTTTTTGGTTTAACTGTTTACTTCTTTTCAATTTCTTCGAAGGCTACTCCGCTGACAATGACCTTCAAAACACTTTTTTTTCATCCTCACCACTTCGGCCATCACTTGCCCAAACAGCAAAACTCATCAGCTGCTTTTATTGTCTCGTTTCTTAATCAAATCCCTTCAGCATCGTTTGATTTAATTTTGAATACATTTCGTAACCTTTGTTTCAAATTTGTTGCTATTCATCTTATACACTGCTCAACCTTCCAAGGTATTGAAAATGGCGGGCTGTTCACCTACCGAAACATCGGCGGTTGTCGAAGACGTCACACGGCTGCCTTCCCGTAATAAGTTTGAACATTTACACGCTGTCAGAAACCCAACTTTTCACCTCCTATAATCTCTTATCAAGACATTATCCAGTGTGTTTAGCTAACAATATCGGAAACACCGGCCGGCAGCGGTGGCCGAGCGGTTCTAGACGCTTCAGTCCGGAACCGCGCTACTGCTGCGGTCGCAGGTTCGAATCCTGCCTTGGGCATGAATGTGTGTGTTGTCCTTAGGTTGGTTGGGTTTAAGTACTTCTCTACATCTACATCTACATCCATACTCCGCAAGCCACCTGACGGTGTGTGGCGGAAGGTACCTTGAGTACCTCTATCGGTTCTCCCTTCTGTTCCAGTCTCGTATTGTTCGTGGAAAGAAGGATTGTCGGTATGCCTCTGTGTGGGCTCTAATCTCTCTGATTTTATCCTCATGGTCTCTTCACGAGATACACGTAGGAGGGAGCAATATACTGCTTGACTCTTCGGTGAAGGTATGTTCTCGAAACTTTAACAAAAGCCCGTACCGAGCTACTGAGCGTCTCTCCTGCAGAGTGTTCCACTGGAGTTTATCTATCATCTCCGTAACGCTTTCACGATTACTAAATGATCCCGTAACGAAGCGCGCTGCTCTCCGTTGGATCTTCTCTATATCTTCTATCAACCCTATCTGGTACGGATCCCACACTGATGAGCAGTATTCAAGCAGTGGGCGAACAAGCGTACTGTAACCTACTTCCTTTGTTTTCGGATTGCATTTCCTTAGGATTCTTCCAATGAATCTCAGTCTGGCATCTGCTTTACCGACGATCAACATTATATGATCATTCCATTTTAAATCACTCCTAATGCGTACTCCCAGATAATTTATGGTATTAACTGCTTCCAGTTGCTGACCTGCTATTTTGTAGCTGAATGATAAAGGATCTATCTTTCTGTGTATTCGCAGCACATTACACTTGTCTACATTGAGATTCAATTGCCATTCCCTGGACCATGCGTCAATTCGCTGCAGATCCTCCTGCATTTCAGTACAATTTTCCATTGTTACAACCTCTCGATACACCACAGCATGTCCGCATTTCGTGGTCGTGCGGTAGCGTTCTCGCTTCCCACGCCCGGGTTCCCGGGTTCGATTCCCGGCGTGGTCAGGGATTTTCTCTGCCTCGTGATGACTGGGTGTTGTGTGCTGTCCTTAGGTTAGTTAGGTTTAAGTAGTTCTAGGTTCTAGGGACTGATGACCATAGATGTTAAGTCCCATAGTGCTCAGAGCCATTTGAACCACCACAGCATCATCTGCAAAAAGCCTCAGTGAACTTCCGATGTCATCCACCAGGTCATTTATGTATATTGTGAATAGCAACGGTCCTATGACACTCCCCTGCGGCACACCTAAAATCACTCTTGCTTCGTAAGACTTCTCTCCATTGAGAATGACATGCTGCGTCCTGTTATCTAGGAACTCCTCAATCCAATCACACAATTGGTCTGATAGTCCATATGCTCTTACTTTGTTCACTAAACGACTGTGGGGAACTGTATCGAACGCCTTGCGGAAGTCAAGAAACACGGCATCTACCTGTGAACCCGTGTCTATGGCCTTCTGAGTCTCGTGGACGAATAGTTCTAGCTGGGTTTCACATGACCATCTTTTTCGAAACCCATGCTGATTCCTACAGAGTAGATTTCTAGTCTCCAGAAAAGTCATTATACTCGAACACAATGCGTGTTCCAAAATTCTACAACTGATCGACGTTAGAGATATAGGTCTATAGTTCTGCACATCTGTTCGACGTCCCTTCTTGAAAACAGGAATGACCTGTGCCCTTTTCCAATCCTTTGGAACGCTACGCTCTTCTAGAGACCTGCGGTACACCGCTGCAAGAAGGGGGCCAAGTTCCTTCGCGTACTCTGTGTAAAATCGAACTTCTAAGTTCCAGGGGACTGCTGACCTCAGATGTTAAGTCCCATAGTGCTCAGAGCCATTTGAACCACTTTTGACAACTCAGTTATACAGTATACAACGTACACATATAAGGTAGAAGTCTTACGAAACCACAATATTTCCTTTGATAGGGCATAGCTAGTTTCGTTCTCCATCATTAAAATATTTCGAGCTGGTGCCTCGTCTCTAATGATCTCTATGTCGACCGGACGTTAAGCCCTATCCTTCCTTTCTTTATTTTCAAGAATATACTGATGGAAAAAGTGACAACCCCAAGAAGTAGTTGTACGACATAATTGAATGTTAGTAGACGTGTTTCTACATCTGAAGATGATGTCTATTGCGATTTAGTGTCAGTCGCATTAGAGAGGCGCTAGTAGTTAGTCCAGAATGCCTTTAAGGTGACACAGACGCCATTATCAACACCTTACTGAGTTTGAACAAGGTCATGTAATAGGACTACCAGAAGCTGGATGTTCCTTCTGCAATACTGCCGAAAGTCTTCGCAGGAATGCAGCCACCGCATGTTATTGCTGGCAGTGGTGATCACGAGAATGTACGGGCGCAACAAAATAGGGCTCCAGACGGCCACGTGGCACTTCAGAGAGGGAAGACCATCCTGTTCGGGATTTGCCTCTGCATTGTACAGCGTCTGCGGCAGCAATTTGAGCAACAGCTGACATCACGGCGACACAAAGGCCCTCCCACGCATCCTTGTCCATTTCCTCGTCCTCCTACCCCCTCTGTCTGTCCATCTCCTTCTCTTCCTCTCCATTTCCCACTCCCTCTCTGTTTTATTACCCCTCTCTGTGACCTTGAGCCTTGTTTGTTGTTGAAATCTTGATAACTAATTTCAGTCGCTGCAAATGAATAGGTAAATCAGTAGGGATTGTTGGTATACAAAGTATGAGACCTCTCCAGCCTCTGGATCTGTGACGAAAGCAGCTTCAACGACAGTGTTTCCCATAATTTTAATGTCTGTATGGACGAGTCAGATTCTAATCGAAAGCCAATGAGCTATCTATACATTTATCTTTCCTGGTTTCTGTAAAACTAATGGCGAGGAGCAAAACAAGATAGCACATTGTCGTGTATATAAATTTTGTTTTAAAATTTATAGGATGACAGAAATTTTGCGATAAACTTCTAGAGGGTGTCTTGACGAATAAATCGATGAGAGTAACACGTGTCTGGAAACGTCATCCAATGACGCAGCAGAGTGTATAATTTATAGGTGCCTGGGCCTGTAACTAGACCACCCCTTCGGCAGCAAACTTGGCAGCCCATAGGCGCAGTCTCGCAGTGTTACTCAGGGATCGCGACTGACTGCCCGATCGCCAGTAGAGAAGTTGCGCATACAGGCATTGTCTGCTACGAATGTACAGCTCTGCCAACTTCGTGAATGATGGTTTCGGATATGGGTTTCAATCTGCAGTTTAGTATCCTCCTGTAGACCGAAAAACATTTGAGATTTTATAGGGTTCCAATGAGAAAAATAAACTTTGGATGGAAACCCGTGTCCGAAACCATAATCCCACTGAGGCAACAGAGCATTGCATTCGTAGTGGTCAAGGCCTTTCTATGCAGCAGCCAGAGCCATCTTCTCTGATGGCGATCGTGGCAATGAGTTGCGTGCACTGACTAACAAACAACACTGCGAGACGTTCCGCCTACGGGCGGCCAGAGTACAACGGCACGTTCGCTGCCAAAGAGATGGCCTAATGGCCAGCGCCGCCGACTATAACTCGACGCTGCATAGCATCGTTGGAAGACGCTTCCAGACCAAGGTTCCCATCCTCGATTCGTTCCTCAAGACATCCTGTACAATCCCTAGAAATTTGTCGCAACGTTTCTGCGAGATCCTGTATATTAGGAGAACGAATAAACAGGGCGGTCAGAAACAGTCTGAAAAGCTTGTTAGGGTGTTCCAAGATAGGTTGTGCTGGGAATTGATTGTTAACTCAAAAAATCAGATACGTTCCGCCGTTTGCGACTTAATTAGCATTACAGTTAGCCAGTCATGCCTTTGTGAGTGCAAATCTGACCTACTGACTAGATACAATTAGCGTCAATCGTTCACATAGCGTAGATGATAGCGCACGAGACTACTCGGCCTCTGGCTCGGGATTTATCCTTACTGCCGCCCCATGTC
Source organism: Schistocerca piceifrons (assembly GCF_021461385.2). NCBI lineage: Eukaryota > Metazoa > Arthropoda > Insecta > Orthoptera > Acrididae > Schistocerca > Schistocerca piceifrons. The sequence continues at coordinate 93,165,999 of NC_060145.1, read as the reverse complement.
CAATTTTTGCGTCTCTCTCCCGTTCGGTTTTAGGAAACCTAATGAAGAACACTTTTGGCGACACAGTCTGCGGTGGGCCGCTTGAATTTGCGAGGGCGACGGCCTCACTGACTGAATTCACTGCTAATTAACTCGGAAATGACGCCAAGTATCGAATTTTTTTTTTTTACAATTATTTCTTAGCACAACTTACCCTACAACACCCTTGCACGCTTTTCAAGGTGTTCCTGACCATCCTACACATGGAAGAAAAACTTGTCTGTTTACATGCCCTCCTACCGTAGTTGAACCTGACTGCGGGAAAGAACTCGGAACAGAACATTTTCACAGCACAGAACAGTATTTTCTTTTGCGCAGTCGTTTTTTAGCAGAAAACCTTTTACTGACATTTTTAAAAAAATACAGCCTACCTCCGCCTGAATATTTATTTCAGTATCATTTAAAAATCTGAAGCAAATCGATTAAGAACTTTTCGATAGTTTTGATAACAACGTTTCCCCATTGTATATTAGATAAATATATTTATATATTGTATAAATTAAATTTATGCATAGCCTAAGTTCATTCGAATGCTCATTTGGGTGTCGTGTAAGAATTTGAAGTAATCAGATGAAGAATTTAAGATTTTGAACAAATGAGAATTTACATTTTGATTTATGTAGATGCAGAAGATAAATAGTCAACTTAGTAAGGTGAATGGGTGAGGAATAGCAGTAAAAGGTCTGAATACTGGTGTAACATAACTCAGTGCACGTTCGCTAGCTAATCTAACAGCTGTTCAGTCTGGACTGCTGTCCCATACTTTATTAGTTCCATTCCTGTTAATGATATACATTTTGGCACTCGACGTTGACTGTAAGATGATCAATCACTCACAGCTTCTGGGTTGTAATTGTGTCAGCTGTAGAATAATATTCGGCAACTGAAAGAGGTCGGCAACTGCTGATCGGCTATGTATAGCTGTGTGTTATGTCTTAAACGGTGGACGCAGAAATCCTCACTGGGAGTGGATGGCGCGGGCAAGGGGGCGGGGGGAGGAGGGCGGACTGATGAAGCTTGTTTCGTTAGTTTCTTGCTTCCAGCATTAGTGGACGGACGCATCTGAGAAAGTGTATTTGCTTGCAGCATCGAGGAAAACCTGGCCCACAATCTCGACTAGTGGGCGGTCGGGCAGGTATTTGCCACTCCTGTCTCTTTGTCCCTCAGGTGAGGCGCGACGTCCAACTCTTTAAGACTTGTGAGCCTGGAAAAGAGGACGGTCAAGCTGCTTTGCCTATACGGGCACGAGCGCGTTGCGTTGTGGCATCATTAGAAGTTAGTACATAACTTGACGAGCTGTTGTAAGAGTCTGGCTGGTACCCAAGATTTATTTACAGAATTATACATGGTAATGAGTACCTGATCATTTACTTTATAAAACTTTTGTCTCAACTGGATATAGAGCTTCATGGAAATGGACGGGGTTTATAAAATTTTCATCTTTATAAATGAATAACTTCAGTATTGATTACAGTTCGCTACCAAGTGGCAAAAATAAAACTACATCAAAATTAAACTCAACAGTCAAAATTACAATGCGCACAGAAGAGTTTTAACAGTCATTCTTCCCGCTCTCCATACGTGAATGGACCCTGATAACTGGTACCATGGAAAGTAACCTGTTATGTAGTTTACACTGTTTTGTATGCTTAGGATGTCAGTAAAGATGTAGACAATGCGAGGGAAACAACGGCAAAATACCTCCAGTAGATTCTGGCCCAGAACTGCACTAAGGGATTCCCACGTCGTTCCCCAACCACTTGTTAGGTTATCCTTTATCCTCTACCGTTCGATAGAGGTGTCAAAAGAAATCTCTCTTCCTCCAATATTTTGTGTGTTCTAGTAGATTTTTTCCAATGCCTCTGATTTCCCACCACACTATTATTTCTTTCCTACTCGTCTTTTAGGCATCTCGCAGCTTGTAAATGAGTGTCGAGCACTCGCATACATAGAAACGTTCCATCCTTACCAATGTAGTATAGTGTTCCAGATTTGCATCTCTAAACATTCACTTCTTTCTCTAAATGTATTTAATGAAACTGTTTCCTCCTATCATCGCTTTGTTTCTTATTATTCTTACTGTTATTACTATTATAATTTTACTATGTTAATGTGTAGTCATGTATATTACCAGTAACAGTTTTTTCTTCTCCTTGTCGTATCTAGTTTAGAACTTACATAGGACGCTGTGCAGTACTCTGGATTAAGCACTCATTTTTGACCATGTGGTATTAAATTACACTACTGGCCATTAAAATTGCTACACCAAGAAGAAATGCAGATCATAAACGGGTATTCATTGGACAAATATATTATACTAGAACTGACATGTAATTACATTTTCACGCAATTTGGGTGCATAGATCCTGGGAAATCAGTACCCAGAACAACCACCTCTGGCCGTAATAACGGCCTTGATACGCCTGGGCATTGAGACAGAGCTTGGGTGGCGTGTACAGGTACAGCTGCCCATGCAGCTTCAACAAGATACCACAGTTCATCAAGAATAGTGACTGGCGTATTGTGACGAGCCAGTTGCTCGGACACCATTGTCCAGACGTTTTCAATTGGTGAGAGATCTGGAGAATGTGCTGGCCAGGGCAGCAGTGGAACATTTTCTGTATCCAGAAAGGCCCGTAAAGGACCTGCAACATGCCGTCGTGCAATATTCTGCTGAAATGTAGGGTTTCGCAGGGATCGTATGAAGGGTAGAGCCACGGGTCGTAACACATCTGAAATGTAACGTCCACTGTTCAAAGTGCCGTCAATGCGAACAAGAGGTGACCGAGACGTGTAACCAATGGCACCCCATACCATCACGCTGTGGGATACGCCAGTATGGCGATAACGAATACACGCTTCAAATGTGCGTTCACCGCGATATCGCCAAACACGGATGCGACCAACATGATGCTGTAAACAGAACCTGGATTCATCCGAAAAAATTACGTTTTGCTATTCGTGCACCCAGGTTCGACGTTGAGTACTCCATCGCAGGCGCTCCTGTCTGTGATGCAGCGTCAAGGGTAACCGCAGCCATGGTCTCCGAGCTGATAGTCCATGCTGCTGCAAACGTCGTCGAACTGTTCGTGCAGATGGTTGGTGTCTTGCAAACGTCCCCATCTGTTGACTCAGGGATCGAAACGTGGCTGCACGATCCGTTACAGCCATGCGGATAAGATGCCTGTCATATCGACTGCTGGTGATACGAGGCCGTTGTGATCCAGCACGGGGTTCCGTATTACCCTCCTGAACCCATCGATTCCATATTCTGCTAACAGTCATTAGATCTCGACCAGCGGGAGCAGCAATGTCGCGATACGATAAACCGCAATCGCGATAGGCTACAATCCGACCTTTATCGAAGTCGGAAATGTGTTGGTACGCATTTCTCCTCCTTTCACGAGGAATCTCAAAAACGTTTCACCAGGCAACGCCGGTCAACTGCTGTTTGTGTATCAGAAATCGGTTGGAAACATTCCTCATGTCAGCACGTTGTACATGTCGCCACCGGCGCCAACGTTGTGTGAAGGGTTTGAAGAGCTAATCATTTGCATATCACAGCATCTTATTCCTCTCGGTTAAATTTCGCATCTGTAGCACGTCATCTTCGTGGTGTAGCAATTTTAATGGCCAATAGTGTAATATTCTATCCGGATGTGACACAGTTTGTCCCAGTATCGGAAGCTAGGAGGTTGTTCATAAGAAATTACACTGATAAAATACAAAGAAGTAGTCATTTGATCCATCGTTTAACTGGTGCAAGTAAATTGAATCAAGGATATTTTACTGTGAGGCAATTCCCAATACTCACACGGGAAAAGGTCAGTTCCGCATCTCTTGACAGATGGAGCAGTTTTCCCTCCCCAGCTTGGTGGCTCCTCGTGCGCGCTGAGTCGGTCATACAGCGACAGTGGCCGAGCTCTGGCATGGTGGAATGTCGTCCAAGCTCCACTGACTAGCATGGCGATGGCGGCGTAGATCTTCCGTTTCCCAAGACGCTCCCCGATTGGGAATCACACCCTTGACGCGGTAGTTGATGGATTAATGCCATCCAGGAATTCTCACCGTCTCCATACTTTCCTTAATTAGTCTTGTAACCTTCATTCCCCCTATCACAGCAGCTGCGAAGTGCATTGATGATGCTATGCGCTTGAACCACAACATACCGCACCCAGATGTTAACTGATTGTCGAAACCTTTCTTCCTCCAAAGGGTTTTGTCACTTGCTCAACCACTTACCATACCTTTCGTTGTCATTGTAATGTGCGTAAGAGGTGCAACTGTCACGTATCATGAAATTCATGTATATTATAAAAACTGATATATGTATGCTTGTTCCACATCTTTTCGTAAACGACAGAATGAATTTCAACCAATCTTGACACTCATATCACTTAGTATCTGTAAGGAATCGCTGTGGGAGTACCAATCACTTTCCTCTCGAAGGAGTGCGACTGACTAGGAAAGTACTTGGGCTCGAACCAACACAAATACACCAAAATCGTGTGAGAAATAATGTAAAGGTCTCTTATTGCCCTAGTGATACTCCCGCATCTGCAAAACTCTGCAGTCGTCCGTTAGAGGCCTCTGCGTATCATGCCGCATTGCACACTGACCTGCCGGCACGCCAGTCGGGACCAGTAGGGACGGTGCAGTGTGCCTCTGAAGTTGCGTTTTGTGACATTATTTGTGTATTGAAGCGTGAGATGGCTTGGTGATTTTTAATCAATCCTGCTAATGTATTGCGATTGGTTGAGATGAAGTTACGAGGAACCCTTCCTCGTGAAGATGGTATTGGTGTAGAAGACGAATCATTCACATGTTTTCTGGTATCAATTATAGTGCAGAAATATGAGCATATGTTAGAAACAGATACTGTTGTAACACTAACACCTAATGATAATGATAGGGATGATAATGACGAACAACTCATTGCAAACGGTAGTGCTACGGCAAGTGCGGGAAGAGGCGATGGAAGCAGTGACAATGAATACCAACCGTCTCCGAAAAAGAAGGTTAAAGTTGCAAGTATCATCACGGCGTTTGATGACAACACACTGGAGAACATGTACGATGATTATTACGTAAGAGGTTTCGACACATACGACAAGCTTCTGAAAAGATACCTTAAACTGAAGTCTAAAAGCAATATTAAAAACATACTGGATTACGTGGCAAAGAAAAGAGAAGGAAATACATTTTTCAAAGGAAATCGTACACTGCTGTGCAAGACCATCAAGGAGCGTGTAATGGCGAAATTCGATGAAGCGCGAGAATACGGTTCCGCCGTTCATTATTGGCATTTACAACATTGGGCATTGGACGTACCCAGAAATCTCGGGTGTACAAACTTTACAGCTTCACTAGGATTTATTACTAATTTGAAAAAGGAGTTTAGTATAACATCATGCCGTATCACTATGCTCCAAGCACTAAAAGATACGGATGACGAAGAAGAGCTGATTGAAAGAGCTCAAACGTTTGTTGCTGACGTCCATGAGTATATCACGAGAGAAAACATCGATATTAGTTCCGTATGGGACTGTGATCAGAGTCAGTTCAACTATGAACTTTCTTGTGACAGAACACTATCCATGAAAGGGGAGAGAAACACTGTCGCAATGTTGCAATCAGTTAACTGCGCAACACATAGTTACACGGTCGATGTTGCTTTATCAATGGACGGACGATTGGCAGACAAATTCTACATTTGCTTCAAAGAATCCAGTGGGAAGTTTGGACCCCGCGTGTCCCGGGAAATAGAAACGCGGTGCCCTCCAAATGTCGTCGTCGATGCAAGTGTGAATGGGAAGATGACGAAACAACATCCGAAGACGTTGTTTCTGTCAGTTTTGAATCCACATTTGTCGAGAAAGTAATTAGTACTTTGTGACTCCTGGTCTGGACATAAGGATGAACGAGTACTACTGGAAGAACCTGGCGGAAAACATGAAGATTTAAAAATCATTCAGCCTAAAACTATAAAATATGCTCAACCTCTGGATGTGTATTTCTTCAGGCAATATAAAATATATGCCAAGAGAATAACAGACTTCGTTAAACTACGTTCCAGTAATATGCAGCCGAAATTGCACGACAGATTCTTTATCATGAATATGCATTCTGTCATTTACAATCAGTTATCTGCGGGAGTATACAGACCAATGCTTCTTTACGCGTGGCAGAATGCTGGCTACGATATTGGTGAACCAGTGCACAACTTCAAAAGTGTCATTGACGTGCCGGCCGGTGTGCCGTGCGGTTATAAGCGCGTCAGTTTGGAACCGCGTGACCGCTACGGTCGCAGGTTCGAATCCTGCCTCGGGCATGGGTGTGTGTGATGTCCTTAGGTTAGTTAGGTTTAAGTAGTTCTAAGTTCTAGGGGACTGATGACCTCAGTAGTTAAGTCCCATAGTGCTCAGAGCCATTTGAACCATTTTTGTCATTGACGTGGCGTTCAACACTGTGCAAATACGCCATGCGATCAACTTGCATTTCTTCACTGTGCGTTTTGCGGTAATTCGTATTGCTCGGAGCATTTTATTGACATTCCGCATTTACATTTATAGTTAAGATTGCTGCAATGCGTATGGCGTCTACAATTACATCTACAGTGATATCTAGAGCATGATTGCAGAGTTTTGCAGAAAAACGACACCCACCAGCACATTCAGAGGTACATAATGGTCCTGTAACCAAACGTTCATACAGATCTGTTTGTTCGAGCCCAAGTACTTTCCTGGTGAGGAAGAAAAAGAAGAGTAGCTCATGACGCAAAAATATGTGTAGGGTAATACTAACAACATCATAAAATGGTATAATGGGAATGGCATACGTTATTAATAGAAAGGTAGGTCAGGAAGTAATTTACTGTGAACCATTCAGTGGTAGGGTTGTCGTCATCAGAACCGACAACAAATAAACACCGGTTACAATAGTTCAGGTATAAATGCCGAAGTCGCAAGCTTTTGATGACGAGATAGAGAAAGTATATGAGGGTACTGAACGGGTGATTCAGTACCTAAAATGGTGAAAATGTAATAGTCATGGGGGATTGGAAAGCGGTTTTAGGAGAAGGGGAAGAATAAAGGATTAGAGGAGCTGTGCTTGATAGTAGGATATGGGAAGATTTCAGTTAAATTATATCATGGTCAGAGAGAGATTCCTAAATCGGATATTGGATTGTAAGGCGTACCCAGGAACAGTTACAGACTCAGATTTAGTAATGATGAAGAGTAGGCTGAAGTTTCAGAGACCAGTCAGGAAGAATCAAAGCGCAAATTAGTGGGATACTACGGAATGAAGAGATACGCTTGAAGTTCTCTGAGGCTATAGGCACTGCGATAATGAATAGCTCAGTGGGTAGTTCAGCTGGAGAGGAATGGACGTCTCTAAAAAGAAGGTGGAAAGGAAAACATGCGTACAAGAAAAGTAACAGTGAAGAAAACACGGATAACAAAAGAAATATTTCAGTTGATCGACAAAAGAAGGAAGTACGAAAATGTTCAGAGAAATCGAGGAATATAGAAATACAAGTCACTTAGCAATGAAATAAACAGGAAGTGCAGGGAAGCTAAGGCGAAATTGCTCCATGAAAAACGTGAATAAATCGAAAAAGAAATTATTATCGGAAGGACTGACTCAACATACAGAAATGTTAAAACAATCTTCGAAGACATTAAAAGCAATAGCAGTAACATTAAGACAGTAACGGGAATTCCACTGTTAAATGTAGAGGACAGAGCAGATACTTGGAAAGCGTACGTTGAAGGTCTCTTTGATGAGATGACGTTTCTTATGGCGTGACAGAAGAAGAAAATTACAATCAACATTTAAAACAGCTTTGGAAGACTTAAGATCAAACAAGGCAGAAGGGATAGATAACATTCCATCGGAATTTATAAAACCGGAAAGTGGCAACAAAAAGACTACTCTCGTTGGTGTGTAGAATATACGACACTGGCCATATACCAGCAGGCTTTCGGGAAAACATCATCGGCATAATTCCGAAGATAGCAAGAGCCGAGAAGTGCGAGAACTATCACGTTATCAGCATAACAGCTCATGAGTCCAAAGTGCTGACAAAAATAATGTACAGAAGAATGGAATCAGTTTGTCTATAGGAAAGGTAAAGGCAAAGGTAAGGCAGTACTAACATTGCGACTGGTAATGGAAGCAAGACTGAAGAAAAATGAAGACACGTTCACAGCATCTGTCGACCTGGAAAAGGGGTTCGACAATGTAAAATAGTGTAAGATGTTCGAAATTATGAAAAAATACGGATGAGATATAAGGAAAGACGGGTAATATACAGTATATACAAGAAACAGGAGAGAACAATAACAGTGGGACACCAAGAATGAAGTGTTCAAACTAACAAGGGTGTAAGACTAGGGATATAGTCCTCCGTTCCACTTGTTCAATCTTTACATCGAAGAAGCAGTGACGGAAATAAAAGACAGATTGAAGAGTGGAATTAAAGTTCAAGGTGGAAGGATATCAATGATGAGATTCGCAGAAGACAATGGTATTCCCAGTGAAAGTCAAGAAGAATTAGACGAGGTTTTGAATGGAATGAACAGTCTAATGATTTTAGGATTTAGGTTGAGAGTAAATCGAAAGACGACGAAATTAATGAGAAGTAGCTAAAATGAGAACAGCGAGAAACTTAACATCAGTATTGGTGATTGTGAAGTAGACGAAGTTAAGGAATCCTGATATTTAGGGAGCAAAATAACCCATGACGGACAGAACACGAAGAACATAAAAAGCGAACAAGCACTGGCAAAAAGCGCATCCTGGCCAAGAGAACTCTACTAGTATCAGACATCGGCTTTAGTTTGAGGAAGAAATTTCTGAGAACGTACATCCTGAGCACAGCATTGTATAGTAGTGAAGTATGGACGTTGGGAAAACCAGAAAAAGAAGAGAATCGAAATATTTTAGATGTGGTGCTACCGAAGATTGTTGAAATTTAGGCGGACTAATAAGGTAAGGAATGAGGAGGTTCTCTGGAGAATTGGTGAGGAAAGGATTATATGGAAAATACTAACAAGAAGAAGGGACAGGATGGTAGGGCGTCTTTTAAAAAAAACTCTACCAGAACAGGCCAGGAAGGCTTAATGGTACCGACCGGCCGCCGTGTCAACCTCAGCTCAAAGGCGTCACTTGGTGCAGATATGAAGAGGCATGTGGTCAGCACACTGCCCTCTCAATTTATGAGACTGGAAGGGATCTTTTAAGACATCAGGGAATAGCTTCTATGGTACTGGAGCGAGCTGTAGAAGAAAACAGAAATTGGAATACATCCAGCAAATAATTGAAAATGTAGGTTGCAGTTGTTACTGTGAGGTGAGAAGCTTGGCACAGGACAGGAAGTTATGGTGGGCCACATCAACCTAATCAGTGGTGGGGTTTGTGGACTGGGAAGGGAGGGTAAGCAGGAGGTGGAGATACAGAAACAGAGAAGGAACAGATAGACAGGGGTAGGAGGAGGCCGATATAGAGAGGTGGGAGGAGGAGATAGAGATAGGGCAGGAGTAGATGGAGACAGAAAAGGAGAAGATAGATAAGAAAGGATGGAGGAGGAGGTGGGCATAGAGATAGGAGGAGTAGATAGAAAGTGAAGAGAAAGAGAAAGGTTGGAGGAGCTGATGAGTAGAGCTGGAGGGAGGAAGATATGGACAGAAAAAGGGGGAAGGAGGAGGTGGTCAGAAGGAGGGAAAGAGGAGGTGGACAGAGTGTGAGGTAAGATAAGGTGGAGAGAGAGAGGGGGGCAGAAGGATATCAAGGATGAGTGGATGGACAGAGAGAGGGGGAAGGTGGAGGTGGTCAAAAAGAGAGGCAGGTGGAGATTGGGAAAGGATGAGGGTGAAGAGATAGACTGAGCAAACGGAGAGGAGGGGATGGATAAAAAGTGGGGAAAGAGGAAATGGTCTGAAAGAGGGGAAGAGGAAGTGGAATAGAATGTGTGGGAAGGTGGATAGAGAGAAGAGGGAGAAGAGGATGAGCTCAGGGAGGGGGGAATAGAAGATGTCTGCGATAAGGGTGGAGTAGATGGATAGATGGGGTGTGAAGAGGAAATGGATAGAGAGGAGAGAGGAAGAGATGAAGAGAAAGAGGGGGGAGGAGAATATGGAAGAGCAGGAGATGGACAGAGAGGGGGAGGTGAGACAGGCTTGGAGAGGGGTTGGAGTAGTTGGACAGAGAAGGGGAAGAGAAGATGGCCAGAGATAGAGGGAGGAAATTGACAGAGAGATGGAGAATGAGTAGATGAAGAGGGGAGAGGAGGAAATGGACAGATGGTGAACAGAGAGAGGGGAGAGGAGCAGAAGGAGAGAGAAGAGGTGGAGAGTATGAGGTACTGGGGTTGATTGTAGGGAAAAGAAACAAGGCTAAGATTTATTGGCACTTTCATAGTGCTACAGATCTACCAATGAGACAACTGATACCACGCTTGTCCGCCCTCTTCTGGAGCAATGCTGTGCAGTGTGGATTCTGCATCAGACAGGACTTATCGAAGACATCGAGAAAGTTCAATGAAGGGCAGCTCGTTTTGTAATATCGCGAAGTAGGGGAGAGAATGCCACGGACATTATACGTGTTTTCGCTGCGGCAGGGTTTTCTCGTCAAATTTCAGTCACGACCTTCCCCTTCCGAGTGCGTCGGCCTGCTTAGCTGGGTGATGACGTGCTTGCCTCCCATGCAGCGGGCCCTGGTTCAATTCCCGGAATGGTCGGAAATTTTCTCCGCTCGTGGAATGCGTGTTGTGTTGTCCTTATCATCATTTCATCCTCATCACCGGCGCGCAAGTCGCCCAGTGTGGCGTCGACTGAAGTAAGACTTGCACTTGGCGGCCGAACTTTCCCAGACGGTGCCTCCAGGGCAGCAATGCCACACGCTCATTTCCTTTTTCCTCCGACTGCGAAAACATTTTCTTGTCGGCCACCTCCATAGGGAGAAATGATCATCATAATGAAATAAGATAAAGCAGAGCTCGCTCAGAAATATTTAAGCACTCGTTCTTCCTTCGCGCCGTTCGAGAGTGGAACAGTAGAGAAACAACTTGAAGATGGTTACATGAACCCTCTACAAGGCACTAAACTATGAACTGGAGAGTAGTAATGTAGGTATGGATGTATCGGATGTGAGGCTTGCTGGCACGAAGCGTGTCTTCCGAGTCGCTGGAAACGTCATATGTCATTCATTTTAGCTACCTATCATTGAAGAAGGGTCTGCGATGGAAAGTATAGTCACGATTTAAAAACTGAAGTGCAGCTGTTACAAGGTGACGTTCGAATTTTCTGCAAATACCTACATTTGATACCGAAAATAGTAATAATTTACGAATTAATGATAGGAAGATTGCTTGGTGTAGGACTTGCAATCCCACTGATTGGTCATTTTGTACCCCCTTTCTTGGCAGACAGAGAATTGTCCGCTCTGGCACCACAAACCGTGATTTCGTTTCACAGTTCGCCTTATTTGTATCCCCATCAGTTGCCTCATTTTAGACACTGTTGTTTGGGGGCATCTTTATCCAGTTGGAGTGGTCATCACTTACCAAGAATTATATTCAAGGTTGCCACTCAGCAGTGTCTATAACACCAGTGACTGGAATGAGGAGTCAGTGACCACTGACAATTCGGTAGTTGTGCCAAAGTGTGTCTTCTTTTTAGACTACATTTAACTACAATGTTGCAATCTTAAATATTTTAATTATCATTTCGAAAAAGTCAGTGAGCTGGTGTTTTTCTGGCGTCAGTTTCCATCGATCATCATTTTGATCTCTGAGTCGACTTCGATGCTTATTTGTCTTCTGCTCATCTTTGGCGGCGCGGATTTAACAGCAGCGCGTGCGCTCTGCTGGGGAGGTGTGTCGGGATCGGCGGTGAGCGAGAGTCACGTGGGACTGTGTACGTAGGCAGGACGGCGAGAGGACGAGGGGGTCGGACAACGAAGGAGCGGGGCCAGCGGCTACGGCGTGTTGAGTCGTGAGGGCAGATCCACCGTCCATGGTGCTTTGGTTTTCCTAGAGGTCGGAAGTACAAGCTCCTTCGACTCTGTTATAAGCTACGCCAACCGATTGAATTGGAGTCGCCGAGTTGCTTCGGTGGGTTGCGTGCGGCTTAATTGAATATGCCAGTGTATTAAAAATCCTTTGGAATTGTTTTGGTTGTTTATCACTTACCTCGGTGTCGTGACTAATTATCTTGACGGCAATTGAGGAAGTGTGGCTACTCCCAACCAACCGATATGAAGCGTGGTTAAAGACTTAGCTAGAAGTGCAACGAGTAGTGAGTAAGTCCGGCTCTGGCGTTTCAAGACACGCCAAGATACGTCCTCTAATCTACCTTGTAGTTCATTTGGTAGTTTGGCGTGTAAATGTGCGCCGAGATACTTCTTGTCATCTTAGCCTTAGGGCATGATTTTTAGCGAACTTATAAATAAAGTTTAAGGGCTGGCACTGGCCAAGTAACTCACGGAGGCTAATTTGTTTCAATTCAGTTGTCTTGATCACCTGTTATCTAGATAAGATTGTGCAGTTTATGTCTCAGAATGTTGTCTGCCGGCCGGCCACGGTGGCCGAGCGGTTCTAGGCGCTACAGTCTGGAACCGCGCGACGGCTACGGTCGCAGGTTCGAATCCTTCCTCCGGCATGGATGTGTGTGTTGTCCTTAGGTTAGTTAGGTTTAAGTAGTTCTAAGTTCTAGGGGACTGATGACCACAGATGTTAAAGTCCCATAGTGCTCAGAGCCATTTGAACCATTTTTGATCTCTCGTATTGATTTGAATCCTTGGTCTGCTCGCGTCTATCGCTAATTCACACGCAATATTGAAGCAACCTCATTTTAGGGGTATTGTCATATGGTCGTGTTCTAGTGGTAATCATTCTAAGAATATTGCTGATTAATAAGTAAATTTGAAGATTGGTTTGGTCAAAATTAAAGCACCTCCTTAACTGTTTTAGTAATTTGTACACAGTTTGTTTAGGAAAGTTTGCCAGCCACACCTTATAAGATCTGTGTTCTTACACTTAATCTGTTCCTCAGCTCATTGGAAGTAATGAGATTTCTGATGGGAATTGTATGGACATTTGTACTATTTAAGTAAAGCTTTACCTGAGTATACGTACCTAGTCATATTCAAATTTCAAGTTTTATCGGTCTTGTTCCGGTTAAAGAAATTCATTTGTTACTTGTCCAAGTGATCTGACCTTGTAAGGCAGTCTCCTGGATTATTGTGATTGTGATTTTATAATGCTTTTGATTGTAATGAAATATGTAGCTACTACAACATAAAACTTGGTGATGGTGTTAGTCTTCCTCTATACATTCAGTCTTCAATGTGACACTTTTCTCCCAACAATGGATCACTTGGCGGAGAGTGGCGTTGGAGATATTTTCAGTTCAGGAAACGTTCTAATTGGAAAATCACATCGTCGTCAGTATGGAAATGCCTACCGTAATGTGTTTTTTTTATCAAGGGAAAGAGTAGGAAGCTAAGGGGTATCATGTAAGTAAAATACGGGGAAATGAGGTAAAATCTGATAGCCTAATGGAGCTGTGCGTGTGACTGTCCTTTGGACAATGACCTAGGACATTTTCGTAGAGCAAAAACACCCCCTTGAACTTATTCATATGTATATACATCTGTATTCTGCAAAGCACTGTGAAGTGCATGGCAGAGGGTAAGTTCCACTGCACCAGTTATTAGGGCTTTTTCCCTTTCCATTCAAGTATGGAGCGTCAGAACAACTCTTTAAAAACAACTCTTTAAATGCCTCCGTGTGTGCTGTAATGAACCTAATCTTGGTCACACGATCCCTTTTGGAGCGATATGTAGAGGGACGTAGTATATTTCTAGTCTCTATAAGTAGACTTTCTCGGCGTAATTTGCGTTTATCTTCAAGAGTCAGCCAGTTAAGTTTCTCCAGCATCTCTGTGTGTCTTTCTGCGACGCTTCGCCGTGCCAGGCGCTCGTAACCTTGTCACGAGATTTCGGTAGTATGCAGCTGTCAGAGTTTGCCAGTTACGAGCACAACTTCTCAGAACCACACCAGTCAGTTCCTAAGAACAATCAGCATCACCTTGCCTGATGATGGTTTGGTCATTTCCGCTCTCGTGGTTCCACATATTTCCACTGTTTGCTTTTTCTCCTTCGCCTCGGTGTTATAGTGATACACCCAGCACCCGTTCGTGGTGATTAGGTTGCTAAAGACGTACTTTGGGCATCAGGCGAACTTTCTCATGTTCCAAAGATCCTCAAAAATGATCAATGAGTGAGTTTATAAATTTTATATACTGTGGATTATTGGTTTAAGATTTGTACGTTTGTAACAGACTTTACTCTTAACGGGTTTACTAGAACTATTTAACTATGACTTGAATGACTATTCTTTCGATTGCTACTGTTTTAACAAAAATAAACTGTGCACTGTCTCGGTAATTCGATGACAAGTTATCTTTGCCACTGATCTGACGTATATATATGCAAAGGACTCGTTATTATTTTATTTATATCATTTCAGGTAATGGGTACCTGCTCTAATAACAAATTTACTATTCTGTTGCACTGTCTCAAATCTTATATGTTCTCACACTCTGATGCAGTCATACAGTACAGCAGTACACAAAAAAGTTGTAAAGTACTGTAATACACTGACGGAAAAAAAACACAACACCAAAAAATAATTAATGTAGACTAATAACATTTCGGGAATACATCTGTCTACGTAATATATTTCAGTGACTATCACTGCAAGATGACAAATTTATGTAAACGCAAGATAAGCCACTGGAAATGTGAAATGCAAGTATATTAATAACCGATGTAACTGCCAGAATGTTGAATACAAGAATGCAAATGTACATACATTGTGCTGTACAGGCGCTGGACATCAATCAGCCTCTGTGGGATGGAGTTCCGTAACCGTTGTACTTGGCCGTCAGTACTGGGACGGTTAATGCTGGTTTTGGATGACGCTGGAGCTGTCGCCCAATGATGTCTCATATGTGCTCGATTGGTTGATGAATCGAGCAAGGCAACGAAATATATCAACACTGTAGAGCATGTTGGGTTACAACAGCGGTATGTTGTGTTGTTGTGGTCTTCAGTCCTGAGACTGGTTTGATGCAGCTCTCCATGCTACTCTATCCCGTGCAAGCTTCTTCATCTCCCAGTACCTACTGCAACCTACATTCTTCTGAAGCTGTTTAGTGTATTCATCTCTTGGTCTCCCTCTACGATTTTTACCCTCCATGCTGCCCTCCAGTGCTAAATTTGTGATCCCTTGATGCCCCAGAACATGCCCTACCAACCGGTCCCTTCTTCTTGTCAAGTTGTGCCACAAACTCCTCCTCTATTCTATTCAATACCTCCTCATTAGTTACGTGATCTACCCATCTAATTTTCAGCATTCTTCTGTAACACCACATTTCGAAAGCTTCTATTCTCTTCTTGTCCAAACTAGTTATCGTCCATGTTTCACTTCCATACATGGCTACACTCCATACAAATACTTTCAGAAACGACTTCCTGACACTTAAATCTATACTCGATGTTAACAAATGTCTCTTCTTCAGAAACGCTTTCTTGCCATTTCCAGTCTACATTTTATATCCTCTCTGCTTCGACCATCATCAGTTATTTTTCTCCCCAAATAGCAAAACTCATTTACTATCTATGATTTTTACAGAAAAACGTCCAAATTTCGAAAATGGTTAAAGTTATTGAACTGACACTCAACACATATTGATTTAGTATTACTCCTGACATGCTATAAACGTTTCAGGTTATTTTCTTGATTTTTAAAGTATTGTGCAACATTTATGACGTCAGAGCTAGTTACAGCGGACTGGCTGGCACACAATCGAAAGACTGATGTGAATTTTATATGGCGTGAGTAGGCTGCTTCCCTACAGGCTCCATGCTGCCCTCCCTGAATCGTTGTGCGGATGCGTCTGGTGAGCTTCCGATTTGGTTTGTGGGTTGCGAGTGAGCCGATCATCGGCAGTAACCACAGTGGTAATTGCCATTTCCTGTACCAGTACTGTGACTGTCTGGTTTGGTAGTTTTCTGGTTCTGTTCGAAGTTGACGTCCTGTTCCATATCAGACGTTATATTATTGATCCCATTTTGTCTCTAGGCAGGAAAGTTGCGTGTGCACTCTTATATACCTATTGAATTTGTTTCTTTACTTAATGCTCCAGTGTGAATGTTACTGGCCAAGTTCGGTCCCAACTTCCTAGTTGACACGGATCGTGCTGTAGAACGTTAACATTGAGTGTGCCAAGTTCAACGTGCTGATGAACGCTCAGGAACGATGCGACTTGTGCATATGGTACGTGGGGCCCCAACGTGGTATACGCGATCGCAACGCACTCCAGCGGCAGTTGAGGGATGTTTCTAGTTCGTAAATCACACTGTTTACTCAAGGGGTGCGAATAAAATTCCCATGTTAGCTCTATTAAAACGCACTTTTCCTCCATCGTTCACGAAAAGGAAAGTACCATGTCCAGTCAATAAGGACACACGCTTATAAAAGTTCCATTACAAACAGTGCAGTACAAATTTGGAATACTTCTCCACATAAGATAAACATTATTTCATCATTCCCACATTTTAGTAACGCCCCAAGGTCAGTCTTACTTGATCACTGTTCCTACCCCGTAGCAAAATCTTTGCAACATGTGAATTACGAATCGAAAAGAAAAATGAGCAAAATATCTTTATACAAGTAGCGCAAGCTGTCCTATAGATTAAGCCAATCGAACAAGGTCACCCCACAAGAGAAGGTGAACCTATATTTACATTACATCAAATATTATAGTATATACTTATATTAAACTAATAATAAAGTATCAGAACCTAATAAAAATATGAATATTAGGAAAAAAATTTGTAAGTGTCAAGACGCGAACCCCTGCCCCAAACACTTAATTCCTCCATTTCCTCACAGGACTGTGACGCTACTCATTAAGGTTTTTTTTTTTTTTTTTTTTTCTTGTTGTTCGATATAGTTCGTTGCGTTTGGTCTGGGTGGACGTCACAAGACATCTGTTAAGTTGATCGTTGATTTTTTGACTCAGTTTTTTTTTATTACAGAGAGCACGCAGCCCTCTAACCGAACAAGCTGAGCTACCGTGTCGGCATCGCTAAACCAACTACACACATGTTACTTGTAATGATAGTATTTACCCCACGCTGAAAACCTTAATCGTAGATATGTTGCTAATTGAAATTTAATTATAAGAAATTGTACCAAGAACACTGCGTTTTGCGTGGATCTTCAGTGTGTCGCTGCCTTCAGATACCCTACTTCCATAATACGCAAGTTACAATAATTCTTTTGCCACGAATATGATTTTTGTCATTATTTTATTGGAAACGAATCACACAGTTAACAACGGTTTTTCCAGTGCTTCTCAATTTGCTGGTGCTCAGAAACGGCATATATACATATAGGCTTGAAATGAATGCCAATATGGCGCCTCAAAACTCTGTACTGAAGGGAGACGTCGTGCGTGTGACGTAGGTGGCGTTGTGCCATCTCATTGGTCAACAGACAGACGCACGCTCAGAATATCTGACATGCCAGATATTGCTCTGACTAACGAACGTGCTATTCCACGCTACGACGTCAGAAACTCGGCACGCTCAACGTTCGGATGGTCGGTCCGTTTGCCGACGGCTTAAGGCGTCGGATTTTTGGCGGAGCGCATTAATTTCTTAAGTGGGTTCATTTCACGTGACACATCCCGAATGTATTATTACTGGAGCGCACAGTTTCATTTTTTGCCTTATTTGGTATTTATACCGCCAAGTTAGCGCTTTTTTTAATAATTTGTAATTAAGTCTCAATGAGGACTTAATTTTGCGTTTGTTACTACTGTCTTTCTATACGTGGCTGTGATGTTATTTAAAAGGTTATGTTCTATCTGCTGTTAGTCAGAGGTTCGTTATGCATCCGAACGCGTTTGCTTGGGATTCAGTGCTCCACTCCCCGTGACGGTTACTTCCTTGCTGTTCTCCCACTTGACACGAATTTGGTATAGTTTGTGGTTGGCAGTCGAACTTCCTGCTCAGTAAATGTATTTTGAACTGTCTTTAGATTTTGGCCACCTTACAAGTTTCATTTATTTGACTCTGTTAACTCACTGAAAAATTATTTACTTGTTTTTCTTCTTGCTGTAATTTTGACTGTCATGTGGCGGCATTCCGCCTATAGTAGACGTCTCGCCCAATTCCTGTACTATATTCTGTATTCCTCTGTTAATTAGGCTACCATTTGTGTTTCTTTTGGTGGGGCTTGGGTGAAATGTGCCTCGTTGATAGAGCAGGCGCAGCGTCCGAAAGCGGAGCCAAGTCCGCGCTCGACCGAATGTGCAGCTGGTCATGCACCACTTAATCTTTCCGAGCCCACATCGCTTTGCCAAGACAGGCTTGCATACCACGTCGATGTATTTATTTGTGTCTTAACCATTACGCACATACTGCAGCACTCGTTTCAATTTGTTTATTTCTAGCGCATGTAAATTTTTGAAGTGTTAACTGACTAATTTGCCAATTGAGTAATTACTAAATTTATGTACTTAAATGTGTTTACGCAAGTATGGCTCGGACAAATGAATAGTTAATAATCGCATTCCTTGTACGCACTGCTGGTGTTTAAACTGGCCAAATACTAGGAGATTTAAGATCTGTTAATTTCATTCACGACGCAATATTTAACATCAATATTGTCTCGTTATTTCTCTTGTATGCCTTAGAGCACCTCCGCTATCCGGCGTCATAGTAATATTCTTGTTTGCTGCTAATTTGTGGAGAGTACTTCTGTTTTGGATAGTAAATCTTAATGTTTCTTTCAACAAAGAATTTTTTGCTCTTTTATTGAACCGCTACAGTTTTTATTATTGTATTTAATCTGTTTGCTCTGAATCACTCTGTATGATTGGAAGTTATTCTGCTTCTTAATGGTCTGTACCTCTGGAGGTGTTTTTTTTTTTTCAATAGATGTTAACGAATCAAACTTAGTATGTTCTGTTAAAACTAAGAGAAAGTTCACAACACCAGTGATATTCAGTCTCCCTTTGGCCCTGTACTTCCTACTACTGACAGTCGTACGCGGGTTTGTGTGCCACGTATGTAAATTCCATCCTGGAATTTCTTATGAAAAGTTTGTCTCTTTTCATGTTGCCCAATTGATTTTTCGAGTTCAGAAAGGAAAATTTTGTAAGTAATTTACAAAATTTGAGCAGGGAGCCAGCTCCAAAGTACAGCTATTATGATTATTTCAGGTGGCAACATCGCCTAATTACATCTTTGAGTCCATACTCGGTAAGTTAGCTTTAAGTAGTGTGTATGAGATCATACTAATAATACGCAACCTTCACCATGTCAGTGCAGTGAATGATTTAGAGCACATTAGGACTATGTTGAAGATTCGGAAATTTAATAGTAAAAGTTGATTTCTGTTGCGTTTCAAAACTGTAGTGATAAATTCATGTTCTCAGTACTCGGTATACATGAGATTATGTACAGTGCAATACTGACCTCCTCGCACTTGTTATACGTCCAGTATACAAGACTATAAATATTGTTTATCATGCACAGACAGCTTGTGAGAATTGTATTCAATGAAACATCGTATACTTTGATTCATTAAAAAGTAGCTGGTTCTTAATATCGAAGTTTAGAGTTTTTGTTTCAACTTAAACGCACAATAATTTATACATAGACGGAAAAAAATCGCAATACCAAGAAGGGGTTGTGTGACATAAACGGAAATCAGCTGGTGTGATCTGACGTTGAAAGATGTCTATCATGTTCCGTGCCAACTGCATCACTATGTGATCAAAAGTATCCGGACACCTGGCTGAAAATGACTTACAAGTTCGTGGCGCCCTTCATCGGTAAAGCTGGAATTCAGTATGGTGTTGGCCCAACCTTAGCTTTGATAACAGCTTCCACCCTCGCAGGCATACGTTCAGTCAGGTACTGGAAGGTTTCTTGGGGAATGGCAGCCCGTTGTTCTCGGAGTGCTGCACTGAGGAGAGGTATCGATGTCGGTCGGTGAGGCCTGGCACGATGTTGGCGTTCCAAAACATTCCTAAGGTGTTCTATACGATTCAGGCCAGGACTCTGTGCAGGCCAGTCCATTACAGGGATGTTATTGCCGTGTAACCACTCCGCCACAGGCCGTGAATTATGAACAGGTGCTCGATCGTTTTGAAAGATGCAGTCACCATCCCCGAATTGCTCATCAACAGTGGGAAGCAAGAAGATGCTTAAAACATCAGTGCAGGCCTGTGCTGTGATAGTGCCACGCAAAACAACAAGGGGTGCAAGCCCACTCCATGAAAAACACGACCACACCATAACACCACGGCCTCCGAATTTTACTGTTGGCACTATACACGCTGGCATATGACGTTCGCCGGCCATTCGCCATAGTGAAACGTCCCCTTGGAACAATTATACAGGACTGTGCTTAAACTGAAACACAATATTTTTAGCGCAACGCAATCTGACTTTCAATACTCCCTACTAAAGAATGGCCCTGACAAACATTAAACTATACCTTTCACAAATCACTTACCTCACAAAAATCTTCGCTGCTCAAGCTACTGCAATACAGCGAGCGCCACTACTGCCAGCTAAATAAAAGATTCAAACTACTGAAGGCACTAACTACTGATAGGGGTAGTTAGCAAATGAAAGATATTAATAGAGAGCAAACAATGTATTTACCTTAATATCATCACAAATCATAATATATATATATCAGTTCATGACAAACTGCAAACCTCCGCCATCTCTCTCCCCACATCCACCACTGCTGGCGGCTCACCTCCAACTGCGCAACGTTACGCGCTGTTCACAGCCAGCTGCCGCTGCCCAACACTACAATGGCAGACAACAATGCAAACTAGCCACAGACTGCACACAGCACAGCCAGTGATTTTCATATTGAGCGCTACGTAACGTTGCCAATAAGAAAACATAAACAGCCTACTTACATAGAGAAAACATAAACAGCCTACTTACATACAGAAAACATAAACAGCCTACTTACATAGCCCCCATGCTCCCCACAAAAAATTTTTACAAATGGTGTTGGGCACTGGCCAATACAGATTTGACAAAAAATTTTCACAATTACAGTAACAAAGATATAAAATGCACACACTTATTGATACAATGTTGGTCAAAAGCTAAAATTTTCTCACAGTCTATAAAGACAGTCTTGATCATTCATCACAGTGAAACTGCCGTTTCTTTTCTCAAAGTCTGAGCAGTAAAAGACAATGCACACAGAAGTAGTGGATTTCCATGCAGTCTTGAAGAAGTAGTGTTGTCCTTCCAACGGAAAGACAGTGCTGGCTCTTGACATGCTGACAGGTAATGGGCCACAACAGAGCAAACCCACAGCAGAGTTCATTCGACGTTTTGAAGAATATTGTTAGGTAGGTCATCACAGAGCAGACCTACTGGAGTCCTGGTAGAGACTGTGGTATTGGTGGGCCACCAGAGGTGCAGACCCACTGCAGTCCTTGTAGAAATAATGGCGTTGGTAGGTCATCATAGATGCAGACCCACTGTAGTCCTTGTAGAGATAATGGTATTGGTGGGCCACCAGAGGTGCAGACCCACTGTAGTCCTGGTAGAGACGGCCAGCAGCCATCCGTTGCGACTGTGCAGGTGCACAATCACCATCGAAGATTCTTGCAGAGAATATAGCAAGTCCATAAACCACCACTTGTGCACTCAGAAAGTTTTTCTTTTAATTGTCCTTAGAACCAGCAATGCTGTTATCCAGTCCCTTGCTGAATTACCAACACACGTGCAAACACTAACAGTCCCTACTTCTCATATATTGTCCACATACTATGACCAACAGAAACGTGTGCAGTGAAATGTAACTAACAAGTTAATAATGTCATGAACTGGTGACAATTACAATTTTATAACATAAGAATACAATTACAAAGGTACGAAATACATCATTAAAAACATAATAATACAGATAACATTTGTAGTACAGGCTTTACAAAAGAATAGAAATAAACATATACATGAGTGTTACAAAAATAGTGACATAAGTACATACATAAAATAATGAGAATAGTTTTCGAAACATTAATTTCACACATGAACATTGAAACAGAACAGAATTGTAAACAACTTTACAAAGAAAATAACATATTATTAATGCAACTTATATTCCTCCTCATAGTGAATATAGCTTAGTATTAGAAGAGAAAAAAATTCTATGAAACAGTACACAGAGACAGGAAGAAAACAAATACTCAAGGGTACACAAACACATAGTGGGATAACACCAATAGGAAAGGACAGGGTTCGTTTTCAGTGTAACATTTGGTACTGCAGTCCAACCCAAAACTTCATATATCTTTCCTCTTATTTCATCCTTTGTTTCCACCAAAAAAATTCTATCTAAGCATGCTTTCTGTATTTATATGTTCACACATTTCTTACCTCAACATTTATTTCCAAGAAAATCGTACCTAAACCTGTTTTCTCAATGCATTTCTTCCAATTCATCGCAACTCATTCTCTTAGAGGCTACCCCCTCTTAAGCTAACTTAAATCTACTGAGCTCAGATGCTAAACTAAGGGACGAGGCAATGCAGCATCACATAACAAATCAACACAAACAGCAATGCAAGAAAATGCAAATTGGCAAAGCTAGCAGCATAAATGAGCAAAAGTCAAATTCAATAACATTATGCCTGGCAAACAGCAGCAACTTATACCTAAACATGACATAGCGCAAGCAGAAAAAATATTACACTAAAATGGCCATGTCTAATACCTATGTCACATCTTAACATTAGAGTGATGCATCACAATTTATTCTACAAAAGAAATTACCAAGTACTTGAAAAGAAAATTATGTGTTACTGTTATTAGTTCCTTCTTATTGTTCTTTCCTTTCCAAGTGCTCCTTTTTTTTTTAAGAATGTGGATCATAAAATAATTATTTAATAGATCTGTTGACAGAAAGTGTTCACATTAGCAAATGCATTTTATTTTATAAAAGCAATGCTGCAACACAGCTGGAAACCAGATATCAAGTGAAATAAGCAATTACGCAAACCAAAGCATAAAAACATCATTCAATAGTCATGTGGCATTTCGTAAGTCAGTAGCTCTCAACTCTCATAGAAAGACACTTGTCATAATCAGGTGTGCAGATGTACGAATATTTCCCATCAATTCATAAGCATTTCAGCAATTAGCACAAAGTGCGAGTAATCATATGTTTTCAAGTAACGAGGGTGTCGCATTAGCGATGAAAGGCACACCCTAATGGCTTGTTCTCCAGGTGTTTTCCTGTGCTCTGAAAGGCACGCGCTAATGGCTTTTTCTCCAGGCGTCTGACACAGCTGGGTGCCCACGACGCATTATGTGTAGGTGGTCCGTTAACTTTCTTACGGAAATATTTACGACAGCAGTTTCCGCTACAGAGACAGTCGCATATAAAAATATTTCACAGGTCAAGAATTAGCGTTGCAAATCTGTAGAAACAAAATCCTATAAATATAAGTGTCCAAAAAAAATATTGGTCAGCATTGTGATACAGTCACACATTTCATAACTCTTAAAGTACGTTTCTTGGTTTCCAACATCCTTTTCATAAATCAGAGTCCCTAAACACTACTCATTATTCCTTACCTCATTATACATATACATATTCGTCGACACTTCTTCAATATTTCATCATGAGAAATACGTAGCATAATAAACATTCCTCAACAACATAATACACATCGTCGTCGTAATAATAACATCATAACACTTCAGTCAAATCTCAAAATCGTCGTAACTTCCTCCAATAATTTCTAAGCCTAAAATAATTCTCTGCTCATGTCAAAAGTGTCAGCTGCCTCAAACGTACTTTAAAAATCATGATCTCATACCAAATACATCATTCAAAGCTCTCATAGTATCACAATGATTCCGAAAAAATATGAACAGTTTACAAAGTACAGACAAAATACAGTTTCATAAGTGTGAAGTTATCCAACGGTGTAATTGCGTAAACATCTGTCACTGATGTAGTAAAAAACATGTTTATCTCTCAGTTAAATGATCAGATAGCTGTGTAATTTGTGTGTTAGAGAAATATGGTACCGATGTGTAAAGTTGTATAAGCAAATACCATATTAGCTAGGGCTCCTTGTGCTTGCCAAACACATGGTACACAAAGTAAGCGTGTACCCCCCTGAGGATAAATGTAATTATACCCTCAGGTGTTACAAATTACAGCAATGGAATGAAATGTATCACGGAAAACTTTCTTTGTAATTCAAAAATCTTTAAAAATAAATGTTTTAAGTATAAAATTAATCACTCAAATACGTGTACTGTAGCGCTAAACTGTGCGTCTTGTCGCAACATAATCTCTGTGGAAGTCTCGTAGTTATCGTCCTCCGAAAGCTAAGTTCTGCAGAAGTCAATGTACTTACCTGATGATACACAAAAGTGAAATGCTTTGCGTATAGATATCTTAGTTATTACGCTTATTGCCGTGATGAGGAAAGTACTGTACAGTAACGTATTGTTATGCCACGAAAAAGGCTGTCTCATTGTTGCTATACCACAAAAGTTACTACTAAAACATGTTTTGATTTCCAGAAGAATTCAGAAAACTGTGCAGATATAAAACAGATACACTGCAAAAGCAACATTGTAAATTGTCACTCATTAGTAGCGTCGTGATAAAAATCGTGTAGCTGTCACATAAACTAACCTCTGTGTCATCTGGTATCTCTCAGAAAGTACTTTAAATCCGGAATGTATTTTCAAGTAAACCAAAATGTTGCATTAAAATCTCATTAGCAGTACTGGTAAATGTTCTAATCGTACAACTAACAAGCAAGAATGTACATACACAATTACACTGTGTCGTCTGTTCGCAATAACAATGCATTCGTAATTTCTGTTTAAATAATTTCTCTTGGTTCTTGGCTGGATATTGAACTTCAAACATTGTTGCATGGTAACAGTTTCTAAAGCATACTAGTAACGTGAAGTGAAACGTTTTATGGCAAAGACAAAGTTAAAAGGCAGATTATCTGTCAATAAATGGTTTTACATGAGAAATGTGGTGTAAACCTTTACTCTTCCTAGTATGCAGACTTTCAACTTCAAAGCAATTATCATGTTGTTTACATCGGTAAAGAATGCTAAATCTTTTCTCAAGGCTAGCGTCTTTGTTATTTTTCCCTGAGCCAGCAGCCGCACGCAGCTGCCTGCTGTGCGAGTCATTGTCTGTCTCTTTGTTGGCGCGCGCCGTTATTGGGATTAGGAGACCTAACTTCTACAAATTCGCCTTGCCGAGAGGGCCCAGCTCTGTTAGAGTCCCGCCAGTTCTGATGGAATTCAGGTCTGTCGTTTTGTCGGTAGTTTCTGTAGAGTCTTTCTTGTCGGTCATGTGGTGGAGAATTTCTCCCTGAATCGTAACTGCGTGCAGAACTGTTGCGTCTGTAGTTATTCTGTCTCCCTTGATAAGAATTGTTTTTGTTCCCATATTGTCTGTTTCTATGGTAATCTTTGTCATATTCATTACTACGGAAATGCGATCTTTCTCTGTAACTATTATTACTCTGCCAGTGGTTGTCATATGGGTGGTGTCTGTTTTGGTCACGATATGTGTTGTGAGAATAGCCTTGTCGTGTCCAGTTATTATTTCTTTCATCGTGGAATTGTGACAGATGTGACCTGTAATTGTTGTGTTCCTGGTT
The DNA here is from genome assembly GCF_021461385.2 of Schistocerca piceifrons. Classification (NCBI taxonomy): domain Eukaryota; kingdom Metazoa; phylum Arthropoda; class Insecta; order Orthoptera; family Acrididae; genus Schistocerca; species Schistocerca piceifrons. Next base: position 93,140,185 of record NC_060145.1, on the reverse strand, counting down.
TCGCGTTCCGCGATTGTCAGTGTCAATTTCTAATTCTTGTAACAGACCCTGAAATGCTTCAATGTCGTCTTTGCAACGTCCTGCCAAAATAATATGTCGTAAATGTTCAGGCAGTTTGATTAAGCAAATGCGGATGAGTTCTGAGGGGCTGTATGGGTTTGAAAGATACTGATTCTTATGCAACATGTCTTCAAAATATTTCATAAGACTGGAAAATTCAGATTGTTCGAAACGTTTCATCATTATGATGCTATGTTTTACACGGTCTTGTGTGGCTTGAGACCAATATGCTGAGAGGAAGGCATGGTAAAATTCTCCTTCACTGTGGCAATCGTGAATGACCGATCGCATTCTTACAGCTGGTTCATTCTCCAAGTAGCCACACATAAATTCTAATCTGTGTTCTAACGACCAGTTGGGAGGAAAACAATGAGAGAATTGATGGAGCCACGCTTGTGGATGAATGTCGTTGGCAGAATTCTTAAACGTTTTGAATTTACGTGTAGTAATGAACAGCTTATAGTCAAAATCATCATGACGGCGAGTCGCATATCGGTCATTGTTAGGTCGTGTCGGCCGTTCCATCTCAAAATTCGGTGCACATTCCCAATTTCTTTCATTACTTCCGAAATGCCCTGTGTTATTATTTTGCAGCTTTTCCGTGTTTCTAAGTCCCTCTTCCCGTGTTGGAGCGCGAGTGTCCTCTGAAATACGTAATTCTTGTATTACCTGTGTCAGCTGATCTTGTACTTCCCGGATTTCTCTTTGGTGTTGTGTATTAATTTGATTCTGATTTTGTTTGAATTTTCTTATTTGTTCATACTCTTCTGTGTCAGTGAAGGCTACGGGTCTTGTGTCATTCAGATCATCATCTACCTTTGTAGATAAGTTAGTGAATTGATCCGAAAGTTCGGCTACTTTCTCTGATAGTGTACTTATTTCCTCAGCGTGTTTTTCTGAACCAAGTTTCAGAGTATCTACTTTGTCCTTTAAGTTTTCCTGAGCTTTTGCAAGTTGCGTAACCGAATCGGTAGATGCAACTGAGTCAAATTTAGCCCACAAGGTCTCAAGATTTTCATGAACAATGGTTTGCAGCTCTTTTATGGCTGCTTCGTGATTCTGTAATGCATTTTCATGCCGCGAAAAAATAGGTTGAAAATGCTCACAAATTTGTGTTTTTACGTCATTACAGACTTTTTGACATTTCGATTCAATGTTATGTAACTCAGTGGTTAAATCTTCACGTGTTTGTTCAAGTGTAGTGTCTAACTTTTTGAGATTTTGTTCCACTGTGTCTAACTTTTTGAGATTTTGTTCCACTGTGTCTAACTTTTTGAGCTTTTGTCCCATTTGTTGCATTAATTGCAATAATAATGTATTAGTGTCTGGAATCTGTTTCTCTACGCTTTTCGGCAGTGCATTTGCACCGACAACATTCACATTTTGACAAGCAGAAAATGTGTCTTGACTTATTTGAGAAAACGGTGATGACCCAAAACCTGAATCTACAGTATTTGCGAAATTGTGTCCTGTCATTTCGGATTCCTGAGGCGAGCTGTTGCCGACCGATCGATCGATAATGCTTCCCTCTTCACTAATTGTTTCACTGTCCACGCCATTGTTTGCCGCCCGCTCCATTTCCCTATGCACAATTACCAAATTACTACTTTGAACATTAGTAAATTCATTACTCGGCGGCGCTGATAAGCTACGCTCGTCATCACTATTATTTCTCAGTTTAGTTTGGAGCCTAGTGTTACGTTTTTCACACGCCATTATTGTCACAGTATTTCACACGATAACACAGAAAAACACAATTTGAAGATTAAAAATAAGAGAACACATTAACATAACACTGAAAATAATATCTTGTTAATTACAGCTGCGAAATACTTGGTGCAAATCTATATGCATGCCACAACTGTTTTACTGTACAACAATGAAAGGCTACAACTACAAAGGAGATTCTCTCTACAATTACGCGCTAGCAATAAACAAAAGCTACACTAAATACACAAACTACAAGAAAAATCAGAAGATTCCAGTGAGGTATCCTAGGCTAAGGGTCGACATATGAAACGTCCCCTTGGAACAATTATACAGGACTGTGCTTAAACTGACACACAATATTTTTAGCGCAACGCAATCTGACTTTCAATACTCCCTACTAAAGAATGGCCCTGACAAACATTAAACTATACCTTTCACAAATCACTTACCTCACAAAAATCTTCGCTGCTCAAGCTACTGCAATACAGCGAGCGCCACTACTGCCAGCTAAATAAAAGATTCAAACTACTGAAGGCACTAACTACTGATAGGGGTAGTTAGCAAATGAAAGATATTAATAGTGAGCAAACAATGTATTTACCTTAATATCATCACAAATCATAATATATATATATCAGTTCATGACAAACTGCAAACCTCCGCCATCTCTCTCCCCACATCCACCACTGCTGGCGGCTCACCTCCAACTGCGCAACGTTACGCGCTGTTCACAGCCAGCTGCCGCTGCCCAACACTACAATGGCAGACAACAATGCAAACTAGCCACAGACTGCACACAGCACAGCCAGTGATTTTCATATTGAGCGCTACGTAACGTTGCCAATAAGAAAACATAAACAGCCTACTTACATAGAGAAAACATAAACAGCCTACTTACATACAGAAAACATAAACAGCCTACTTACAATAGCCACACCCTGCCGTCGGATCGCCACACTGTATACCGTGATTCGTCACTCCACACAACGTTTTTCCACTGTTCAATCGTCCAATGTTTACGCTCCTTACACCAAGCGAGGCGCCGCTTTGCATTTAACGGCGTGAACTGTGGCTTACGAGCAGCATATCGACTATAAAATCCAAGCTTTCTCACCTCCCGCCTGTCATAGTGTTTGCAGTGGATCCCGATGCAGTTTGGAATTCCTGTATGATAGTCTGGATAGATGTCTGCGTATTACACGTTGTAAGGTAACGGGGGATAATATGGCTATACAATAACTTTGCTGGAAATGAAAATACCAGCTGTGGAAAAATGGACGGGATGTGAAAAGCACAGGGACAAGTCAATACATTTATAAACTCATCTTTCCGTGATAAAGAGAAGGCAGCATTCAGCAATTTCAGATGGTTTAAATTACTTGGTTACATGGTTGCATGTAATTACTGTACGTGACTTTGCACTTAAGTAAATAATGCAGGGTGTGCTTTTAATGTGAGTCCTTGGATTTGCTGGATACCTAATCATTGAGACAGAAGTCATGCGAAATCGAGCTCTTCCAAGTAGCTCGTAATTTAAATTTAAGGCACAGTAGCAGAAATATGTTGGGCTGGTGTACTTCAATCAAAACGTTTCATAGTAGAATTAAGTTATAAAGATTTTTAGAACAACTGCAAAGTAAGCCATTATTTTATTATGAAGACACCACTCAGTTTCAATCTTTGTAGTGCCAAACAAGTATTTGTATGTCTCATATTTCGTGCAAAGACGTCATTAAATGAATGGAGAGGGGTGAAACTGTGCCAAAACATGGAGTTATTCCTAATTATGAAAATATGACAGAATGTCATAAATTACTTCTGATTTTAATTTTCCGTGCTTAACAATAAAATTATGTATTAAATGCAGAGTGAAAATAGTGTAATGCAAAATCGACATGAAAATATTTGTTTCGTGTTTCGATGAGCGATCGTAGTTCTGTTGTATAGGGTTTCGTTTTTTCAACTGCAACGAATTATAAAATTATGTGGTGATAAATGTGTGTAAAATTATATAACGTATTAAGGTTTAAGTATTTAAATCTTATAAAAATTGTAAACGAATTGTGGCCATATTTATAAATTATTTTGATTAATGTAGTGTCACGTGACCTCACACGGGACTGGGGATATGAGCGGGAAAAGGGGGTCTTTGGTCGTTGTCCGTTGTGGTGGTAAGTTCGGAGAGGCAAAGTGCCGCGAGTGTAAGCATGGACGCCAGGGTATGCGAATAAACTGTGAAGGTACACAAGAGGCTCAAATGGAACCGTTCACTACCAACCCCATTTGCAGATGAGCCACGTGAGAAATAGGTAGTGAACGAGCCCGTGTACAGTTGCAACATTATGACCCTCTTCAACTGTCGGCGGTCTCTGTCAGTCGGCGGGATTAGCCGAGCGGTCTTAGGCGCTGCAGTTATGGACTGTGCGGCTCGTCCCGGCGGAGGTTCGAGTCCTCCCTCGGGCATGGGTGTTTGTCTTTGTCCTTAGGATAATTTAGGTCAAGTAGTGTGTAAGCTTAGGGACTATTGACCTTAGCAGTTAAGTCCCATAAGATTTCACACACATCTGAACTTTTTTTTTTTGTTTCAAAATGGTTCAAATGGCTCTGAGTACTATGGAACTTACGGTCGAGCCGTTCTAAGCGCTACAGTCTGGAACCGCGCTACCACTACGGTCGCAGGTTCGAATCCTGTCTCGGGAATGGATGTGTGTGATGTCCTTAGGTTAGTTAGGTTTAAGTAGTTCAAAGTTCTAGGGGACTCTAGGTGACTGATGACCTCAGATGTTAAGTCCCATAGTGCTCAGAGCCATTAAAAAAAATATGGGACTTAACATCTGAGATCATCAGTCTCCTAGAACTTAGAACTACTTAAACCTAACTAACCTAAGGACATAACAAACATCCATGCCCGAGGCAGGATTCGAACCTGCGACCGTAGCGGTGGCGCAGCTCCAGACTGTAGCACCTACAACAGCTCAGCCACCCTGGCCGGCGTATGTCAGTCAAGAGACGAGGTCGGCCTGTACGCTTTTATGCTGTACGTGTCCCTTCACGTTTCCACTTCACTATTACATTGGAAACAGTGGACCTAGGGATGTTTAGGTGTGTGGAAATCTCGGATATTAAGTGACACCCAACCACCTGACGACGTTCGAAGTCCTTGAGTTCCGCGGAGCGCCGAATTCTGCTCTCCCACGATGTCTATTGACTACCGAGCTCGCTCATATGGAGCACCCGGCCGTAGTTAGCAGCCCATGCACCTAATGCGAAAATCGCATGTTTTCGAGAGTGTCCGGATACTTTTGATGACATAGTGCATGAATGGCGCTAGTAGGTGACAATGACGATGAAAATCACGTTTGCTTTAAATACACGCTGTAACGTTTGTTGACCGTTAGTTACCTTTGAGATTGTATGTGGTGAGTTGATGTTAGCCAAGAATGTCTTTAAGGCGACAATGATGCCATTATCAACACCTCACTGACTCTGAAAGAGGTCATGTAATAGGGCTACGCGAAACTGGATTCTGCGATATTGCAGAATGACTTGGCAGGAATGCAGCCACTGTACACGGCTGCTGGCAGCGGTGGTCACCAGAAGGTACGGTCGCAAGAAGACAGGGCTCTGGCGGGCCACGTGCCTCTACCGATAGGGAAGACCACGGTGTTCGGCGTGTGGATCTGGCGCATCGTCTACACCTGGAGTTGCGGTTTGGGCTGCAATTTCTTATGACAGCGGGAGCACTTTCAGAGTCCCACACACCCTGACTGCAAATTTGTTCGCCAGTCCGGTGATTCCACCTGTTGTGCTACCATTCATGAACAGCATTCCAGGGGCTGTCTTCTAACAGGATAACGCTCGGTCACATATCACTGTTTCAAATTCTAAAGGTGGCAGGGATAAAATACATGGAGCGAAAGGCTATTTACAAATTGTACAGAAACCAGATGTCAGTTATAAGAGTCGAGGGGCATGAAAGGGAAGCAGTGGTGGGGAAGGGAGTGAGACAGGGTTGTAGCCTCTCCCAGATGTTATTCCATCTGTATATTGAGCAAGCAGTAAAGGAAACAAAAGGAAAATTCAGAGCAGGTATTAAAATCCATGGAGAAGGAATAAAAATTTCGAGGTTCGCCGATCACATTGTAATTCTGTCAGAGACAGCAAAGTACTTGGAAGAGCAGTTGAACGGAATGGACTGTTTCTTGAAAGGAGGATATAAGATGAACATCAACGAAAGCAAAACGAGGATAATGGAATGTAGTCGAATTATGTCGGGCGATGCTGCGGGAATTAGATTAGGATTTTTGATTATGAATCCCAGACAATCTCCTAATTCCTCAGTGCTATAAGCTGTAGCTATAAGTGTATTTCTCAGATGAAGTGGGCACTAGGAATTCTAATTACAGGCTTCACGTTTTGCTAATCACTTTCTGTTTGCCGATATTGTAGTTAGAGAGCCAGTGTTTAGAAAGGCAAACAACAGCATTTTATACAACAATTATTTCCACCCGCCGCCCCACAAGCCCACACACAAGTTCAACACATCGGGGTTTCGCCTTCCACCTCCACGTCCGGTCGGTCACTGAAGCACACAACACGGTCCTTACTTTCGTCAGTACGCTTCCCACACCTCGCAAGGTTTGCAGCCAACCGCATTGATAGTAGTTCGCAACCCAGGAGCCCCCCTTAGTGTCTCCCCATGGTATCACTGCTACGCTCAGAGCCGGTGACTGCTACCTGCTGAACTTGTACTAGGTGTCAGCTGCCGGTACACTACTCGCCTCCTTTCCAGGTACCAACTCGCCCACCTCCTCACCCAGGGCGAACTGTTTCACCTACGTGGTCTCACTGTCATTGCCCTCACGCCTCCAATCCCCGCGCGAACTGTGCTCTCCCAAGGCAAAGATAGTGCAACGGTTCAAAGTGGTCTGCGAGTCACACACACACTGTACATATTAACAATGCGTTCGCACAACTGATTTATTTGGAAGACCAAGGAGCACTACAAAAAGTTTGACTCTGCTGTACTATGAGCGCACACTGTAAAAGTGAACTGATAAAATGTTTGTTGATTAGCAGTCTCAACTGAGACGTGAACCTGTTGGATGCCATCTGAAGTCCGGTTTGCAGTTTGCCAACGCAGAAGTGCATCTAAACTGCAGGTGGGTTGTCCGCCATATCTTAATTCAGGCTGTTGCAAAGCTGCTCCATCGATCATGGACACAAGCGAGTGCCTGCAGGCTAGCCCGGGGCCAGGCGCAGGTATTACACTATCATATTTCTTTGTCCAATATCTTTGTCAAGTATCTTTGTCAAAGAAACTTGATGGTGTAATAGGGAACTTTGTCAAATGTCGTCCAATATTTGATTAAATCTAGGGCCTCGCTGTAGATTTGATCAAAGAAGTCGCTTGTCTTCTGTTCACTGCAATGTGACATGTTATCAAGTGGAGCGCTAGCATCGCTGCAGCGTTCTGTCATCTGTAGTGTGTTTATAAACATGGCCGGTAAATACAATTGGTGTGTACCGACAACTACAAAATTAATAGGGATGTATGAAGCTGGTTAAGCGCTTTGCAACGTGAGGCACCCTTAATACAAAAATAGATGAAGAAGATTGGAGACCTGATCTGACCTAACCTAACTCTCTACTGTAGCAAGAAATCGTAGTGTTACAGTGAGCCTGTCTTTTGCAGATATAGCAGTTCTTGAGTGAGTGTTGTGCTTTGTGATATGAGGATACACTTCGCTGAGCACATACAGAAATGTATGCTCATCCATTCTTAAGTAATTGATGTACGACTTGACGTCCTTCACTATAAGCTCACGTAACAAGTTTTGTTGAATGCTTTTATCGTGTCGTCTTAAAACCCGCGGTTTCACCCAGATACGTCTCCTTTTTTTCTCCCACTTCTCTTCCGCATGTGCACACAGTGCAGTTGTGGTACATGGAACTGCTGCGGTTAATAACAAGTTGTTGTTGTCAGCCATCTTGAACTTGGACGAAAAATATGATGACAGTGTAATATCCCTTTTTAGCGCCACATCAAAGATCTTTGTCAAGTATAATTGACGAATATTTGGTCGCATCTTTGATCAAACCTTTGACAAAGAAATTTGATAGTGTAATACCGGCCTTAGGTTACCCGCCAGGTAGTCTTACTGTACACGTTCTGCACGAGCGTCAGCAACCCCGCCCCACGGGTACGCTGCCAGAGTCAGACCTCGTAGGCTACGGCCAGGCTGCCTGACTGGCTATGCGTCTCCAGTTTGCTCACCCCTACATAGTCTTACCCGTAAACGCCGGGTTGCGCACGATCGTGCTCTCGAGTTGAAGCAATCGATCATAGGCGCTCTATTGCTTCACTGGATGGTGTACACGCACCTGCATTTCTGTTCTAAATTTGCTTATCATGCAATGAATTATCGTTACTGACAACGTTTGCCAATGCACAGGGTGTATCAAAAAGAATAATTCCATTTGACAGGTCCAATTTATGAAACTAATAAAAAATGCAATGAATTTTGTTTATTGATGAACGAGAAACTGAAAAAGTTTTTTTTTTAATTTTACACAGTTGTTCAATATGCCCTCTAAGTGATACAGGGAATACGTTACTGCAGTATTCATGTTGTTCCCAGACTGCAGCGAGCATGTCTTGAGTAACAGCTTTCGCAGCTGCTGTTATGCGATGCCTCAGTTCATTCACTGCTACTGGTAACCAGGCACATAAACAAAGTTTTTTAAAAACCCTCACAAGAGATAATCACATACAGTCAGGTCCGGTGACCTAATAGGCGAGTAATCTAAGGCTGAATCATTTGATCCAGTGCGACCGATCCATCGTTCAGTAAGACTTTGATTTAAACATTCCCGCACTTCCATATGCTAACATGGCGGCGCCCCATCCTGTTGGTAAATCAGTTCGTTCGTATCAGTCCTTAACTGTGGGAAAAGAAAGTTCTAAAGCTTATCGAGATACGTGGTTCTTATAACAGCGTTCTCAGCAAAGAAAAATGGACCGTACACCTTTTCTCGTGAAACTGCACAAAACACATTAAATGTTGGAGAGTCCCTCTCATGTTGTACAACTTCATGTTGCTGTTCCATAGCCCATATTCTCACATTATAACGTTCACTTTGAGAGGTTCCATGCCCTCTTTCGCATGTCGCCTCTCATTTTCATCAAATTTATTAATGTTCTATGCCGGCCGGAGTGGCCGTGCGGTTCTAGGCGCTACAGTCTGGAACCGAGCGACCGCTACGGTCGCAGGTTCGAATCCTGCCTCGGGCATGGATGTGTGTGATGTCCTTAGGTTAGTTAGGTTTAATTAGTTCTAAGTTCTAGGCGACTGATGACCTCAGAAGTTAAGTCGCATAGTGCTCAGAGCCATTTGAACCATTTGAACCATTAATGTTCTATGTCATTGCACGGTAGTAACAGCCGAATAAGGTTATTGTAACGAGAGTATTTGTACTGAGAGCTCAAAAAATACTTTTCACTGGATTCCTAAACATGTTGTTTTACTTCCCTCGGTGCCCTGTGCGAGGCGAGCATCGGAGGATGCGGCACACTGCGTTTCCGGTTGGGGGCTGCAATTCTCTGAAATCTGAGGGGTTCGTACAATAGGCTTAAGCGCCTGGCGGAACGACTGACGTCGGTCGAGTTTCGCCTATTGTATGCAGGGCGAAATGACCTGCGAGACGTCTGAGTGTCGCCGCTTTTTATGTGTTTACCGTTCCGGCGCGTCCGGAACGAAGATTCCTGGCACCGACTGACTGCGTTGTCCTCATGATTCTGAGAATACTTGTGGACCGTGCCCTGCTGGGTGCGACTGTCTGGCGCCACATGGTCGATGGTCTAGGCAGGTTGTTTTCGTAGCCGGTCAAACGGCAAGTTCAGTGCCCTCAGCTGAATAGCAGAGGCATGATTGGTCAACTTAAACTGAGGCTAGTTGACGTCATAAAGCCCTGCTCGAAATTGGAGGGAACGGTCGCTATTAGCGCGAATGATGTTCTGAGACAGTGTGGGGGAATTTTGGAATCAGAACTGAATGTTGATTCGCAGTGTTCGAGGGGAGTAGGGAGTAGAGCAATGTTGGCTTCGCTCTTGGGTTGCGCGGGCAGCGGATTCGGGATATGATCTTCCTCAGAGTACGATGGTCTTGCGACTTGGTCGCTCATTTTCGGAAGAACTTAGAATTCTCGGAGAGCCTTTGCGGCCAGGGGTTGACACAGAGTTGCTGCACGGCAGAAGTCGGCGCTTACATCATCAGGACGCTGCCTACCGGCGACGTGCTGCAAATTTCAGTACTGGTACAGTATTTTGCGGCTCCGGCATGGTAGGACCTTCTCAATTTTATACTGAATCCCTCAGCAGCACGCGCGCTCGCTTTGCTACAAGTCCACCTTGCTTGTTTCTCCAGGTGATCCCTTTTGAACTCTCACTACTAATTGCGATACTGCTATATAGTCGGGAAATTAATATTTGAATCATTAGGACCTCCAGTCAGTATCGTCAATCTATTGCATCACAGAGAGTAGGAGCCCCTTGTTCTCGAGCCAATTCTTATTCTCGTAATATTTCAGTACACCCTATCCTTTAACCTACTGTGTGTGTCGACAATGATGTGCATTTATGTTCTGATATATAATAAATCTCATTGTGATATTTCATCCGCATATCATTTTGTAGATATAGGCAGAATCCCATTTCCTGTTGTTTATTAGGATCAAGTTCTCTTTTTTTGAGTACATTACGATTTTTATTAAATTATTGTGAGTGTGCATTCCTTATTTTACTAACTAGCAGGGTCCACCATCATTTGCTTCCATTACCGTTGTGCTCATGATTAATTAGCTGGTAGATAAGGAGGGGGTCGACTGCATGTCTCGTTATCATGCAAAATTCGTCTGAATTAAAGAGATACGGACTCTTCTCCACCCCGGCACCTCGCAACCTTTCCATTTAAATGGAATGTTGCCACGTCTCTAAACACTAAGCGTGGAAGAAAACCGTCATCCTCCATCGTGCCATGAACGAAATTGCGGAACTCCACACGTTGTTTGTCACCTTCACGAGGAGCTTGTAGTAGCTGAATTTTGTATGGTTTCATGTGTAAACGTCGACGCAACACACGCCAGGCGGACATCGGAGGCATTTTAAGCTGCACGGCGAACGGATTTCTACGCACTCCTAGTGGAATTATGGCGAATGCGTTCGACGTCTGTGGCAGACACTCGGGGACGGCCCGGCGATTTGCCTTTACATGAACAACCCGTTTGTCGTAATTGTTCATGCCATCTTCTAATGCTCTGTGCTGCAGGAGGATCCACACCATACCTAGTGCGAAAGTCGCGCTGAACAGTTTCTACTGACCCACACTGCGCAAAACGTTGAACACAAATCGCTTTCTATTGTCCCGACACCATTTTTAGTAGAACTGAAGTGGGCGCACACTGTTGCTGCTAACGGGAACCATGTAAAACTCGAGAGTTTGCTCTTTCCAACAGTACATTGTTTACACACATACCTCAAATAACATAATAGTTATGACTTTTTTTTAGATCAGATGATTCTTTTTGATACACCCTGTATATCATGAACTGTACGTGTCAAATAACGTACACTACTCACTAAATGTTGTGCAGCTGTTTGCCTTCTAATGGCTATTCTCTGCGGCTATCATATCGACACATCGCCATAGAAGTGGCCTCAACTAAATGCTTTAGATGGGAGCTACAACACAGTTTACATAGAAACTTCGTAATGTTTAATACTTGTGATACAGTACAATACAACCAGTACCGTGACTGTCGTTTCAGTGACTCCCTGTAACTAATATGACACTCAGCCATGAGACTGATAAGCAAGTTGGAGTTACAAAAATTGTTAAAAGTGTTGACAGTCTCTTCACTCCTTCATCCAACCGCCACGGTAGAGCGAGACTTTTACAGTTACCAGTTTAAGCTGCTCTCTGTGGCAGTTTAATAACACTATATCCTCAACTCCACAATCAGACCTAGAGAACTGAGTGGTGAAGACCGGTCTCCATGCCATCCTCTGCCATATGGTGTCATTTGGATAAAGCATGGAATGGTATAGAGTCAGCAGACCGCTAACCTGTTCGTTGTTGGCTTTCCAGGTCTTGGAGCAGCTAATTCTCATTTTAGTTACTCTTCAATTGGCATTACAATGCTGTAATGCAGTTAATGAGGTGTGTGTCACACCACCAGCTACACACAGCAGCAGATGGGGCACCAGTGTTGCAGTCCACAGCGGGTCACTGGTCCGACCTACTGAGGCTGACACGGGGTCTGTAGCCAGCCAGCCAGTGGCAGCTCACTCCACGGCTCGCTACCACAGGCAGTTGACCTGGCTTCCAACACATGCCGGAGGCATCCCGAGGCGAGGGCCGCAGATTAGGACGCCAGATCGCGGGCACTTGTCGTCTCCGCAATCTCAGCAACTCTGGCGAGATGAAGCAGCAGATGGCCACCTGCGGGTCACACCGAGCAGTGCTGAGTCGGCAGGGAGACAGACTGCTGAGCCAACTGTCGGCATATCCTGACGCCATCACAATTCTGCGGCTGTGCAAGGCCGGCTTAACATAGCATTCTGTTGCATGGGCCACTGGCGTTCTTCCTCAGCATTGCGGGGCCCTGTGATGCAGACCAGGAGGAATAATGCCACTGTAGTTGGAAACAATAAATCACTTGGAAAGTTCTCGCCGAGTTTTAATGTGGTGCATTCTACCTCCACCCACTACTATGCTGAGTGTATCTCGTTCTAGTCCTACCATCAAGAAAAAGTCCCTGGCTGTAACAGAAATTGAACCAAGGTTCTTGCATGACGCTAGAGCATGCCGACCGCTCAGCTTAATAATTTTAATAACGTATATTATACTTAGAAATCTTTTTATAAAGTTGGCAGAAAGTTAAATGTAACAGTTGCCACCCAAACATTCTCTCATCCGTGCAAGGTCATCACTAAACAGCATATCCAGTCACCGACAGACCTTGTCATAATTCAAGTGCTTCCCATTGAAAAATCACAAAAATAAACGTTTTTGCAGCTACAAGAGGACGGCGTATAGTGCGAGACACCTCACCTCATGCATTTTCACCAGTGAAATAAACTGTGAAGTCACATTAATGTAACCATCTGTTAAAAGCCTGTATAACCACCTTTTGCAATATGGGCTGCTGTGAGATGCGCAGGAAGATATTCAGTCACGCTCTGGAATGTATCGGCAGGGATGTCATGTCAAGCCATGTCGACTCCAGTTGCGCAAGATTTCTTGGTCCAGCATCATGGCGCAAAGAGCCAGATCGAGATTTCCTATAGATTCTCGATTGGGTTTAGATTGGATGAGTTCTGCGCCAGGGGACTTCGGTAAACTCATCCTGCTGCTCTTCAAACCATGCACATACACTGCGGGCTGTGTGACACGTCACACTGCCTTGCTTGTAGATGCTGTCGTGCCGAGGAGAAGCAAACTGCATGTAGGGGTGAATATGGGCCACAAGGATAGAGGTATACTTCTGTTGATCCACTGTGCCTCTTAGACTGCTGAGATCACCCAGGAAATGCCGCGAAAAAGTTCCCTAGACCATAACGCTCCCTCTTGGTTGCAAGGTGTTTGCTTTCACACCTATACAACGGCCACCTGTCTGCTGGAGCATGAAACGTGATTCATCCGAAAAGGCCACCTGTCGCCAATCAGTGGACGTCCAGTTACGATATTCGAGCGCAAATTCCAGCTATCGTCGCCAGCGAAAAGCAGTCAGAATGGAGGCTCAAATGCAGCAACGTTCGGTAAACGGTCATTGAGGAGACACTGTTCGGAGCCCCTTGACTCATCTGGACTGTCAGTTGCTCATCTACTCGCCCCTACGCATTGTTCACGTCTGTCAGCTTTGGCTCGGGGTGAAGTACATTTGGCTCAGCGCCAATTTTGGATGACGGCGTTATGCCATGCATGGTGTACTGGTGAGCTGCTGTTGGCTCGCCACCAGTTTTTAAAGACCCCATTAAGCCACGCATGGTGTACTTTAACCAAGGCGGCACGCAAACAGTTTACGAACGTAGTCGATTTGGAAATGCTGTTCGGAGCCCCTTGACTCATCTGGACTGTCAGTTGCTCATCTACTCGCCCCTACGCATTGTTCACCTCTGTCAGCTTTGGCTCGGGGTGAAGTACATTTGGCTCAGCGCTAATTTTGGATGACGGCGTTATGCAATGCATGGTGTGCTGGTGAGCTGCTGTTGGCTCGCCACCAGTTTTTAAAGACGCCATTAAGCCACGCATGGTGTACTTTAACCACGGCGGCACGCAAACAGTTTACGAACGTAGTCGATTCGGAAATGCTGTTCGGAGCCCCTTGACTCATCTGGACTGTCAGTTGCTCATCTACTCGCCCCTACGCATTGTTCACCTCTGTCAGCTTTGGCTCGGGGTGAAGTACATTTGGCTCAGCGCTAATTTTGGATGACGGCGTTATGCAATGCATGGTGTGCTGGTGAGCTGCTGTTGGCTCGCCATCAGTTTTTAAAGACGCCATTAAGCCACGCATGGTGTACTTTAACCACGGCGGCACGCAAACAGTTTACGAACGTAGTTGATTCGGAAATGCTGTTCGGAGCCCCTTGACTCATCTGGACTGTCAGTTGCTCATCTACTCGCCCCTACGCATTGTTCACCTCTGTCAGCTTTGGCTCGGGGTGAAGTACATTTGGCTCAGCGCTAATTTTGGATGACGGCGTTATGCAATGCATGGTGTGCTGGTGAGCTGCTGTTGGCTCGCCACCAGTTTTTAAAGACGCCATTAAGCGACGCATGGTGTACTTTAACCACGGCGGCACGCAAACAGTTTAAGAACGTAGTCGATTCGGAAATGCTGTTCGGAGCCCCTTGACTCATCTGGACTGTCAGTTGCTCATCTACTCGCCCCTACGCATTGTTCACCTCTGTCAGCTTTGGCTCGGGGTGAAGTACATTTGGCTCAGCGCTAATTTTGGATGACGGCGTTATGCAATGCATGGTGTGCTGGTGAGCTGCTGTTGGCTCGCCACCAGTTTTTAAAGACGCCATTAAGCCACGCATGGTGTACTTTAACCACGGCGGCACGCAAACAGTTTACGAACGTAGTCGATTCGGAAATGCTGTTCGGAGCCCCTTGACTCATCTGGACTGTCAGTTGCTCATCTACTCGCCCCTACGCATTGTTCACCTCTGTCAGCTTTGGCTCGGGGTGAAGTACATTTGGCTCAGCGCTAATTTTGGATGACGGCGTTATGCAATGCATGGTGTGCTGGTGAACTGCTGTTGGCTCGCCACCAGTTTTTAAAGATGCCATTAAGCCACGCATGGTGTACTTTAACCACGGCGGCACGCAAACAGTTTACGAACGTAGTCGATTCGGAAATGCTGTTCGGAGCCCCTTGACTCATCTGGACTGTCAGTTGCTCATCTACTCGCCCCTACGCATTGTTCACCTCTGTCAGCTTTGGCTCGGGGTGAAGTACATTTGGCTTAGCGCTAATTTTGGATGACGGCGTTATGCAATGCATGGTGTGCTGGTGAGCTGCTGTTGGCTCGCCACCAGTTTTTAAAGACGCCATTAAGCCACGCATGGTGTACTTTAACCACGGCGGCACGCAAACAGTTTACAAACGTAGTCGATTCAGAAATGCTGTTCAGAGCCCCTTGACTCATCTGGACTGTCAGTTGCTCATCTACTCGCCCCTACGCATTGTTCACCTCTGTCAGCTTTGGCTCGGGGTGAAGTACATTTGGCTCAGCGCTAATTTTGGATGACGGCGTTATGCAATGCATGGTGTGCTGGTGAGCTGCTGTTGGCTCGCCACCAGTTTTTAAAGACGCCATTAAGCCACGCATGGTGTACATTATCCACAGCGGCACGCAAACAGTTTACGAACGTAGTCGATTCGGAAATGCTGTACGGAGCCCCTTGACTCATCTGGACTGTCAGTTGCTCATCTACTCGCCCCTACGCATTGTTCACCTCTGTCAGCTTTGGCTCGGGGTGAAGTACATTTGGCTCAGCGCCAATTTTGGATGACGGCGTTATGCCATGCATGGTGTACTGGTGAGCTGCTGTTGGCTCGCCACCAGGTTTTAAAGACGCCATTAAGCCACGCATGGTGTACTTTAACCACGGCGGCACGCAAACAGTTTACGAACGTAGTCGATTCGGAAATGCTTCCACCCGTGCCCGAAAGCCACTGATCATGTCATTTTGGACGTCAGATAAATCGCTCCATTTCCACATTACGACAACGACTGCACTGTTTTCCGCGTCCCCCCCCCCCTTCACCCTTCCCGGCGCGCCTTATATACCCTCAACAGTGAGTGCTGCCACCTGTCACATATGGGTGATTATTGCACACTAACGTCGAACATTGGCAGTGGTCACATCAATGCGACTGGTTCACGTAGTTCTGTCGACGGAAGCTGTAGGCCATTAACACAAGAGCAGACAGAAAGACATTTCCTTGAAACTTAAACATAAAAAGTAACGCTGCCTCTATGGATATTCATACCCACAAGACCCTCATACTTGTAATTCTCAACTGCGCCGATGTAGCGGGATTTCTGCCCCTCGTTAGTTGAACCACCCCTTACCAGTTCCAGAATGCCTCACTTTCCATATACAATTACCCTCACTAACCTAATCCTGTACCAGCTCATAACGTTCTCACATCACCTCACACACCTGGAATTTCTTGACGAGTCTTACTTCTCCCACAAAACCAATTCTCTTACCGTTGTCAGCTCTGCCCGGCTGCCACGTCTCTGCCACCATGCCCCACCTCTCTCAAAACTCCACACATTCCACGTCATTTCTCAGGATAATTTCAGGCACCCTCTCGTCAAACACCACGAAATCATTCTATGCATTCTTGCAACTATAGCCTAGCTTACCTCTCCCATTAGATACAGAGACTCTACCCCACCCATCCACTGCGCAACTGCAGTCTTACCGGCATACTGTTCCTGACATTCCGCAACATTAATATCAATGTTCAAATCCCTTTTTAAGAACATAATCATGTATTACGTTGAAAATATTTTCAAGGACACAAAACACCATCATCCCTACAGGCTTCATGGCCACATACATAACCAACTTTCATTATCAAAGTCTCATCCAACTTCAGATCCTAATTTTTCTCCCCGTCAACGTATTTCATGTACCTATTTTAATTGCTTTATTGAAAGGCTTAGGACAGAAATGAAAGCTTTCACGGTCGGTTCTCTTCGCTGCTGGTAAATCTTCCCGATTGTAAGGTCGTGATTCGTGATAGAAGAAGCTTTTTCCTTTCTAGTCTTTTGTACAAAGTTGCGTTAGACATGTTCAGATGTGCTCCTAGTTCCGCTGAGCCAGCGCAGCTTCGGACGAAACGTGAGGAACGAAAAAGTTTCTGGGACCACGGCACTAAAACCCGGAAGATTCGCCAGCAGCAAAGTAAGAAAGAGTATGTGAATTATGAGACCAGTAAAAGTTGTCCTCCAAGTTTAAAATTTTGCGTATAGTCTAGAAATGCTGTGGGTCTGCAGAACTTAAGCAGGTAAATGACCCAGTAACTCGATACGTCATATTATACCACATGAACCTCAAATGCTGTGTTGCACAGTCTACGATCCATTCTACAAGAAGGACACTGCTGATGCCTCGTCAGAGTACTGCCGCAGCCTGTCGTTCTTACATGTATTATGTTCGAGTAAAATGACTTTTCTGGAGACTAGATATTTGCTCTGTACGGATAAAATGGTTCAAATGGCTCTGAGCGCTATGGGACTTAACATCTGTGGTTATCAGTCCCCTAGAACTACTTAAACCTAACTAACCTAAGGACATCACACACATCCATGCCCGAGGCAGGATTCGAACCTGCGTCCGTAGCAGTCACGCGGTTCCGGACTGAGCGCCTAGAACCGCACGGCCACCGCGGCCGGCTGTACGGATCAGCATGGGTTTCGAAAAAGACGATCGTGTGAAACCCAGCCCGCGCTATTCCTCCACGAGACTCAGAGAGCCATAGACACGGGTTCCCAGGTAGATGCCGTGTTTCTTGACTTCCGCAAGGCGCTCGGTACAGTTCCCCACAGTCGTTTAATGAACAAAGTAAGAACATATGAACTATCAGACCAATTGTGTGATTGGATTGAAGAGTTCCTAGATAACAGAACGCAGCACGTCATTCTCATTCCGAAGTAAGAGTGATTTCAGGTGTGCCGCAGGGGAGTGTCGTAGGACCGTTGCTATTCACAATATACATAAATGACCTGGTGGATGACATCGGAAGTTCACTGAGGCTTTTTGCAGATGATGCTGTGGTGGTTCAAATGGCTCTGAGCACTATGGGATTTAACATCTATGGTCATCAGTCCCTAGAACTTAGAACTACTTAAACCTAACTAACCTAAGGACAGCACACAACACCCAGTCATCACGAGGCAGAGAAAATCCCTGACCACGCCGGGAATCGAACCCGGGAACCCGGGCGTGGGAAGCGAGAACGCTACCGCACGACCACGAGATGCGGACATGCTGTGGTGTATCGAAAGGTTGTAACAATGGAATATTGTACTGAAATGCAGGAGGATCTGCAGCGAATTGACGCATGGTCCAGGGAATGGCAATTGAATCTCAATGTAGACAAGTGTAATGTGCTGCGAATACACAGGAAGATAGATCCTTTATCATTTAGCTACAAAGTAGCAGGTCAGCAACTGGAAGCAGTTAATACCATAAATTATCTGGGAGTACGCATTAGGAGTGATTTAAAATGGAATTATCATATAATGTTGATCGTCGGTAAAGCAGATGCCAGACTGAGATTCATTGGAAAAATCCTAAGGAAATGCAATCCGAAAACAAAGGAAGTATGTTACAGTACGCTTGTTCGCCCACTGCTTGAATACTGCTCAGCAGTGTGGGATCCGTACCAGATAGGGTTGATAGAAGATATAGAGAAGATCCAACGGAGAGCAGCGTGCTTCGTTACAGGATCATTTAGTAATCGCGAAAGCGTTATGAGATGATAGATAAACTCCAATGGAAGACTTTGCAGGAGAACACACCTTCACCGAGGAGTCAAGCAGTATATTGCTCCCTCCTACGTATATCTCGCGAAGAGACCATGAGGATAAAATCAGAGAGATTAGAGCGCACACAGAGGCGTACCGACTATCTTTCTTTCCAAGAACGATACGAGACTGGAATAGAAGGGAGAACCGATAGAGGTACTCAAAGTACCCTCCGCCACACACCGCCAGGTGGCTTACGGAATATGGATGTAGAAGTAGATGTAGAAGCGAACGGAACAGATATGAAGGGGATCATGGATGCATTAATCCCCCAGAGCACACAACCACTGCAGTTAAGGAAAGACAACCCTTCGTACAAGGATCGTTACAAGCGCTATTGCCACAGTTTCTAAGTGAGAAGGGGCTGGTTCTAATCGTAGCGAGTTACTGAATGCTCATCTCAGTATGCAGCCAGCAACGTGGTGGAGCTCACTTGCTGTGCTCATCATTCCGTGCCACAGTGTCTTGAGTCCCACAGTGCTCCGTAATGCCTCACTGAATAAGAACGTGACGCTTCTGATGGTTATCCGTCTACAAGGAAAGACACATCTCACTTGGCGCATTCAAGAGAAATGAGCTTTATGCTATCACCATATTTCCTTTAGCTGCCACGTTCATCCACAGAACTGCATCATATCCCCTGTTTCATTCAGTCTATACACCGACCAAGCAATAAAAGGAATTACCGTAAATTTTGAAATAGAGATGAAATAATAATTTTAATACTAGTTTCTGTCAATGAGGGCAAAATACATGTAACATTTATTGAAGCGAATGGATACTGTCTTCAATATACAGAGTGAGTCACTAACTATTGCCACCAAGAGTAACTCAGAAAATGTGATAGGAGCTGAAAAGTTTGTGGGGCGAAAGTTGCATTGGACAATGGGGGCCATAGTATGACGTTGGTGTTTTCTTGCTATGTGGAGTCGTTTCAGAGATATGAAGGTCAAATTCGTTTTTTTTAATGGGATGATATAGTTTGGTACTTATTTTCTGATAGCGGATATCGAGACGTATCCAATGATGTGTGACAGTAAGGTCTTTGAAGGTCAACGAAGGTCAAAAAGGTGGCATGAACGTCCATTTACAGAAGATGTTCGAAGTGGTGACCATTGGTATAAATGCAGTGCTGCAGTCACCTTATCATGGATTGAGTGGTATTCCTTATAACTTCGGCACTTATCGAAGCACATATTCTGACAATTCTCTCTCGCATAGCTTCAGGTGTAGTTGGAACGTCTTTATAAATAATGTCTTTTACGAATCCCCTCAAGAAAAAATCCAGAGGCGTCAAGTCTGGCGAACGAGCCGGCCACGACACATCTCCTCCGCGTCTAATCCAACGCTTTGGGAGTTGTCTCTGCAACTCATTTCTAGCCATCAGCGAAAAATGTGTCGGACACCCATCGTGTTGATACCACATTCTGTTCCTTGTTCCTAAAGGAACTTCTTCCAATAAGACACCAAATGTTTCTTGCAGGAATTTGATGTACTTCCTACCATTAAGATTTCCTACGATGAAACAGGGGCCTACAATTCTGTCCTCCAGTATACCACACCATACAATCACCGACAATTTTGCGCAGAAAACATGGATTTTCAGTTCCCCAATAATGTATGTTATGCAAGTTAACATTTCCATGATTCATGAATGTAGCCTCGTAGTAAATCAAATAATATTATTAAATGTGTCATCCCTGCGAATCTGAAGTTGAGCCCATCGGCAGAATTCAATGCGACGCATACAATTCGTAGCAGTTAGTTATTGGTGGAGACTGATATGGTAAGGATGATATTCATGGCGACGTAGAACACGACCTACACTACTCTTGCTCATGCAAGGTTCCCTTACGATTTGACGCGAACTAACACAAGGATCTCGAACCACAGTGGCAAGAGTACCAATTTCCGTTTTCTCGTTAGTAACTTTCCTTTGCAGGATATGTTTCCGATTCGTTAGAGATCCAGTTGTTCTCAATTTATGATACACTGTTTAAATTGTACGACGTGTAGGGTGAGTACGTTGAGGATATCTTTCAGGGTATAAGTCTCCAGCTCTCACTGAATTTCCTTGGCATTCTCCGTAAATGAGAAACATATCGACTTCTTCTTCGGAGAAATACATCATTCACATTCGACGATACTAGTCTTACCGTTCCTGTTAGTGTTGTGTTGCTAAACCGTCGAATGGTGTTTACATGTCAATGATACGTTAGATGGATTACACCGTATTCGGTGAATATTTACTATTTGCACGATATACGAAAGAGAATTGTCAGAACATGCGCTTCGATAAGTGCCGAAGTGATAAGGAATACCACTCAATCCATGATAAGAAGACTGCAGCACTGTACTGATACCAAAGGTCATCACTTCGAACATCCTTCTGTAAATGGACGTTCATGCCGCCTTTTTTACCTTCGTTGACCTTCAGAGATCTTACTGTTACCCGTCATTGAATTCGTCTCGATAGCCGTTATCAGAAAATAAGTACCAAACTACAGCTTCCCGATTAAAAAAATAATGTTGAATTCGTATCTCTGACGCGACCTCACCTAGCAGCTTAAAACCAACGTCATATTATGACCCCCGTTGTCCCATCCAACATTTGCCCACGAACTTTTCAGCTACTATCGTACTTTCGGAGTTATTCTTGGTGGCAATAATTAGTGACTCACCCTGTATATGTACGTATGTATGTTTCTGTGTATGTATTATCCCCAGGCAAGACACTTGTAAAATCTGTGTAATATATGCAAAAACATTTATCTGGGTTCTTATATTTCATTTCTGTACGAACAGTTATCGATTATGTGGATTGTGTATAAAAGAAATAATCATTTTGGATTTTTATGTTTGTATAATATTATGTATGTCAATTTTGCAAATAACGTCTGTGGTCGGCGAGTGTGGAAACCGACGCAGACAATGATTATTAAAAATATAACAAAGATATATATTAGCATATTAAATTGCTTATAAGTAGTGGAGGCTCAGACATTACTGTCTCTGTCTTCTCGTAGCCGTGAATGTTGTTAAGTGTTTGTGACGCTCTCTCGAACGCTTAGTTCGCTTTCATTTGTTTTTTGATCAAGAAAGACGCCGTTGGGGAGTGATGTATAAAAAAGGTGTGTTAATTCTGAATATAGAAATTGTTAAAAATGCTTGCAATAATTTGTAGCTCGCTTGACCAGTATTTCATCGAACATTTTTAGCCCATTTTTCAGCGAATTTAGCATTTTTTGTGACGCAGTGCTGCGCCACGATCGCAGGAGCCGCTGCCACGGCAAACTCAAACTACAATTGAATGAAAGTAGTTTTCCCACAATTAAGAGGGGAGGTAATTGTACATTAAAATTGTTTCTTTCAGCTTCCCGGAGACCACAGAGGAGAACTGCAGATTTTATTATGTGATTTTCAGATGGACATGGGCAACGGGTAGTGAGATATTAGTGACGTAAATAACTGACGTAAGTCAGAGAGTTAAAACTTT
Source organism: Schistocerca piceifrons (assembly GCF_021461385.2). Taxonomy (NCBI): domain Eukaryota; kingdom Metazoa; phylum Arthropoda; class Insecta; order Orthoptera; family Acrididae; genus Schistocerca; species Schistocerca piceifrons. The sequence goes on along the minus strand of NC_060145.1, from coordinate 93,117,802 downwards.
ACTTTTGTGAAATCAAAGACTGCTGTGTTGAAATCTGGTCTGGCTAATAATATTAAAATCATTTTCATTTTTAGTTTCACGCTCTCGTGTTAGCCATGGCAATCAATAGTGTTCAAATATTAAAAAATTCACTGCAGCTTTTATGTCTGGCAAGCATTGCATACTGTAATTTCTGTGCGTGTAATAAGAGTAATTTTCAGTCAGTTCAAAGACTAAAACAGAGAAAGACATGTCTAATTTCGTAATCAGTTACAGTAATGATACAGTGTTTCATTTCTAACAAGCAATATCAGAGTTATGAGAATATAGTTTTGCAAATTAACAATCATACATTCACAGCAGGAAATCTTTTAGTGTTGCGCGTATGCCAACATAATAGGTCAGAGTGTACAAAGTTAAATTTTCAACTACAGAAACCAGTAGTGAGAACTGCATTTTATCTTTTGCGTTTGCAACGATAATCAACATTTGGTTTACCTAAAGTGCTATGCAATATAAACTGCATTATAGCCTAAGATCATAAAAGTTTAATGCATGATTTTATTACTATCAAGCAAATGAATAATATTCTTTTACATTCAATCAAACTGTACATAAAAATCAAAGTGCACGGGGATATGTAACAGTATGTTCCACATCCACTTAACCACTGGACCAATTGAAACAAAACTTGGTACACATAGCAACTGCTTGTCAAAGGGGTGGGCGTAAAACGGGAGTGTAGCCCACGATGCAGCAGTAGTCATACTTCATTAATCCAGCATTTCAGAATGAGAGTTTTTGGTGAATTGTTATACGCATGATTTCAAATTATTATGAAACTTTTTCTTGCTGATAACCTCCAGAAAACGATGAGAAGAAGAATGTTTATCGCCTGCTACATTGCCACTGTTCTCACAGTCGAACTGCTGCCTTGAGTATGAAGTTTTAATTTATTGCTTATTTGCCACTAGCTGTATTCACTACACATTTTGCAGTCCACATTCAAATTTATCACTGAATGTACCAGAAAAATTACATCATTGTACGTATGACACATACAGTTGAAAGGTCTCTGTTGGATTTCTTTCATGCTAATTTCCTAAATCTGTTGTCATTTACAGCAAACATTCCACTTCTAAATTTACTGTGGAGTTTCTGACTCTATCTGGGATGAGACTGAGCAGTGGAATGTGTTACTTTTACACATAATCAAGAATGATCTGTCACACTACTACACTTTAAAACACAGTTTATATGTAATTCATGTCACACAGTCTCATACAGAACCTACACCCGCTTTCTTTTATATACTGTATATGATAAGATACTGTCATACCCCTTCCCTTCTGTGTGAAAGGATGAATGAGTAAATGTGTTTCTAGTTGCATGCTTGATGATAGCAGACAAGCCGGTCTGCTAGAGAACAGTAGGACCAACGTCGTAAGAGGTAGCTACCATTTCTAAAAGCAAAGAGGTTTCTATTCTTGGTATGGTCCTGTCCGTCCCTTGTCATGTTGGTATAGGAAGCTGCCTCTCTGGTCACTTCCGTTTGTATCCGTGAGGTACCCTCAGTAGGGGCCCACGCCAGTCTGTCCACGGCGAGCGTCTGAAGTGGTAAGATCTCCAGTTAAGTGCGTCTCTGCTAAGTGTGTAGGACAATGGATTTCTTAAGTTCAGCCTAACTGAAAATTTAATCACCTTTATTTCAGGTTTAGATCTAAAATATCTAATGTTATCTTAAATTGCAACGCAGTGTAATTCGAGTGTGAAGTTCAGAATATCTTCCAGTAGTTGCTTTGTCACTACTTTGTGAGTGAAGTGGAACCACGTGTTGATGACACGTAACTCTAACTAAGATCATCAATCTTAAATGCGAATGTGCGTGAGATTATAATGTCTTGTCTTGACAATATTTTTCAATATAGCAACTTTTCTTTATGTTCAACCCACTTGGGGTGTACTTTGTGAGACCAGTACCACGTGCTTATACAATTGTTTGACCCATCAGGTTAATAGTAAGACGATAGTAACCAGTTCGAGGTTTTTCTTTTGTAAATTGCGTTTCGATGTAATTTATTTTAATTATCAAAATTACTGTGGAGTTACACTCTTTCTGTAAACCAAGTTGACCACGTGAAGTATGTAGTGTAATCATCCAAGTAGCCCTCAGCTATTCTTTTCGGGAAGATTTCACGGAGAGCTAGTGTGAATTTAGTATATGAGTGTGTGGTAATTTCATGACGGACAGGATTGCGCTACGAACGTAACTTCTTTGGGTGAAAATTGAATCGGTTGGTTGTGGTTAATTTCCTCTTGCATATGTTTCAACGTTCTTCGTGTGTTATTTTATGAATTCAGTGTTGTATGCAGTCTGCCAATCTTGGCTCCATATTTTATGTGTTCCATTTTCACAGTCCTAAATAAGGCACCAGTTTAGTTATGAATCAAGCTTAATATGCTGAAATTTTAACGGAACAATGATCAGTGTTAAAATAAATGTCCAAATATAAACTGATTTATTTCTTTTTATTTAAATTCTCTTTATATATATATATATATATATATATATATATATACCACCGATTGTCGTAAGATGACTACTAAAAGATTATAATTAATGTTAGTCTGGTTGGGAATTTGGTAAGCTAGACTGGATACCTGGTGAAATAGTTGGTCAGTAATGCAAGGTTAACCTCCCCAGATAGCTCACAGCCCGCTTTTACTGTCTTGAATATCAGCACCGCTTTCAGAACAACTTAATGCATCAACCTTACACGCTGACGCGACGAATGTCATGGAACAGCGATATGCATTCACACAGATGGTGGCAGTATCTCCTACACAAGGTACGAAAGGGCAGTGCATTGGCGGAGCTGTCATTTGTACTCAGGTGATTCACGTGGAACGGTTTCCGACGTGATTATGGTCGTACAGTGGGGACTAACAGCCTCTGAAGGCGGATTGGTAGTTGGAGCTAGACGCATGAAACATTCCATCTCGAAAATCGAGATCCACAATGTCAAGACTGTGAAGAGAATATAAAATTTCAAGCATTACATCTCACCACGGACAGCGCATTGGCTGACGGCCTTCACTTACTGACCTGCAGTAACGTCGTTTGCGGAGAGCTGTCAGTGCTAACAAACAAACAACACTGCGTGAAATAACCGCAACGATCAGTGTTGGGCGTGCGACGAACGTATCCGTTAGGGCAGTGCGGGGAAATGTGGCGTTAAAGGGCTATGGCAGGAGACGACCGACGCGAGTGCCTTTGCTAACAGCACGACATCGTCCGCATCGCCTCTCCTGGGCTCGTGACCATGTCGGTTGGATCCTAGACGACTCAAGAACGGTGGCCTGGTCAGGTGAGTTCCGATTTTAGTGAGTTGGAGCTGATGGTAGGGTTCGAGTGTGGCTCAGACCCCAAAAAGCCGTGGACACAGGTTGCCAACAACGCACTCTGCAAGCTTGGGGTGGCTCCATAATGGTGTTGACCGTCTTTACGTGGAGTGGACTGGGCCTCTGGTCAAGCTGAAGCGACCACTGATTGAAAATCGTTATGTTCAGCTACTTACGTCCCCTTCATGCCCTTCATGTTACCAAACAACAATGTCATGTCGCCAGTCGACAGGTGTTCGCATCTTGTTTGAACAACATTTTGGACAGTTCGAGCGAATAACTTGGCCACCCAGACCACCCGACATGAATCCCATCAAACATTTATGGGATGTAATCGAGGGGTCAGATCGTGCACAAAATCCTGTATCTGCAGGACTTTCGCAATTGTAGACGGCTATAGAAGCAGCATGGCTCGGCGTTTCTGCAGGGGACTCCCAGCGGCTTGTCGAGTCCTCGCCACGTCGAGCTGCTATATTACGCGAGGCAAAAGACGTCCGACATAATTATATGTGATATGTGCGTATGCAAGTAAATGCACGGATAAAAGGCTCATCCTAAACACCTGGAACGATTTCAGTCAAATTTAGTAGACACAGCTCTGATCAGCAAAAAAAGTTGTGAGGGTAACAGCCTCTAACCATTTTGCGGTGTGGGTAATAATGTGGAGAAAGAAGAGGGAGAATCAGATGGATAGACTGCAATGGGGAAGGAGATGAACACAGATGGGGCTCGAGGAGAGAATGGACAGAGGAAGGAGGAGAGAGAAAAGTACAGAGCAAGGGGAGAAGGAGATGAACAGAGAAATGAAAGGGGAGGAGATAGAAAGAGTGGGAGGCGGAAACAACCACCAAGAGGGAGGCAGGAGACGGATAGGGTGAGCAGGAAGGGGCAGGTAGACAGAAAGAGTGGGGAGGAAGAGATGGAATTAAGGGCGCGAGGAGGAGATGGAAAAAGGAGCAGATGGACAGTGTGTGTGTGTGTGTGTGTGTGTGTGTGTGTGTGTGTGTGTGTGTGTGAGAGAGAGAGAGAGAGAGAGAGAGAGAGAGAGAGAGAGAGAGAGAGAGAGAGAGCAGGAAGGGGAGATGGAGAGAGGTAGGGGAAGGAGGAGATGATCAGAGAAAGGGAAGATGAGGATACGGACAGAGGAAGGACAAGGATATTGACAGAGAGAGAAGCTGGGGGAGACATACAGAGAGAGAAATTGGAGGAGACTGGGAGAGGAAGTCTGAGATGGATAGAGAGACGTGGGAGGTGGCGATTGACTGGGGAAGAGAAGATGGACAGGGAGAGGGACAAGGAGGAGATCTGACTGAAACGTACAAGATGAGAATAAATATATACCTGGGCAACGCCAGGTCCTCAGCTAGTAGATTATAAACTGAACAATAATGAAAGTAAAACAAGGCTAACGGAGTTAGTGGATTGAGTCAGAGAATGCTAAGGGAAGTAGATTAGGAAATGTAAGAAGCAGTACTCTAGATTTGTTATTTGAGCAAGAAAATAACCGACGGGGAGGAAAGTAAATAGAATATAAAACACTGATTGTCAACACCAAGTGCGCGATCTCTTCTCTTAAACTCTTTGTTTGGAGTGTAGCCTCTTACAGAAGGGAAACGCTGTCGTTAAACAATACAAAAGGGAAGAGAATGGAAGATTTTGAACTGAGATGCTACACAAGAGTGCTGAAGTTTAAATTTGTAATTCGAATATCTAATGAAGAGTTATTGCATCACACTGGGGACAAAGTAGTTCTAAGGCGCCACTTGACTTAAAAGACGATACAAGGCATACCCTGAAACATCAAACAGTTGGGGTGAGGGGCGGCGGTAGAGGTTAATTACACTACTGCCCATTAAAATTGCTACAACAAGAAGAATCGCAGATGATAAACGGTATTCATTGGACAACTATATTCTACTAGAACGGACGTGTGATTACATTTTCACGCAATTTGGGTGCATAAATCCTGAGAAATCAGTACCCAGAAAAACCACCTCCGGCCGTAATAACGGCCTTGATACGCCTGGGCATTGAGTCAAACAGAGTTTGGATGGCGTATACAGGTACAGCTGCCCATGCAGCTTCAACACGATACCACAGTTCATCAAGAGTAGTGACTGGCGTATTGTGACGCGCCAGTAGCTCGGCCACCATTGACCAGACGTTCTCAGTTGGTGAGAGATCTGGAGAATGTGCTGGCCAGGGCAGCAGTCGAACATTTTCTGGATCTGAGGTCACCAGTCCCAGACTGAAGCGCCTAGAACCGATCGGGCAAACCGGCCGGCTAACAGCCGTGATTTACAGTTGCGAAGGTGCATCAGTATTACAGCTTGTACCACCAACATAAATCAAGTCGAACAAAACAGTAGGCAGAAAAAAAAACTGCGCCGGAAAGGCGGTGGAAAATTTAGAATTATTTGCGGGGGAGGTTGCTCACGGAATATCCCTACCGGTCAGTTTTGAAATCTCCGGGATTCCCACTGACCCAATCTGCGCTATAAAGGATCGAAAGAAAATAAAGTGCGTTGTCGGAGGGTCCTGTTTAGTCAACACAAGTGCAACAGGAGGCTCTGCACGCAACCACGTGCGGGGGATTGCGCCAAAGAGGAAGGCCAGACAGCACAGCCACCGGCAGAGTGCCAGCCGGGATGCGACGGAGTAAGGTGTGTCGCAAGGTGGGTGCGTATTCCGAAACGCGTCCGCGCGGAGCGAGCTCGCCAGCGCGTAGCGGCTTCACATCTGTCGGCGCTGTTTTTAGACGAAATATGGACGTGATCAGGCGCAGGTCAGGTTTCGGTTCTGGATGCGGTCCCCCTCGCCTCTGCCCTCCTCTCCCCGCTCACCTGTTCCTACGTGCGGCGAACTAAAGGGTGCGGCGCGTAATTCCGGACAAATGATACGCTTTTTCTAAGCAAATTTATTAAAACAAAATACAAATGAAAATCCTTCTACATATAAGTAGCGGTATCTTTCAAGAGTAGCATTACTCAATGTAACCCCCGCCGGCCGGAGTGGCCGAGCGGTTCTAGGCGCTACAGTCTGGACCGCTACGGTCGCGGATTAAAATCCTACCTCGGGCATGGATGTGTGTGATGTGCTTGGTTAGTTAGGTGTAATTAGTTCTTAGTTATAGGGAACTGATGGCCTCACAAGTTAAGTCCCATAGTGCTCAGAGTCATTTTTTAACCCCCTTCAACCGCAATGACCGCCTCCAATCTTGTACAAAAGCGATCGCTCGCGCTCATTAAAACAGCGCTGTCCATATTCGCGAATTCTGCTTCGATAACGGTGCCTAGAGATGCAAAATCAGGGTGTCTCGTCTTATTGGTAGCCCTTCGACTACACTCCAAACATAGTAGTCGAGGGAATTCAAATCCTGGCCATTCGGGGGCCACAACTCTTATGACCAGTGAGCCGTGTTGGGCACATGTTATGTGTTGGTTTAAACCTTGGTTCCTGTTCTGTGTTTGGTTTCCCGCAGTTGTTGCGATTATGCTGTTGTTCGCTCTCTCTGTGAGAGGCAGCAGCGGTGTGTATCGATATTCGCACCTTGTACTGTCTTTGGTCTGGTGCTTATAGTTTCAGGCTGTGCTGTGTGCGGGGAGTCAGTCGGTTGGCGTGGAGCAGCGAGGAAATCTCCGCGGGGCGTGGTTTGGTCGTGCCCGCTGGCGGTCTCTACGCAGTGTCGGAGTGTGTGGGGCTGTTCCTACTGCTACGAGGTCCGTGATTCACCGACCCTGGACACGAAAGTTGAGTTTGGATTTAATTTACCAGCAAGTCAAGACTGATCACATTGTGCCGTTTGGTTCTCGTTGTTGGCTGTTGGGACATTCCCGCGAGCAAAAAGGTGTGTGTTAGAGTTGGCGAAGGTTTAGTCACCGTCCGGTGGAGTCTAACTGTATTTCGTTATTTGTAATTGAAGTGCACCAGCGGAATTTTCTGCCTTGTGGCCGTTAACGTTCCGGTTACCTGCCCTGGCCGCTGACGTAAATTCAGGCAGTGTCCTTTTCTCACCGTGTTGTCACTGTCCAGCATGTGTGTGTAGTTTGACAGCTTAATGTATGCTTGGTTGTGGAAGTCCATGCCTTTTTACGTTTTGCATTGAACTCCCGGTCGTGTGCTGGTCGAGTGGAGCGCAAGTTACTATGTCGGTGGGTCCGTTGACTGTTGGTTGGGTTGCCGTCGGATCGAGAATGGTTGGGCCGACTGCTTGTCTCACCTAAGTGATCGTTAGTATTTCAAGTCCTGGCCGACATCCTAAACTTCTGAGCCCAGTTAGCTGCACTGCCTTTTCTTATTTTCTGTTGTGTGTATTTGTATGGTTCACAGCCGATGATTTTGAATTAAAGTTGAATTGTTTTTAGTGGTGTTTTAAGTCATGGGCCTTCAGCCGCTTTAAAATTAAAATTCCATGCTTGTCAAGTGTTAGATTGTTTGGGGTCTTCATCCTAATTTATGATAAGGCTCTGTTGTTTAAATTTATTTTACCTTGAGTTTTAAGTCATGGGGGCCTACAGCAATTTTTTAAGTTAAGGATCTTTGTCTTTCGAGCATCAGACTGTTTGGGGTCTTCAGCCTAATTGAAGATAAGGCCTTCTGCCTTGTGTTTTTTTATTTAATTTTACCTTGAGTCTTAAACCATGGGCCTTCAGCCGTCTTTAAATTAAGGTAGTTGCTTTTCACGTGTTAAATTTTTGGGCCTTCAGCCAAATTATAGAACTTACTTAACGTAAGGCCTTCTGCCTTCTAAATATTCTGTTTGGCGTCTGAATTTTGAGTCAATGGCTTTTAGCCATTTTTTAAAAATTAAAGTGGTTGTGCCCTTAAGGCATAAGATAATGTGGCGTATTCATCCGAGAACTAAGTTCAAGAATTTGTACTGTAATGTTTGGTCAAATAAATAAAGTTATGTGTGTTCGAATATAACTGACAGCTGCTCATTTTGGCCCCTTTCCACAATGCCAGCTACCTGTCCTGTCCTGCGGGCTTAGCAGGGCGTTTCAACCAGAACATCTCAATGTTATCCGAGAGCCAGTTCTGGACTAAATGGCTGGTATGAGGTCCTCCTCTGCCATCCGATGCATCGTTCATGTGGGTCCCTGCCCACTCGTCTCGTATAGGGTGCCTAAAGGATGCTGCATTCTCGGAATGCTATACAACAGTTCAAGCAAATCACATTAACAGTTTTTATTACAAATAAGAAGATTGACAGTATTTAATTCTGAACTCACAACATGTGTCACAAGCGAAGGGTGTCATGCAAAAGCTAGTGTTCTTCGTTATAGGCAACGTCCAAACAAGCAATGAATAGGGATCACTAAGAACTGTTCTGTGATTGCCAGTCTACAATTGTGCAAATACTGTCCAGCCGAAGCTGGCGTAGGCGGCGCCTATATTCTCCTTGGCTAGAGGGCTCTTCTGTCGTGGCGCGGTCGTAATCGGCGCACCATTAGCCGACGTCGTCTCATCGCCTTCTCTTCTCTTGCGTTCGTCATCTTCGTTCCTGCGCTTGTAGTTCGGCGAGAACAGTTCGCTCGCTGACATTCAACACTGAGCTTTTTCGATGACGGGCGGTTCGTGACACGCGTCTTCTAGGTTTAGCGGAACCTTCCCCAGACTTCTCCGAAGCATTATACTTTGCCACAATATCGTAAAGAGTTGCCACGGGTACCCGAAGACTTGAACTATTTCAGTGGGCAAACGCCGAGCGCGAACACTTTCGATAATCGTGGCTCTTCTCTTGTACCCCGCACTTGTCCATAAAATCTGGGCCATTTTGAGGTTCTGACCGTTTACTACACTCATGCTCATACATTAAGGATAATACTGATACATGGTGAAACAACGCTCTGGTGGGCGGTTTTCAGGTTTAAATCACCTCGGGGTATGACCATGCGGTGCATTTGACCTGCGGTCGTCGCACAGTGGCGCTGGCAGCAGTCCACATACGCAGAGGTGTGTTGGTGCATCTCAGAGTACGGTGCAGCGAGTAAGTGTGCAGACGCTTTCAGACGTGCTAATGGTGACTGTGTGTTGAAAATGGCTAAAAGAACACATATTGATGACGTTATGAGGGGTAGAATACTAGGGCGACTGGAGGCTGGTCAAACACAGCAGGTCGTAGCACGGGCCCTCCGTGTCCCACAAAGTGTGATCTCAAGATTATGGCAACGATACCAGCAGACAGGAACATGTCCAGGCGCTACAGTACGGGACGTCCACCGTGTACAACACCACAAGAAGAGCGATATCTTACCATCAGTGCCCTCAGACGGCCACAGAGAACTGCAGGTAGCATTGCTCGGGACCTTACCGCAGCCACTGGAAGAGTTGTTTCCAGACACACAGTCTACAGACGACTAAACAGACACGGTTTATTCGCCCAGAGTCCTGCAAGGTGCATTCCACTGACCCCTGGTCACAGATGAGTCCGTAAAGCCTGGTGTCAAGAATACAGTACATGGTCATTGGAACAGTGGTCCCAGGTTATGTTCACGAACGAGTCCAGGTATAGTCTGAACAGTGATTCTCGCTGGGTTTTTATCTGTTATGAACCAGTGAAATGTCCCCTTAGAAAAATTGTACATGACTGTGCTTAAACTGACACACAATATTTTTAGGGCAACGCAATCTGACTTTCAAAAATCCCTACAAAAGGATGGCCCTGACTAACATTAACCCATACGTTTCACAAATCACTTACCTCACAAAAATCTTGGTTACTCGAACTACTGCAATACAGCGAGCGCCACTACTGCCAGCTAAGTAAAATATTCAAACTACAGAAGGCACTAACTACTGATAGGCATAGTTAGCAAATGAAAGATTTTAATAGAGAACAAACAATGTATTTACCTTAATAGTCATCAAAAGTCATAATATATATATATCAGTTCATGACATCCAGTCTTACAAATTTCAAAACTCCGCCATTTCTCTCCCCACATCCACCACTGCTGGCAGCTCACTTCCAACTGCGCAACGCTACGCGCTGTTCACATCCAGCTGCCCAACACTACAACGGCAGACAACAATGCAAACTTGCCACAGACTGCACACAGCACAGCCAGTGATTTTCATACAGAGCGCTACGTAACGTTGCCAATAAGAAAACATGAACAGCCTACTTACATAGCCCCCATGCTCCCCATAAAAAATTTTACAAATTGTTTTGGGCAGTGGCCAATAATGATTTGATAAAATTTTTCATAATTACAATAACAAAGATGTTAAATGCACACACTTATTGATACAATGTTGGTCAAAAGCTAAAATTATCTCACAGTCCATAAGGACAGTCCCGATCATTCATCACAGTAAAACTGCCGTTTCCTTTCTCAAAGTCTGAGCAGTAAAAGACAATGCACACGGAAGTAGTGGATTTCCACGCAGTCTTGAAGAAGTAGTCCTTCCAACGGAAAGACGGTGCTGACTCTTGACATGCTGACAGGTAATGGGCCACAACAGAGCAAACCCACAGCAGAGTCATTCGACGTTTTGAAGAATATTGGTAGGTAGGTCATCACAGAGCAGACCCACTGTAGTCCTGGTAGAGATTACGGTATTGGTGGGCCACCAGAGGTGCAGACCCACTGCAGTCCTTGTAGAAATAATGGTATTGATGGATCATCAATGGTGCAGACCGACTGCAGTCCTTGTAGAAATAATGGTATTGGTGCATCATCAAAGATGCAGACCCACTGTAGTCCTTGTAGAGATAATGGTATTGGTGGGTCATCAAAGATGCAAACCCACTGTAGTCCTTGCAGAGATGGCCAGAAGCCATCTGTTGTGACTGTGCAGGTGCACAAACACCATTGAAGAGTCTTGCGGATAATATAGCAAGTCCATAACCATCACTTGTGCATTCACAAAGTTTTTGGAATTGTCCTTAGAACCAGCAATGCTGTTAACCAGTCCCTTGCTGAATTATCAACACACATGCAAACACTATCAGTCCCTACTTCTCACATATTGTCCATATACTATGACCAACAGAAATGTGTGCAGTGAAATGAATGCTTACAAGTTACTTAATTTGCTGAACTGGTGTCAATTACAATTTTACAACATGATAATACAAGGACAAAGGTACAAAATATATCATTAAAGAACATATCAATACAGATAACATTTGTAGTAATATGGGCTTTACAAAAGAATCGAACTAACATATACATCAGTGTTATAGGAATTATGACATAAGTAAATACATAAAAGATCAGAATAATTTTTGAAACATCAACTTTACACATGAGCATTAAAACAAAACAGAATAAATAATGACTAAGCATCTTTACAAGGTAAATAACATATTATCAGAAAAATTCTACAACATAAATCTTATTAGCTAAACATATATAGACAGGAAAAACACGAATTCACATAGTGTAATAACACAATAATACAGGACAGGGTTTGTTTTCAGTGTAACATTTGGTACTGAAGTCCAACCCAAAACTTCATTCCATAGATCGTCCCTCTTATTTCGACATTTGCTCCAGCCAAAAAAAATCCTATCCAAGCATGCTTTCTGTATTCTGTTCACATCCTCTTTCAAAAATAGTTTTTCTCCACTGTACACTACTTTTTTGGCCAAACCATTTTATTATAGCTTCTCAATGCATTTCTTCCAATCCATCATAGTTGGTTTCTTATATAATCTACCCCCTCTTAAGCTAACTTAAATCTACTGAGCTCAGATGCTAAACTAAGGGGCGAGGCAATGCAGCAGCACAAAACAATTAACACAACAGCAATGACAAAAAATGCAGATTTTCAAAGCAAGCAGCTTTATAGAAATTAGCAAAGCAATTGCAATATTACAACTAATATAAGCAATGTGCAGCAAACAAGAAAAATAAATCAGTAGTAAAACCGGCTTAACAGAGTAATACAAAGTGAAATCCAGTAGCACTATGCCTGGCAAACAGCAGCAGCAAATGCAATAACTTATACCTGAATATGACAAAGCTCAAGCAGAAAAAATATTACGGTAAAAATGGCCATGTTTAATACCTACGTCACATCTTAACACTAGAGTGATGCATGACGAGAACTTACTCTAGCAGACAAGTTACCAAATCGTAAAAAAATTATTTATGCAGTTCCTGTAAGGGGAAATGTCTATTTGTGCTCTCTTTTCTAAGAAAGTATATCATAAACGTATTCTTTACTGGGTCTGTAAACAGAAAATACTGATATTAGTACATCTATTAAATTTTATAATAACCAATGCTGCAGTGCAGCTAGAAACTAGATATTAAAGAAAATGAGCAAATATGTATATAAAGCAACATATGAAATGTCATTCACTAGGCAAATGGCGTCTCCAAAGGCAAAAAAATTCTTTCAGGTAGAAAGACAGTAGATGTATAATGTTTCTCATCATTTCATTAGGCATTTTAGTAAATATCATAAATCAAGTGCTCCACAGTGTAATCACATATTTTCAAGTTTGAGCGTGTCGTATTTGCGATGCTTTCTACAAAGGAATGTCAATAGCGAGGATAATGGCCCCTTTTTTTTATCCACCTGTGCCCCTGAAAGGCACACACTAATGGCTTTTTCCCAGGTGACTATCGTGCAGCTGGGTGCCCACCACACATTACGTGAAGGTCATTTCACTCTCGTACCGAAATATTTACGACAGCAGTTTGTGGTACAGTGACAATCTCATATAAAATATTTCACAGGTCGAGAATTTGCGTTGCAAATGGGTAGAAACAAAATCCTATGAATATAACAGTGTTCAAAAAGTTTTCGTCGGCATTGTGATACATTAACGCGTTTACACACATTTCATAACTCTTAAAGTACGATTCTTGGTTTCCAACATCCTTTTTCACAAACCAAAGTCCCTAACAACTATTCATTATTCATATACATGTAAACACGTAATCACATTCCTCATATAGCATCAGCTTACTGATCATAAACATACCTCAACAGCATAATACACATTTTCATCGTAATAACAACATCATAAAAACTCAGTCAAATCTTAAAATCGTCTTAGCTTTCTGCAATAATTTCAAACCATAAAAAAATATTCTCTGCTCATTTCAATAGTGTCATCTACTTCGAACGTACTTTAAAAATCATGATCTCATACCAATTACATCATTCAAAGCCCTCATAGTATCACAATGGTTCTGAAAAAAAATGAAGAGTTCACAAAGTACAGACAAAATACAGCTTCATAAGTGTGAAGTTATCCAACTGTGTAATTGCGTAAACATGTCACTGATGTAGCAAAAAAAATGTTTGTCTCTCTCAGTTAAATGATCAGATAGCAGTGTAATTTATGTGTTAGAGAAATATGGTACCGATGTGTAAAGTTGTATAAGCAAATACCACATTAGCTAGGGCTCCTTGTGCTTGCCAGACACATGGTATACAAAGTAAGTGTGTACCCCCCTGAGGATAAATGTAACTATACCCTGAGGTGTTGCAGATTACAGCAATGGAATGAAATGTATCACGGAAAACCTATGTATCATCGTACTTCAAATATCTTTAAAAATAAATGTTTTAAGTACAAAATTAATCAAACAAATACGTGTACTGTAGCACTAAACTGTGCGTCTTGTTGTTAGATAATCTTTGTGGAAGTGTCGTAGTTATCGTCCTCCGAAAGCTAAGTTCTGCAGAAGTCAATGTACTTACCTCATGATAAACAAAAGTGAAATGCTTTGCGTATAGATATCTTAGTTATTATACTTATTGCCGTGATGAAGAAAGTACTGTGCTGTAATGTATTGTTGTGGTATGGAAAAGGCTGTCTCATTGTGGCTATACCACAAAAGTTACTACTAAACCATGTTTTGCTTTCCAGAATAATTCAGAAAAACTGTGCAGATATAAAACAGGTAAGCGCAAAAGCAATAATATAAATTGTGTCACTCATTAGTAGCGTCGTCATATAATCGTGTAGCTGTCAAATAAACTAACCACTGTGTCATCTGGTATCTCACAGAAAGTACTTTAAATCCAGAATGTATTTTCAAGTAAACCAAAATGTTGCATTAAAATCTCATTAGCAGTACTGGTAAATGTTCTAAGTATGTGATCCTTAAAGCAAACTAACAAGCAAGAATGTACACACACAATAAAACTGTGTCATCTGTTCACAATAACAATGCATTCGTAATTTCTGTTTAAATAAGTTCTCTTGGTTCTTGACTGGATATTTAACTTCAAACATTGTTGCATGTTAACAGATTCTAAGTCTGACAAAGCATACTAGTAACGTGAAGTGAAAAGTTTTATGGCAAAGACTAAGTTATAAAGCAGATTACCTCTCAATAAACGGTTTTACATGTGAAATGTGGTGTAAACCTTTACTCTTCCTAGTACGCAGAGGTTCAACTTGAACGGAATTATCATGCGGTATACGTCGGTGAGGAATGCTAAAATTTTTCTCAAGGTTAGCGTCTATGTTATTTTTCTCTGAGCCAGCCGGCGCACTCGGCTGCCTGCGGTGCGAGTCATTGTCTGTTCCTTTCTTGGCGCGCGTCGTTATTGGGGTTAGGAGACCTAACTTCTACAAATTCACCTTGTCGAGAGTGCCCTGCTCTGTTTGAATCTCGCCAGTTCTGATGCAATTCAGATCTGTCGTTACGATCATATCGTCTGTCGTCTTGTCGGTGGATTCCATAGTTTCTTTTTTGTCGGTCACGTGGTGGAGAATTTCTCCCTGAATCGTAACTGCGCGCTGGACCGTTGCATTTAAAGTTATTCTGTCTGCCTTCATAATAATTGTTTTGGTTCCCATATTGTCTGTTTCTATGTTTATCTCTGTCATATTCGTTACTATGGAAATGCGATCTTTCTCTGTAACTACTATTCTGCCAAGGGTTGGCATACGGGTGGTGTCTGTTTTGGTCACGATTTTCGTTGTGAGAATAGCCTTGTCGTGTCCAGTTATTATTTCTTTCATCGCAGAATTGCGATGGATGTGACCTGTAATTGTTGTGTTCCTGTTTTCGCGTTCCGCGATTATCAGTGTCAATTTCTAATTCTTGTAAGAGTCCCTGAAAAGCTTCAATGTCGTCTTTGCAACGTCCTGCCAAAATAATATGTCGTAAATGTTCAGGCAATTTGATTAAGCAAATGCGGATGAGTTCTGAGGGGCTATATGGGTTTGACAGGTACTGATTCTTGTGCAACATGTCTTCAAAATATTTCACAAGACTGGAAAATTCAGATTGTTCGAAATGTTTCATCATTATGATGCTATGTTTTACTCGGTCTTGTGTAACTTGTGACCAATATGCTGAGAGGAATGCATGATAAAATTCTCCTTCACTGTGACAATCGTGAATGGCCGATCGCATTCTTTCAGCTGGTTCATTCTCTAAGTAGCCACACATAAATTCTAATCTGTGCTCTAATGACCAGTTGGGAGGAAAACATTGAGAGAATTGATGGAGCCATGCTTGTGCGTGAATGTCGTTGCTAGAATTCTTAAATGTTTTGATTTTGCGTGTAGTAATGAACAGCTTATTGTCAAAATCATCCTGTCGGCGAGTAGCAGATCGCTCATTGTTACGTCATTTCGGCCTTGCCAATTTCTTTCATAATTTCCGAAGTGTCTTGTGTTATTATTTTGTGGTTGTTCCGTATTCCTATGTCACTCTGCCCGTACTGGAGCGCGAGTGTCCTCTGAAATATGTAATTCTTGTATTACTTGTGCCAGCTGATCTTGTACATCCTGGATTTCTCTTTTGCACAGTATATTGATTTGATTTTGATTTTGTTTGAATTTTCTAATTTGTTCATATTCTTCAGTGTCAATGAAGGCTACAGGTCTTGTGTCATTCAGATCATCATCTACCTTTGTAGATAAGTTAGTGAACTGATCTGAAAGTTCGGCTACTTTATCCGATAGTGAAATTATTTCCTCTGCGTGCTTATCTGAACCAAGTTTCAGAGTGTCCATTTGCGTTGAAATTGTATCTACTGTGTTCTTTAAGTTTTCCTGAGTTTTTGCAAGTAGCGTAACCGAATCGGTAGATGCAACTGAGTCTGTTTTAGCTTGCCAGGTCTCGTGATATTCATGAACAATAGTTTGCAGTTCTTTTATGGCTGCTTCGTAATTCTGTAATGCATTTTCATGACCCGAAACAATAGGTTGGAAATGCTCACAAATTTGTGTTTTTATGTCATTACAGACTTTTTGGCATTTCGATTCAATGTTATGTAACTCAGTAGTTAAATCTTCACGTGTTTGTTCAAGTGTGGTGTCTAACTTTTGAAGCTTTTGCTGTGTTTGTCTCTGATTTTGTTCCATTGTGTCTAACTGTTGCTGTGTTTGTCTCTGGTGTTGTTCCATTGTGTCTAACTTTTGAAGATTTTGTTCCATTGTGTCTGACTTTTGAAGATTTTCTTCCATTGTGTCTAACTTTTGAAGATTTTGTCCCATTTGTTTCTGATTTTGTTCAAGCGTTGTGTCTAACTTTTGTAGCCTTTGTCCAATTTGTTGCATTAACTGTAATAACAGTGCACTGGTGTCTGAAACATGTTCCTCAGTGCTATTCGGCAGTGCATTTGAACTGGCAATATTCGCATTTTGAAAAGCAGAAAATGTGTCGTGATTTATTTGAGAAAACGGCGAGGACGCAAAACCTGAATCTACAGTATTTGCAAGATTGTGTCCTGTCATTTCGGAATCCTGAGGCGAGCTGTTGCCGATCGGTCGATAGATGCTTCCCTGTTCAGTAATTGTTTCACTGCCTACACCATTATTTGCAGCCCGCTCCATTTCCCTATGCACAATTACCAAATTACTACTTTGAACATTAGTTAATTCATTACATGGTGGCGCTAACACACTGCTTTCGTCTTCACTGTCACTTCTCAGTTTTCTTTGGAGCCTAGTATTACGTTTTTCGCACGCCATTATTGTCACAATATTTCACGCGACATCACAGAAAAACAAAATTTCAAGAGCAAAAATAAGAGAACACATTAACATAGCACTGAAAATAATATGTTAATTGCATGCGCTGATGCGAAATACTTGGTGCAAATCTACATGCATGCCACAACTGTTTTACTGTACAAGAATGAAAACTACACCTACAAAGGAAATTCTCTCTATGATTACGCGCTAGCAATAAACAATAGCTACGCTAATTACACAAACTTCAAGAACAAAATCAGAAGATTCCATTGAGGTATCCTCGGCTAAGGGTCGACATATGAAACGTCCCCTTAGAAAAATTATACATGACTGTGCTTAAACTGACACACAATATTTTTAGCGCAACGCAATCTGACTTTCAAAA
This sequence comes from Schistocerca piceifrons, assembly GCF_021461385.2. Lineage (NCBI taxonomy): Eukaryota > Metazoa > Arthropoda > Insecta > Orthoptera > Acrididae > Schistocerca > Schistocerca piceifrons. Next base: position 93,100,130 of record NC_060145.1, on the reverse strand, counting down.
ATCCCTACAAAAGAATAGCCCTGACTAACATTAACCTATACGTTTCACAAATCACTTACCTCACAAAAATCTTGGTTACTCGAACTACTGCAATACAGCGAGCGCCACTACTGCCAGCTAAATAAAAGATTCAAACTACGGAAAGCACTAACTACTGACAGGCATAGTTAGCAAATGAAAGATTTTAATAGAGAACAAACAATGTATTTACCTTAATAGTCATCAAAAGTCATTATATATATATATATATATATATATATATATATATATATATATATATGTATATGTATATATCAGTTCATGACATCCAGTCTTACAAATGTCAAAACTCCGCCATTTCTCTCCCCACATCCACCACTGCTGGCGGCTCACCTCCAACTGCGTAACGCTACGCGCTGTTCACATCCAGCTGCCCAACACTACAATGGCAGACAACAATGCAAACTTGCCACAGACTGCACACAGCACAGCCAGTGATTTTCATACAGAGCGCTACGTAACGTTGCCAATAAGAAAACATAAACAGCCTACTTACACCAGGAAGCAGATACCAAACCCTTAATGCCCTTCAAAGGGACCTGTATGGAGGTCATGGTTTGATGATATGGGGTGGGATTATGACTGGTGCACGTACACCCCTGCATGTCTTTGGCAGAGGAACTGTAACAGGTCACGTGTACCGGGACATCATTTTGCACCAGTATGTCCGCCTTTTCAGGGATGCAGTGGGTCCCACCTTCCTCCTGATGGATGATAACGCACGACCCCACCGAGCTGCCATCGTGGAGGAGTACCTTGAAACAAAAGATATCAGGCGAATGGAGTGGCCTGCCTGTTCTCCTGATCAAACCCCATCGGGCACGCTGGGATGCTCTCGGTCGACGTATCGCTGCATATCTTCAAACCCCCAGGACACTTCAGGAGCTCCGGCAGGCACTGGTGCAAGAATGAGAGGCTATGCCCCAGCAGCTGCTCCACCACCTGATTCAGAATATGCCTACCCGTTGTGGGGCCTGTGTACGTGTGCATGGTGATCATATCCCATATTAATGTCGGGGTACATGCGCAGGAAACAGTGGTGTTTTGTAGCATATTTCGGGATGGTTTTCTCAACTTATCACCAATACCTTGAACTTACAGATCTGTGTCGCGTGTGTTCCCTAGGTGCCTATGCTGTTAGCGCCAGTTTTGTGTAGTGCCACGTTGTGTGGCACCACATTCTGCTATTATCCTTAATTTATGAGCTTGAGTGTAGATGACTATGGCTTTCAAGAGAGCCAATTGCGACCTCCAGCGGAACTACGATATGGCGGGAAATTCAAATTGAAATTTGTCCGGATTTAAGTGCCGCACCGTTTATAGCCCCCAGTTGTAAAGTGTACGGATACCCAGGATATTAATAATAGTAAAATACAACGTGCGCTTGAAAAGTTTGGTGAATGGAGTCAGAAAACGAAGGAAACGAGAGTTGCAAACAAAATACCTTTACTGGCCTTCAAAGCAATCACTATTACCTAGAACACACGTCTGACATCAGTTGTAAGGCGGTTGGAAATTGTCAGCAAACACTTGTTGTAGAATCGCTTGAGGCATCGTAGTGTTAGGGCACAGAATAGTAAGGGACAGAAATTAGAAAAAATGTATTAAAACTCACTCACACTGCCACAAGCCAAATTAAGTCACGCCACAGACAGGTGTGGAAGCAGGAAGCAAGCCAGTACACTACAAATGGGTCAGGTTGACGACACTGCCTGGCGGGTAAGGATACGCACTCAGCAGGGAGGAGACTGCGACAGGAAAGTAAGGGAAGCGAGACGAAGATGGTCGTTAGCTCGTAAAACATGTTGCAAAACACTGTATGAGCACACAGCAAGGGACCGACATAGCCTTAGTATAGCGGAGTAGGGGGGAACACATCCGGTCATTACGAATTGTGCCTTGCGTCATAGTCTTGCGCTAGCTCCCTTTAAATGCTCCTGCTCTCATCACGAGTTGATCATTAGGATCGGTGGCATTCACATTAACAGCACTCGATTCCATGATTACGGTACTGCAGCGAATGTCTGTCCTAGACGCTCCACCAGAGGTTATGAACTAGGCGAAGATGTTTCCCGAATGAGATTTTCACTCTGCAGCTGAGTGTGCGCTGATATGAAGCTTCCCTGGCAGATTAAAACTGTGTGCTGGACCGAGACTTGAACTCGGAACCTTTGCCTTTCACGGGGAAGTGTTCTACCGGCTAGAGCACCTGCCCGCCAGGAAAGTTTCATACAGGCGAATATGTACTTAAGATGATGACCTTCACCTAATGAACTTCATGCTGCTCGCCGCCTACCATCTACTGACGGAGAAACTCACTGTCTTCCGACAACACAGCATCGCAGAGTGTTGCCAATACCGTACTTCAACGCGGAAGCCAGCAACAGGGCCTGTTGAGATCCACATTCCTGGCCAACACTCAGGCTCCTTCGGGTGCTGAAACCTACCAGGAGGTAGGGAGTAGATCAACCGACCACACAACTACCGACAACAGGACGGGTCAATACGGGTCACCATGGTATTCAGAGTGGGACCGAGTACATTTCAGCATCCAGCACGAGATCACTTCGTGCTGCGTAACGGCCAGGGTCACTGACACCTTCTCTAGGATGTACTAATAACTCTAACAACTTTATTATTTATTTAGCGTATGGCTAATACAGACATATCATAAAATTAAATTACGTATACACATACATATTGACACACAAGAAACTTTTTCTTTACAATTAAATATCCAGTCCTTCAATCCAGCGCACTGCATCTGGAGTTGCTAGCAGGAAGTCCTCTTCAGCACCGTGGTAGGCTCGAATCCTGCATCCACTGACAATGTGGTGAACAGTCTGGTATGGAACCCCGCCGTCACAGGCTGGATTAGGCAGCTTCTTCCACTTAAAGAGAGCATCCCTGCGTAGGCCATGGCCGGTATGGATTCTGTTGAGAGTAGTCCAGGTCTTGCGTGGTAAGTCGAATCCACTTGGAAGTTTAGCACCTAAGAAGATGTTATGCAGGCGCCCATCTGTCACTGCTTCCCACCGACCTTTCCCTTCTCCAAGACGTTTTAAATCCTTAGGAACCATGTCAGGAGCATCGCACAGAGTTGGATGGCTTGATTTCAGTCTCTTACGATTTAAAAGTGGCAGGTCGCTATGCACGGGTAGGTTGGAATTCCTGGAGATCTTGAGGAATTTTCTCATAAGGGCAGTACATCTGCGTAGATCAGAGGCATTATACCGGTTAACAGTGGAAGCCAATAAATTGGAGTAGATCTGATTGCGTCAGATACAGGGTGTTTCAAAAATGACCGGTATATTTGAAACGGCAATAAAAACTAAACGAGCAGCGATAGAAATACACCGTTTGTTGCAATATGCCCTACCTTTCCAGCACGTTCATCCGTCACGTTCCCAGTCCGTTGAAATTTTTCAAACAGATCCTTTATTGTATCGCTTTTCGGTCCTTTGGTTACATTAAACCTCCGTTGAAAACTTCGTCTTGTTGCAACAACACTGTGTTCTAGGCGGTGGAATTCCAACACCAGAAAAATCCTCTGTTCTAAGGAATAAACCATGTTGTCTACAGCACACTTGCACGTTGTGAACAGCACACGCTTACAGCAGAAAGACGACGTACAGAATGGCGCACCCACAGACTGCGTTGTCTTCTATATCTTTCACATCACTTGCAGCGCCATCTGTTGTTGAAAATTGTAACTACTGTAATTTCGAAAGTTTGTCTGCCTGAAAATGTACTGTTGTCCCAAGCATATTGCAACAAACGGTGTATTTCTATCGCTGCTCGTTTTGTTTTTATTGCCGTTTCAAATATACCGGTCATTTTTGGAACACCCTGTATTATGGGCATTGTCGTATTCAGCTGAGTGTCAACAAGCCTTGTATGATGACTGTTCATCCAAACATGTGCACAATACTCAGCACTTGAGTATACTAAGCCCAGAGCTGAAGATTGCAGGGTGGTTGCTGAAGATCCCCATGTAGTTCTGCATAACTTATGGAAAGTTCTCAACTTTTAAGTTAAGAAGGTGTTGTTTGAAGCATAGTGTACGGTCCAGAATGATACCAAGATATTTTGGGTTCCAGTTATGAAGAAGAACTCTGCCTCTGAAACTTACTTCCAGTTTTACGTTCGCCAACCGATTATTTAAATGGAAGCAACACACTTCTGTTTTACTCACACTGGGTTGGAGTCTCCAGATTTTGAAGTAATTATGTAATGCAGACAGGGCACTCTAACAATGTTTTACCGCTTCAGAGCTTCCCCACAGCTACCCTGACTTCACACAGAGATGTCTCCGCTCGGCCCCCTGTAGTAGTCACGCGTTGCTGAACATCGAAATCCGTACACGAGGTGAGATCTGGTGCTACCGGCACGATCCCGACAGCAAGCGACAGTCGCTGTGCTGAAGTTTTTCGTCTTCTCCACCTGAAAAAATTCACATCTGATCAAGCCTTTGGTATCGAAAGAGACAATTAACGTCATCTTAATCTTGAATTTTGTTGCCCGAAATATTTTGAGAGTCGGGGAAGGTGATTAACACCTTACCATTAACTGTCGCTTCGTCTTCAGACCGATTTGGTAGTACACGGTCTCAACTCCTGTAATGATACGAATATCCAACAATGCGTGACCACGCTGCGTCGAGCGATTTCACAATTTTGCTTACAGCCTTACAGGCAATGTCGCAGGCGTGTTTACGTTAGTGCTTAGTACGTCGCTTTAGCATAATTTCTAAGAAACTGCGTTTCAGAGAAATACTCATTAGAAAAGCACTGTTCCGAGCATTTAAAAGTGCCTTTGTCACGAACGTTATTTAACAGCTATAATAGCAACAATTGAAAGTTAAAAATCTTAACTATCAGTTGTTGTAATTGCTATTATTAGCCTAGTGAAGGGCGTACGGAAATGTGTAAAGCTCTATCTCTGACAATATTAGTGTTACCTATTCTTTTTCTTTAAAATTGCAGAACGGTCTAGTGAAACTTTATTATCGTTATCATAAAATATGACATGTGGCCGTACATCTTGTATTATGAAGAGAATTATTCCGACATGTCAGTATTCAAACATTTTCTGGAACCTCCTTCTATAGGACATGTCAGCATTCTGATACAGACCAAAAACAGAAATTAATTACTCTTCCCATAAATCATGAAAAATCAGTTCTCAAGTATCTGACTGCAATTTTAAAAAATATTCTCTAACGTCTCCAGACAATCGGACTGCAATGCCCCCGCACACAACAGACAACTTACCTCGTCTTGCCACTGTGACTGCATAAATATACTCAGCAACGTGCTAAAATAATTCAAAGGAAATACAGCGACCCACGCAGAGTGCAATGCATGAACACAACCACTGATACAACCATTCCTTTGTTTTACACTACTGGCCATTAAAATGCTACAAGAAGAAGAAATGAGGATGATAAACGGGTATTCATTGGACAAATATACTAGAACTGACACGCGATTACATTTTCACGCAGTTTGGCTGCATAGATCCTGAGGAATTAGTACCCAGAACAACCACCTCTGGCCGTAATAACGGCCTTGATACGCCTGGGAATTGAGTCAAACAGAGCTTGGATGGCATGTACAGGTACAGCTGCCCATGCAGCTTCAACACGATACCACAGTTCATCACGAGTAGTGACTGGCGCATTGTGACGAGCCAGTAGCTCGGCCACCATTGACCAGACGTTTTCAGTTGGTGAGAGATCTGGAGAACGTGCTGACCATGGCAGCAATCGAACATTGTCTGTATCCAGAAAGGCCCGTACAGGACCTGCAACAGGCGGTCGTGAATTACACTGCTGAAATGTAGGGTTTCGCATGGATCGAATGAAGGGTAGAGCCACGGGACGTAACACATCTGAAATGTAACGTCCACTGTTCAAAGTGCCGTCAATGCGAACCAGAGGTGACCGAGACGTGTAACCAATGGCACCCCATACCATGACGCCGGGTGATACGCCAGTATGGCGATGACGAATACACGCTTCCAATGTGCGTTCACCGCGATGTCGCCAAACACGGATGCGACATCCTGATGCTGTAAACAGAACCTGGATTCATCCGGAAAAAAAAAAAAGTTTGGCATTCGTGCACCCAGGTTCGTCGTCGAGTACACCATTGCAGGCGCTCCTGTCTGTGATGCAGCGTCAAGGGTAACAGCAGCCATGGTCTCCGAGCTGATAGTCCACGCTGCTGCAAATGTCGTCGAACTGTTCGTGTAGATGGTTGTTGTCTTGCAAACGTCCCCATCTGTTGACTCAGGGATCGAGACGTGGTTGCATGAACCGTTACAGCCTTGCGGATAAGATGTCTGTCATCTCGACTGCTAGTGATACGAGGCCGTTGGGATCCAGCACGGCGTTCCGTATTATCATCCTGAGCCCACCGATTACATATTCTGCTAACAGTCATTGGATCTCGACCAACGCGAGCAGCAATGTCGCGATACGATAAACCGCAATCGCGATAGGCTACACTCCGGCCTTTATTAAAGTCGGAAACTTGTGTGAATGCTCTGAAAAGCTAATCATTTGCGTACCACAGCATCTTCTTCCTGTCGGTTAAATTTCGTGTCTGTAGCACGTCATCTTCGTGGTGTAGCAATTTTAATGGCCAGTAGTGTACTTTGAAGGGGACAACATTGTTGTTTGAAAAGAAAAATGAAAACTTTGGGAGACAGAAAGTCACTGTCATTACATTTCTCACACACTCAGTGACTCGTCGTCCGCATGGGGTACGTATGAATAACTTGTTATTTACCATATTCTGAAAATCGAAGATTCGTACATTTACAACTTTACTCAGACCTTTCTTTTCCTGGGACAGTTTGATTAGCAAAAGCTTTAATTAATCCACAATGTGTATAGTCAATAATCAGGTATTTGGTCGCAACACAGATATGAAAATTACTTTCATTATACGCATATACAGATCTGACAAAATCGCTACAGTGAGCAAGCAAGCAACAAATATGTGCAGCAAAAAAGGCAAATTACCAAAAATCCACGATTAGTACCAAAATCTCCGTCGCCGCTAGCACGGTCAGGGCAGGCTGCCACCTCTCCTGAATCGCGACTTCTCTCCAGACCAGGTGGCGTCCGACAACTTTCAACAACTGTTCACTCGCTACCACTCGCGAGAATAAAATCCCATACTCTGAGTTTGTGTATGCACGCAACAGAAGAATCGGTAGCCAACTTTTCAAATGAAGGATATGCGCGTCCAATTTTCACAAGGTGGAACAATTGTGACGTCATAATTTATGCCGTATAAAATCGAAGTAATCACTCATTTGTCCGTGCATGCTACCAAAATGTTCCAAAAAGCAGCGCGCGAAGATGCGATTTTCCAGGGGGTCATATGTCGAGCTCTGTTGATCACAGGACGAAGAACTGGCGTAGTGTAGCTATCCTAATGCACAGTGTCAAAATTTAAACATCACATACATCCTGTAGCCGAGGCGAATTTTGGGCAAATCGGTTAATTATTTTGCGTTTAGTGTGGTCTAGTGTGGACCTTGAAAGGATATAAATATACGACCAATGCTGTCTCTTTTTTCAAGTATACCTTTTATCTGGTCGTCGTGCACAAGACAACATGGAGTCGCCAATCAATAAGGATATAAATGATACGATTCGCTGATGACATTGCTATCCTGAGTGAAAGTGAAGGAGAATTATATGGAATGAAATTTCCACTCTACAGCGGAGTGTGCGCTGATATGAAACTTCCTGGCAGATTAAAACTGTGTGCGGGACCGAGACTCGAACTCGGGACCTTTGCCTTTAGCGGGCAAGTGCTCTACCGACTGAGCCACCCAAGCACGACTCACGCCCCGTCCTCACAGCTTTAATTCCGCCAGTACCTCGTCTCCTACCTTCCAAACTTCACAGAAGCTCTCCTGCGAACCTTGCAGGACTAGCACTCCTGGAAGAAAGGATATTGCGGAGACACGGCTTAGCCACAGCCTGGGGCCGAGTTCGAGTCTCGGTCCGGCACACAGTTTTAATCTGCCAGGAAGTTTCAAGAATAATATGATCTGCCGAATGAAATGAACCTCCTAATGAGTACAGAATATGAACTGAGAGTCAGTCGAAGAAAGATCAAAGTAATGAGAAGTACCGCAAAAGAGAACAGCGAGAAACTGAACATCTGCACTGATGAAGTTAAGGAATTCTGCTACCTAGGCAGCAAAACAACCAATGACTGACGGAGCAAGGAGGACATCAAAAGCAGACTAGCATTCGCGAAAACGGCATTCCTGGCAGAGAGAAGTCTGCTGGTATCGAAGATAGTTCTTAATTAATGGAAGACATTTATGAGAATGTACCTTCAGAGCACAGCATTGTATGGTAGTGAACCATGGACTTTGGAAAAACAGGAACAGAAGAGAATCGAAGAACTGGAGATGTGGTGCTACAGGCGAATGTTGAAAATTAGGTGGACTGATAAGATAGGGAGTGTGGAGGTCATGCGTAGAATCGGAAAGGGAAGAAATATATTGAAAACACTGATAAGGAGAAGGGACAGGATGATAGGACTTCTGTTAAAACATCAGGAATGACTTCCATGCTACCAGAGGGAGCTGTAAAGGGCAAAAACTGCAGAGGAAGACAGAGATTGGAAAACATAAGCACTCCGACCTCGTGCCACGAGTGGCCTACCGGGACATCCGACCGCCGTGTCACCTTTCGTGGAGGATGCGGATAGGAGGAGCGTGGGGTCAGCACATCGCTCTCCCGGTCGTTATGATGGTATTCTTGACAGAAGCCGCTACTATTCGGTCGAGTAGCTCCTCAATTGGCATCACGAGGCAGAGTGCACCCTGAAAATGGTTACAGCACATGTCGGCCTGGATGGACACCCATCCAAGTGCCGACCACGCCCGACAGCGCTTTACTTCGGTGATCTCACGGAAACCGGTATAACCACTGCGGCAAGGCCGTTGCCAGAGAGATTGGAATACTTACAGAAGATAATTGAGGACGTAGATGGCAAGTGCTACCCTGAGATGCAAAGGTTGGCACAGAAGAGGCATTCGTGGCGAGCCGTTTCAAACTGTGAGAAGATGATGACTGCAAAAGAAAGAAGTCGACCTTAGGCGGCATATAAAAGCGCCATTTGTTCATGGGTGGTTCCTGTGAAAACCCCGGAAAATTATGATTTTTGGAAGAATGGCCGCTTATGCAATTTCTATTGGTGACAGATTGTCGAAATTTTTACCATACATTTGTTACGTGCGCGTGGGTCACACAATACTCATTAAAGCCTGTACTATGGTAAGTGAGTGGGGTTCACCTTATGAGCTTATGAGACAGGATTTTCATATAGATATCGACCGCGTGTACCTAAATGGTGGCAAATCGGATTTACACCCACTCTGTAATAACAATGATCCGTCAAGTAAGTTCAATATGCAATTACACGTCAAGATGGACCAAAAGTAACACTGAAGATGCTACCAATTTGATAATAATACGGTCGCCAGCCTAATTAGGCATTAACTGCGTTTCTTCCCTGTACAAGTTGGTGTATATTCATGCAAAACAACACGTAGTAACACTGCATAATATAGTAAAATTTTAGAACCAGAAAATCTATTGAACTGATAGTTTCACGTTCTGTACTGATATGGAAAAACCATGAATACATAACATTACACCATAATGTATACTACAAAACTTCGTACTGTCTATTAATCTGATTAAAATCGGGTATGGGTTACCCTAGCAATAGCACTTTCGTGACACACACAAAATGTCAATTTTGTTAAAGGTAAAACGCTGATAAATTTTGACTTATATATTGACTTTAACTTTCGCTTGTCAAACCAATGTGAAACACTTCAGAATTCAAATGAATAAAAGGGGGGGGGGGACCCTGAAACTGTTATTATCACTATATTTAAAAAATTGATTACTGAAATTATCATGCGTTCAAGATTTCCAGTATATGCGTTACTACTCTTTTCATCTTATTTACTTCTCATTTAAATACCTTTATATCTGTCTCGAAATAATTAAACTTCATTACTATATCAATATTAAAATTATCTTTCAACTCCATTAGACCTTCGTTATTCATTTACTGGTTCATTAACAAAACAGTTCTTTAAACACCATTCTAACATAACTAGGTCTGCAAGTAATTAATATTAACACAAAATTTAATTCTTCATTTCGGGACACTCGGATTGCACAACATTTGGAAAGGACCCTGTCTAGGTTAGTTGTGAGGATAATTAAATGAGGGGAAAGGTCTGATAAAATTTACGTTATTACTGAACAGTTCACTCTATGGCCCATACGAATACAGTACTAAAAGTTTCAACCTGCTTGTATCGATGCGGCGGTTGGCGGGCGGCAGGATGGCGAGGCACAGAGCACACGTACAACCACAGCTATAGCTCTTGATGCATCGGCACTTTAATTCTTCTTAGCGTCGCAATACTTTTCCATTTAGTGCCTATGGAATTTTGCCTTGCTGTGTGGGCGTTGGATCAGCATACCCAAGGCTCAGTGAAACTACGTCCTCCAGGAGAGCCTCCTCGCTTCTGGTGTTGCTCAGACCAATGCCAAACTCCAACTACTACTGCTGAGCCCGTTGTGCCGTGCAGTGCCCGTGCGCATTTTCCCGCGCTCGCCTGCCATCCACCTTTTACCGCTCCCTTACAGACAGGGTATTCACCCGAGGTTTTGCATTCTACATATCCTAACACATTGCCGACGTATGGACCAGACACACAGTTACAATTTTAAACATCTTACAACGGTTCCAAAATTAGTTACATTTCTATTCTATTACAATATTGCTTGACATTTCACATAAACATTAATATTCACATTGAAACTTGTTTACAGTTTTCTTAACACAATGACATGAAACTAAAAAGAAATGAAATCAGAACATCAATTACTCAAGTTCAACGAAAAATCAGATGGAAAAAAAAAAATTATTTATATGTACAATAGTACAACGTCGTTGTTGTTACACATTTTCAAGGTGATGTTCTCGGGGAAGTTCGACACTTTTTTTCAATATCATTAACCCTCACCGGGATCCTGAGGTTCAAATTTACTATACTTATAAACGTAATATCCGGTCTGAGGCCAAAATATTGACTCAACGGACGTAGTGAACACATGACAAGGGTTCCAGTGTCATCATAAGGTTATGAGGTCACCAAGCTATAGTTTTAGTCAGTATTTTTTCACCAAAAGAAATCTGTACAATGGACACCTCACGCCTATACAAATGTGGTACTGGAGTGACAAAAAATGGCTAAAATGGGTCTTAACATGCCTGAAAGTAGCCTAAATGAGTAACAAAAATTTACGTAACACTGGAAGGAGTGCAAAGTCAGTAATATATTTCTAATAGCATAGTCATTATTGAAAGATATAGATCATATGCCGGGCGTTTGCGATGAATTGCGATCTGCGATCTACATCTACATCTACATCCGTACTCCTCAAGCCACGTGACGGTGTGTGGCTTAGGGTACCTTGAGTGCCTCTATCGGTTCTCCCTTCTATTCCAGTCTCGTATTGTTCATGGAAATAAAGATTGTAGGTATGCATCTGTGTGGGCTCTAACCTCTCTGATTTTATCCTCATGGTCTCTTCGCGAGATATACGTAGGAGGGAGCAATATACTGCTTGACTCTTCGGTGAAGGTATGTTATCGAAACTTTAACAAATGCCCGTACCGAGCTACTGAGCGTCTCCCCTGCAGAGTCTTTCACTGGATGTAAGCGTAGGCTTCCGCGGCCGTTGTCTTCTTCAATAAAATTCTTCAGGGTATCAGACCGCATCGTCATAATTTAAAATGCGCCAACGTTTCGGCCAGCGTTGCAGCTAGCCTTCATCAGGGCTTTACGTTAACTGCTAAATGAACACACTTGGTTCCTTAAATAGCTGCACGAGAAAACCGTGTCGTTACTTGATTGGCTATAAAAGGAGGAGGAGGAGGGGTGAAAGGTATGCTTTATTGGTGTTTCCTTTATTATCTGTCATTGGCTGAAATAGCTGTTTTCTATTGGTCTTTATATTAATCCACCCCATTGGAGGAGACGGACGAATAGCGAACAGGTGATGGCTGTGCGTCACACTGTTTCCATGCTGTCCAGAAGCCGGCTGCGGCGTGCCATTGCTCTGTGTGCTCGCGACCAGTACTGCGGCTCTCCGCGTGTCTGCATGGGCCGCCACGGCTCTGCCGCCGCTCCGTAGCCCTGCTATTGTAGGCAGCCAAGACCTCGGAAGCTTGTACCCGTCCTCTCTATTAATGTTGGCGGGACTTTTGGCTATTTCTATCGCCTCTCTAATCTTTCTTCTGAAGGTGAGAGGCTGTTTCGCCAGGACGCGGGCTTCTTGAAAAAATATTGGATTCCCACACTCGTCTCGGTGTTCCGCCACTGCTGACTTAGTGTGTTGTTTCAGGCGGATATATCTTTCATGTTCCGAGAGCCTTGTGCTAATCGGACGTCCCGTCCCACCTACATAGACTAATCCACACGCACAACCAATTTCATACACGCCAGCTGTGTGTAGTTTGTCAACTGCATCCTTGGTAGAACCGAGCATGTCTAATATTTTGTTGGATCCTCTCTATCTCTTCTATCAACCCTATCTGGTACAGATCCCACACCGGTGAGCAGTATTCAAGCAGTGGGCGAACAAATTTACTGTAACCTACTTCCTTTGTTTTCGGTTCCTTAGGATTCTTCTAATGAATCTCAGTCGGGCATCTGCTTTACCGAGGATTAATTTTATATGGTCATTCCATTTTAAATTACTCCTAATGCCTACTTCCCAGATAATTTATGGAATTAACTGCTTCCAATTGCTGACCTACTATATTGTATTTAATGATAAAGGATCTTTCTTTCTATGTATTCGCAGCACATTACACTTGTCTAAATTGAGATTAAATTGCCATTCCCTGCACCATGCGTCAATTCGTTGCAGAGCCTCCTGCATTTCAGTACAATTTTCCATTGTTACAACCTCTGGATATACTACAGCATCATCTACAAAAAGCCTCAGTGAACTTCCAATGTTTCCACAAGGTCATTTATATACACTCCTGGAAATTGAAATAGGAACACCGTGAATTCATTCTCCCAGGAAGGGGAAACTTTATTGACACATTCCTGGGGTCAGATACATCACATGATCACACTGACAGAACCACAGGCACATAGACACAGGCAACAGAGCATGCACAATGTCGGCACTAGTACAGTGTATATCCACCTTTCGCAGCAATGCAGGCTGCTATTCTCCCATGGAGACGATCGTAGAGATGCTGGATGTAGTCCTGTGGAACGGCTTGCCATGCCATTTCCACCTGGCGCCTCAGTTGGACCAGCGTTCGTGCTGGACGTGCAGACCGCGTGAGACGACGCTTCATCCAGTCCCAAACATGCTCAATGGGGACAGATCCGGAGATCTTGCTGGCCAGGGTAGTTGACTTACACCTTCTAGAGCACGTTGGGTGGCACGGGATACATGCGGACGTGCATTGTCCTGTTGGAACAGCAAGTTCCCTTGCCGGTCTAGGAATGGTAGAACGATGGGTTCGATGACGGTTTGGATGTACCGTGCACTATTCAGTGTCCCCTCGACGATCACCAGTGGTGTATGGCCAGTGTAGGAGATCGCTCCCCACACCATGATGCCGGGTGTTGGCCCTGTGTGCCTCGGTCGTATGCAGTCCTGATTGTGGCGCTCACCTGCGCGGCGCCAAACACGCATACGACCATCATTGGCACCAAGGCAGAAGCGACTCTCATCGCTGAGACGACACGTCTCCATTTGTCCCTCCATTCACGCCTGTCGCGACACCACTGGAGGCGGGCTGCACGATGTTGGGGCGTGAGCGGAAGACGGCCTAACGGTGTGAGGGACCGTAGCCCAGCTTCATGGAGACGGTTGCGAATGGTCCTCGCCGATACCCCAGGAGCAACAGTGTCCCTAATTTGCTGGGAAGTGGCGGTGCGGTCCCCTACGGCACTGCGTAGGATCCTACGGTCTTGGCGTGCATCCGTGCGTCGCTGCGGTCCGGTCCCAGGTCGACCGGCACGTGCACCTTCCGCCGACCACTGGCGACAACATCGATGTACTGTGGAGACCTCGTGCCCCACGTGTTGAGCAATTCGGCGGTACGTCCACCCGGCCTCCCGCATGCCCACTATACGCCCTCGCTCAAAGTCCGTCAACTGCACATACGGTTCACGTCCACGCTGTCGCGGCATGCTACCAGTGTTAAAGACTGCGATGGAGCTCCGTATGCCACGGCAAACTGGCTGACACTGACGGCGGCGGTGCACAAATGCTGCGCAGCTAGCGCCATTCGACGGCCAACACCGCGGTTCCTGGTGTGTCCGCTGTGCCGTGCGTGTGATCATTGCTTGTACAGCCCTCTCGCAGTGTCCGGAGCAAGTATGGTGGGTCTGACACACCGGTGTCAATGTGTTCTTTTTTCCATTTCCAGGAGTGTATATAGTGAATAGCAATGGTCCTACGACACTCCCCTGCGGCACACCTGAAATCATTCTTACTTCGGAAGACTTCTCTCCATTGAGAATGATCGATGAGCTAAGTATCAAGAACAAATGTAAAAAAGCAAATGATTTCCTGTTAACCTTATACAATGTGTACATAGAGGATGAGAATTCTCGAACTATATGAAAAAAAAGAAACGTAAATTAGTTGCAAACTACGGCGTGCACGCACAAGATACGTCACTACAGATATTCGGATTTAGGTCATGACATGATCGATATACCTGCCATCCTTGGCGATGATGCGGCGCAGACGAATAGCGAAATTCTGTGTGATCCGCTGAAGTGATCGATGCTGTCGATGACCTCCTGTATGGTTGTTTTGAGCTAAGCGATGGTTTTGGGTTTATTTCTGAATACGTAAGACAGCTTCACAATAGGAAGTCGCATGTGTTCAGATCCAGAGAATATGGGGTCAGTCGAGGTCCATGCCAGTGGCCTGTGGGTACTCCGGTGCCAGAATGCGGTCTCCAAAGTGCTCCTCCAGGACATAAAACACTCTCTTGCGTCTATAGGGTCGAGCTCCGTCGTGCCCGAACCGCATCCTTTCGATATCAGGGTCACTTTCGATAATGGGGATGAAATCGTCTTAGAATATCTTCATGTACTGTTCGGTAGTCTCTGTGCTGTCAAGGATTATCGCACCCATTATTCCGTGAATGGCCATTGCACAGCGCACTGTCACCCGTTGAGCGTAAAGGCACTTCTCGATCGCGAAATGCGGATTCTCAGCCCCCAAATGCGCCAGTTTTGCTTGTTGAGGAACCCATCCACAATATGAAAGTGGGCTTCGTCGCTAAACCAAACCATATTCAACTCAAAGTCATGTTCGTCAATTCTGTGGAGTACTTTAAAGACAAATATATTGGTCCTTTTTGTGCTCTGACAGGAACATTTTTTCCGTTGGTGTTTAATGTAGCAGTACGGTTGTGTACTCGGGCTATGACGGCCTCTCACTGAGACTAGCGCTGTTTCTCCCAATCGTTTCGTTTCTACCCACGTTCGCTAATTTTTCTGTCATTCCACATTGTCTTATCTCAATTTGCTCTGTGTTTGTTAAACATAGCTTGTAATATTCTAGAACTGTTTGTCTTTCTTGACAAACGCGAAGTGTTTCGTTTGACTCGGTGGCTGCGTGGATGACCATCAGGCTGCGACTCCAGAAGTATGTCCTAAGATTTTAGTACATCGCCTACCGTTTCTTTCAGAGATCACGTTAGGCCACAAATACTCTTGTAACTGGCTGGAAAAGCCAATTCCAAGGTTGGATGGGGATAATGGCCTACCACCTCTTCTTTGCACTTTGGTAATCGTAGCTGCTAACGCACGTTTGTAGCCTGGAGCTCAACTCGTAGGTGGTCAGCTTAATCCTTTGTGGTGGAAGACATAAAACGACAGGAAAACAAATAATATCTACTGAAAACAACAAAGACATGTGTCGTACTACATATCCAGCGATCCGGGCTTCAGTATGATATGATATCTATCACACACTGATGAGGCAAAACATTACGACGACCGGCCTAATAAACTGTTTGTCCGTTTTTGGAACGAAATACATAACTGATTGTGCATATCAGAGATCCAAATGTTTGTGGTAGGTTTTTGGACATATGTAGCATTAGATGTCCGCGCACAGGTCATGTAATCAGCTTAATTAACGGGCGGATGATTTGCGCACGAGGTGATGGCGCCCCATGGCGACCCAGATGGGTTCCTTAGGATTTACATCAGGTGAATTTGGTCGCCGACGTGAGTTCATTATAATATTCCTCGAACCACTGTGGCACGAATCTCGCTTCGAGACACGGACAACTGTACAGCTGAAAGACGACATCGCCGTCGGGGAATACATCTAGCATGAATGGATGCAGGTGGTTTCCAGCTGTTAGCGTGTCTTCGATTACTACCACAGGCCCCATGCGAGAGCAGGAGAATGTCTCTCGTAGCATAATAGTGCTCCCAACAGCCTGCGTCCTTGGCGCGCTGCACGTTTACAATAACCGTTCACCTCGATGACGGCGACTATGGAGACGTCAAGCGACATAGTGTAGTAAAAATGTGATTCACCCCAAAAGCCGACGCGTTTTCATTGATCGATGGTCGAATCCCGATGGTCCCGTGCCCACTGCAGTCATAATTGACGATATCGACGACTCAACATGTAAACACGTAGTGGTGGTATGATGCGGGGCTCGATGATAAACAATGTACGATGAATGGTGTGCTCCGAAACAGTCGTGCGTGAGTCAACATTGTACTCTTTCGGCTGAGATGCCAGAGATCACCAT
This sequence comes from Schistocerca piceifrons, assembly GCF_021461385.2. Lineage (NCBI taxonomy): Eukaryota > Metazoa > Arthropoda > Insecta > Orthoptera > Acrididae > Schistocerca > Schistocerca piceifrons. The sequence continues at coordinate 93,083,202 of NC_060145.1, read as the reverse complement.
CTATCCGACTTTACAGAGCAGACAAGCCTTTGAAGCCCACGTTCTGTGAAGAGACGAGGAGGTGCAACCGCTTAGCGCCTATTGGTAGTTACATTATCCATCCACCTCTTTCGGTAAACGTTCACGACAGCAGCATGTGAACATTCGACCAGATTCGTCGTTTTAGAGATATTCGTTCACGCGCTCTACTTGGATGGCAAGTACAGGTACAGCTGCCCGTGCAGCTTCAACACGATACCACAGTTCATCAAGAGTAGTGACTGGCGTATTGTGACGAGCCAGTTGCTCGGCCACCATTGACCATACATTTCCAGTTGGTGAGAGATCTGGAGAATGTACTGGCCACGGCAGGAGTCGAACATTTTCTGTATCCAGGAAGGCCCGTACAGGACCTGCAACGTGCGGTCGTGCATTATCCTGCTGAAATGTAGGGTTTCGCAGGGATCGAATGAAGGGTAGAGCCACGAGTCGTAACACATCTGAAATGTAACGTCCACTGATCAAAGTGCCGTCAATGCGAACAAGAGGTGACCGAGACGTGTAACCAATAGCATCCCATACCATGACGCCGGGAGATACGCCAGTATGGCGATGACGAATACACACTTCCAATGTGCGTTCACCGCGATGTCGCCAAACACGGATGCGACCATCATCACGCTGTAGACAGAACGTGGATTCATCCGAAAAAATGACGTTTTGCCATTCGTGCACCCAGGTTCGTCGTTGAGTACACCATCGCAGGCGCTCCTGTCTGTGATGCAGCGTCAAGGGCAATCCGCAATCGCGATAGGCTATAATCCGACCTTTATCAAAGTCGGAAACGTCATGGTACGCATTTCTCCTCCTTACACGAGGCATCACAACAACGTTTCACCTGGTAACGCAGGTCAACTTCAAAGGTTTCTGTTGGATTCCTTTCATGTCAATTTCTTAAATCTGTTATCATTTACAGCATACCTTCCACTTGTACCTCCCCTCCATGAACCATGTATCTTGCCGTTGTTGGGGAGGCTTGCGTGCCTCAGCGATACAGATAGCCGTACCGTATGTACAACCACAACGGAGGGGTATCTGTTGAGAGGCCAGACAAACGTGTGGTTCCTGAAGAGGGGCAGCAGCCTTTTCAATAGTTGCAAGGGCAACAGTCTGGATGCTTGACTGATCTGGCCTTGTAACAATAACCAAAACGCCATTGCTGTGCTGGTACTGCGAACGGCTGAAAGCAAGGGGAAACTACGGCCGTAATTTTTCCCGAGGGCATGCAGTTTTACTGTATGATTAAATGATGATGGCGTCCTCTTGGGTAAAATATTCTGGAGGTAAAACAGTCCCCCATTCGGATCTCCGGGCGGGGACTACTCAAGAGGATGTAGTTATCAGGAGAAAGAAAACTGGCGTTCTACGGATCGGAGCGTGGAATGTCAGATCCCTTAATCGGGCAGGTAGGTTAGAAAATTTGAAAAGGGAAATGGATAGGTTAAAGTTAGATATAGTGGGAATTAGTGAAGTTCGGTGGCAGGAGGAACAAGACTTCTGGTCAGGTGACTACAGGCCTATAAACACAAAATCAAATAGGGGTAATGCAGGAGTAGGTTTAATAATGAACAGGAAAATAGGAATGCGGGTAAGCTACTACAAACAGCATAGTGAACGCATTATTGTGGCCAAGATAGATACAAAGCCCACACCTACTACAGTAGTACAAGTTTATATGCCAACTAGATCTGCAGATGACGAAGAAATTGAAGAAATGTATGATGAAATAAAAGAAACTATTAAGATAGTGAAGGGAGACGAAAATTTAATAGTCATGGGTGACTGGAATTCGAGTGTAGGAAAAGGGAGAGAAGGAAACGTAGTAGGTGAATATGGATTGGGGCTAAGAAATGAAAGAGGAAGCCGTCTGGTAGAATTTTGCACAGAGCATAACTTAATCATAGCTAACACTTGGTTTAAGATTCATGAAAGAAGGTTGTATACATGGAAGAACCCTGGAGATACTAAAAGGTATCAGATAGATTATATAATGGTAAGACAGAGATTTAGGAACCAGGTTTTAAATTGTAAGACATTTCCAGGGGCAGATGTGGACTCTGACCACAATCTATTGGTTATGACCTGTAGATTAAAACTGAAGAAACTGCAAAAAGGTGAGACTTTAAGGAGATGGAACCTGGATAAACTGAAAGAACCAGAGGTTGTACAGAGTTCCAGGGAGAGCATAAGGGAACAATTGACAGGAATGGGGGGAAGAAATAGAGTAGAAGAAGAATGGGTAGCTTTGAGGGATGAAGTAGTGAAGGCAGCAGAGGATCAAGTAGGTAAAAAGACGAGGGCTAGTAGAAATCCTTGGGTAACAGAAGAAATATTGAATTTAATTGATGAAAGGTGAAAATATAAAAATGCAGTAAATGAAGCAGGCAAAAAGGAATACAAACGTCTCAAAAATGAGATCGACAGCAAGTGCAAAATGGCTAAGCAGGGATGGCTAGAGGACAAATGTAAGGATGTAGAGGCTTATCTCACTAGGGGTAAGATAGATATTGCCTACAGGAAAATTAAAGAGACCTTTGGAGATAAGAGAACCACTTGTATGAACATCAAGAGCTCAGATGGAAACCCAGTTCTAAGCAAAGAACGGAAAGCAGAAAGGTGGAAGGAGTATATAGAGGGTCTATACAAGGGCGATGTACTTGAGGACAATATTATGGAAATGGAAGAGGATGTAGATGACGATGAAGTGGGAGATACGATACTGCGTGAAGAGTTTGACAGAGCACTGAAAGACCTGAGTCGAAACAAGGCCCCCGGAGTAGACAACATTCCATTGGAACTACTGACGGCCTTGGGAGAGCCAGTCCTGACAAAACTCTACCATCTGGTAAGCAAGATGTATGAAACAGGCGAATTACCCTCAGACTTCAAGAAGAATATAATAATTCCAATCCCCAAGAAAGCAGGTGTTGACAGATGTGAAAATTACCGAACAATCAGTTTAATAAGTCACGGATGCAAAATACTAACGCGTATTCTCTACAGACGAATGGAAAAACTGGTAGAAGCTGACCTCGGGGAAGATCACTTTGGATTCCGTAGAAATGTTGGAACACATGAGGCAATACTGACCTTACGACTTATCTTAGAAGAAAGATTAAGGAAAGGCAAACCTACGTTTCTAGCATTTGTAGACTTAGAGAAAGCTTTTGACAATGTTGACTGGAATACTCTCTTTCAAATTCTAAAGGTGGCAGGGGTAAAATACATGGAGCGAAAGGCTATTTACAATTTGTACAGAAACCAGATGGCAGTTATAAGAGTCGAGGGGCGTGAAAGGGAAGCAGTGGTTGGGGAGTAAGACAGGGTTGTAGCCTTTCCCCGATGTTATTCAATCTGTATATTGAGCAGGCAGTAAAGGAAACAAAAGAAGAATTCGGAGTAGGTATTAAAATCCAAGGGGAAGAAATAAAAACTTTGAGGTTCGCCGATGACATTGTAATTCTGTCAGAGACAGCAAAGGACTTGGAAGAACAGTTGAATGGAATGGAAAGGACGATATAAGATGAACATCAACAGAAGCAAAACGAGGATAATGGAATGTAGTCGAACTAAGTCGGGTGACGCTGAGGGAATTAGATTAGGAAATGAGGCACTTAAAGTAGTAAAGGAGTTTTGCTATTTGGGGAGCAAAATAACTGATGATGGTCGAAGTAGAGAGGATATAAAATGTAGACTGGCAATGGCAGGGAAAGCGTTTCTGAAGAAGAGAAATTTGTTAATATCGAGTATAGATTTAAGTGTCAGGAAGTCATTTCTGAAAGTATTTGTATGGAGTTTAGCCATGTATGGAAGTGAAACATGGACGATAAATAGTGTAGACAAGAAGAGAATAGAAGCTTTGGAAATGTGGTGCTACAGAAGAATGCTGAAGATTAGATGGGTAGATCACATAACTAATGTGGAAGTATTGAATAGGATTGGGGAGCAGAGAAGTTTGTGGCTCAACTTGGCCAGAAGGAGGGGTCGGTTGGTAGGACATGTTCTGAGGCATCAAGGGATCACCAATTTAGTATTGGAGGGCAGCGTGGAGAGTAAAAATCGTAGAGGGAGACCAAGAGATGAATACACCAAGCAGATTCAGAAGGATGTAGGTTGTAATAGGTACTGGGAGATGAAGAAGCTTGCACAGGATAGAGTAGCATGGAGAGCTGCATTAAACCAGTCTCAGGACTGAAGACCACAACAACAACATTCCACTTCTAAATTTACTGTGGTGTTTCTGACTCTATCTGGGAGGAGACTGAGCAGTGGAACGTGTTACTTTTACACATAAACAAGAACGATCTGTCACACTACTACACTTTAAAACACAGTTTACATGTAATTCATGTCACACAGTCTCATATGGAACCTACATGCCCTTTCTTTTATATAGTATATATGATAAGATACTGTCATCCTCCTTCCCTTCTGTGTGAAAGGATGAATGAGCAAATGTATTTCTAGTTGCATGCTTGATGGTAGCAGGAAAGCCTGTCTGCTAGAGAACAGTAGGACCAACGTTGGAACAGGTAGCTACGCTTTCTAGAAGCAATGAGGTTTCTATTCCTAGTATGGTCCTGTCCGTCCCTTGTCATTTCGGTATAGGAGGCTGCCCCTCTGGTCACTTCCGCTTGTATCTGTGTAGCACCCTCGGTAGGGGCCCACAGCAGTCTGCCCGCGGCGAGCGTCTGAAGTGATAAGATCTCCGGCAAAGTGCGTCTCTGCTAAGTCCGTAGGACAATGGATATCTTAAGTTCAGCCTAACTGAAAATTTAATCACCTTTATTTCGTGTTAAGATCTAAAATATCTAATGTTATCTTAACAGCTCACAGCTTTTAACCCGCTTTTATTGTCTTGAATATCAGCACCGCTTTCAGAACAAATTAATGCATCAACATTACACGTGGCGACCCAGTTCTGCGATTCCGCTAGACTCTGGAATCTCTGAAACGTTTGATTGCGAGCATTGTATAATCTTATTTTTTTTCCCTGCAGCGCTCAAGCAACTTGTGCATTGTTTCTGAGCAGACTTTCAAAAGATTCACGGCGTGTTGAGCGGCGTTGTGTTGTTTCTCTTGTTGTTTTGATTTCTATATTTGTGTAGTTTATATGTGTGTGTGTGTGTTTTTTCTCGCTTGTAAATTGCACTGACTTCGATCAAAGACAAAAATTTGTTTTGAGTGTGAAAAAGTGCGTATTAGGTTGGGTACCTTTCGTGTAACTGTCGTAATTTTTGGGGGATACATTTATTGTGATTAGTGTGTTGCGTACCGGATGTAAATTAAACTAATGCAGACACGTAACCAAGCTAAAGGTAGGCAGTCTAACAACTTAAGCAACATGGACAAAGGGGATAATTTGATTTCGAATATTAACGCATCAGACGGTTCCAAAAATGCAATGAGGAATACTTCAGAGGAAATGCAAAACAGGACAAACGGGCTCACATCAGAGCCAGAAATTAATTTGCCTTCCACAAGCCAAATTGATTTGGCAGAACTCATGAAAGCCTTATTGCAACAAAATAAAGAAAACGCAGAGAAGTCTGAAAAATCGATCGGAGAGCTAGGCGATGAAATGACGCAAAAATCTGAAAAATCGATCCGAGAGCTAGGCGAACAAATGACGCAGAAATCTGAAAAATCGATCCATGAGCTAGGCGAACAAATAGACGAAAATCTAATCCAGCAGACAAATAAAGTCGACAAGTCGATGCAGATAGTGTCCGATGATATCTCACAAAGAATAAACAATCTGGCAAGTGAAATAAAAAGTGATATTATGAAAGAATTAGGCCGTACATTTGAACAAATCGATGATCGCCTGCAAGCCTTAGAACAGGGCAAGCGGAGTCGCGATGTGGAATCGAAAGAGAGCGAGGAACAGCTACTTAGGAATTTCCAAGTGCTGAGAGAAGAATGCCAAAGGGAACACCAGCAGGTACTCTCCAGGGTCCAGAAGGCGGAAACGCATTGTCCGGCGTCTGTCAGCAACACAGTAGCGGACAACAGTCAAGCGATTCACGCTCTCAAACAGCAAGTAGAACAATTGAAGCAGACTGTGGCGGAGGACAACAGACAAATACATGATTAGATTGCGACATTAGCGGACATCGTAGGCACAATGAAGGTGATGGAGAGCGATAACAATACTACACTGGTAGCAGTTGCAGAGACCAAAGAAGTGCGTTCTCTTCTTAGATTTCAGAAGGGACAGTTCGAAGTGAACAGGCGGCACAAAGCTGTAACAGGCGAATTACAAGAACGCGTGGCGCATCTGGAAAGCCGCAAGGGGTGTGATTGCGAACTTGCTAATAGCCATACAAACAGTGCAGAGAGGGACTCCGGCCGCGAGGGAGATTTTGAAGACAGGGAAGAATGTATTTTGAGGGGCAGACATGAGAAAAATAGAAACATTCAAGGGCCTCGCTGGGTGGAAATGCGGGGATTTGATTTCAAACATTTCCTTACGGTGAGAAACTTTGAGATATTTCGAAATTCGCAAAAAGGAATACATCCACGAGCATGGCTTGAGCAATTTGAATTCTGTCTTCCCCCCGACTGGGCAAGTTCACATAAGATAGAATATATGTGTGGCTATTTGGAAGGCGAACCGACGATTCGCATGAGGTCGGCAGCGCGATACTGCAACTCCACTCGGGAGTTTCGACAAGCCTTTCTGTCCGCCTATTGGTCGGAAGCGGCACAACATAGGGTCAAGCATGGCATAATTATGCTGCCAAATTTGAACCAGTCTGGTTTCGGCAGCCCAGCACGCCTATTCGACCACATATTGCAGGCGAATCAATTTCTATACGAACCATACGGGCCTGCGGAACTAATTAGGATATAAATCACCAAATTGCCGATGCACTTGCGCCACGTCGTTCTTGCGGGACGATGCAAAGAGGACGTGGAAACGTTTAACACACTTCTCCAAGAGTTGGAATATAATACAGGAGAATGCCCGCCTAATCAGGTACAAAGTTATTACGGGGCACAGCAGCGCGACCGCAGTCGTGGCTGTAGTACTAATCAACAGCGTGACTGGTCGTCACGACGCGAACGGAACAATAATCGGGATCGGCCGTATAGAAACTGGGGTAACAGTCGCGAACACAGCATTTTGAATAATATGTTGGTAAAAATAATGATAAAGATGTTTCTATATGATTTATTGAAGTGATGTTTGTGTTTTTTTTTTTCTTTCCTTGTGCAATTAGGATTTAGGTTGACTCAAATGTGAAGATAAAAGGTTTCTTTGTGAACGAGTGAAATGCTGTTATTGTTTTTTGTGTAAATTGAAAAGAGTCGCTCCTGAGAGAAGCAAGATCTGTGGGTATTATGGGTCTGGTAAAACCAGGTCCCCAGCTGTTAGTAGCCTTGTTTCCGATTTTCTGCTACTATCTATCTATTACTATTCTATATCTGTCAGTATAAATGAGGATCTCTTACTATAGTATGCGTGCTGTATAAATATTTTAAGATAGGAGAACTCTGGGAGGAGACTGAGCAGTGGAACATGTTACTTTTACACATAAACAAGAACGATCTGTCACACTACTACACTTTAAAACACAGTTTATATGTAATTCATGTTACACAATCTCAGATGTATTTCTAGTTGCATGCTTGATGGTAGCAGAAAATTATCAAAATTACTGTGGAGTTACACTCTTTCTGTAAACCAAGTTGACCACGTGAAGTATGTAGTGTAATCATCAAAGTAGCCCTCAGCTATTCTTTTCGGGAAGATTTCACAGTTAGTGTGAATTTAGTATATGAGTGTGTGGTAATTTGATGACGGACAGTATTGCGCTACGAACGTAACTTCTTTGGGTGAAAATTGAATCAGTTGGTTGTGGCTAATTTCATCTTGCATATGTTTCAACGTTCTTCGTGTGTTATTTTATGAATGCAGTGTTGTATGCAGTCTCCCAATCTTGGCTCCATATTTGATGTGTTCCGTAAGACTACAAACTCACATTTTCACAATCCTAAATAAGGCACCAGTTTAGTTATGAATCAAGTTAAACATGCTGAAATGTTAACGGAACAATGATCAATGTTAAAATAAATGTTCAAATATAACTGATTTATATATTTTCATTTAAATTCTCTTTATATATATATATATATATATGTGTGTGTGGTTGTCGTAAGATGACTATTAAAAGATTATAATTAATGTTAGTCTGTTTGGGAATTTGTTTAGCTAGTCTGGATACCTTGTGAAACAGTTGCTCAGTAATGCAAGCTTAACTTCCCCAGATAGCTCACAGCTTTTAACCCGCTTTTATTGTCTTAAATATCAGCACCGCTTTAAGAACAACTTAATGCATCAACATTACAAACTGCCTTTTTGTGTATGAGAAATCGGTTGGAAACTTTCATCATGTCAGCACGTTGTAGGTGTCGCCACCGGCACCAACCTTGTGTGGTTGCTCTGAAAAGCTAATCACTTGCATATCACAGCATGTTCTTCCTGTCGGTAAAATTTCGCGTCTGTAGCACGTCATCTTCGTGGTGTAGCAATTTTAATGGCCAGTAGTGTAATAACAACCTGCCCTTTGTCAAAGTCACGCATCTCAATGGATTTTTCCGATTTGCATCCCATATCTTCACTTGGGCGATTTCCCATCCATGTCTGCCCGCGTGCATGCTGTTGTTACCTCGTCACGTGCCTCAACGCCATTAGGCTGTATTTAGCGTCGCGGTGGGCGTTGGTTATAATGTTTTGGCTTATCAGTTACCTGTATATCTCTTCTCTCGCCTTCGGCAATGAGTTTTGTATGCAAAAATAGGTTTGGTACGTTACTTACGAGGCTTTATAGGCAGGCCGACTGGGTGCTCAGTCTGTTATGACAGCAACGCGACGGTCTGTCACAGGCGCGCGTCGCTTGCCAGGAAGTGACAACTCGGCGTCGGTTGCTGATCACAGCAGATGACCATTCCACACTCTGCTACTTGCGGAACAGAGTCCACGCAGCAACACGGCTGGCGGAACACACAGTAACACGGCCGGCCGAAAAGAGCCGGTAGTGTCGAGTAATACTGGCCCGGGTTACTGCCGCTGGGAAAGGCACAGCCCCGCGGCAGTTGGGGACCCTGACAGGGTGAGGTACGCACATGGCGGCATCCCAGCAACTGAAAATTTTTTTACCAACGAAAAGTACATTAAAGCCAAACCCAAGCCAAATAGCTAAAAACTAGTCGGCTACACTAAATTAAAGAGAAAACTGTGACGAGAATGCGCGTCTGAATATCTTCTCGGTTTGCCCCATCAAACATAAGTAATTCAATACACAAGATTTGTATATACCTATGAATTTAGAAAATTAATACCTTCTACGCGTCTTAAGCGGTTATGACACCAACAGACAGATCTTGAAGAACGATATCGCGATGTAGTTTCACACTTTTTTCCGTATAATATATTTTAAATTATAAGCCGGAACGTTCCTTCCTGGATCAGAAAACGTAATTTCACATAAACCAGATGGTAAAATGGTAAAACTAGTTTCAGTATGAGAAAGTAGATTACGGTAGTTATCTATAATTGTGCAATTTTTATCATGTTTAAGAATAATTAACAGCAAATTAGCATACATAAACTACCCCACTGGTGAAATGGTAAATATCTCTAAAATTAAGAAACCCAGCAAAAATCTAAAGACACAACTGGATAAATGGTGAAATTCTGTGCTGCACTGGTATGTCTGATGTATGTTAGAATTACGAGAAATGTATGTATGAGAATTTTCACCCTGTCTCAGGACAGCTTGCGCTCAGACTTGAAAGGGAAAGGACATGTGCTTCCAGGGGCGGTGAGTTGGTCGCAACTTTTAAGTGACAGATATGTTCAGAGTCGAGTATTTATGGACTTATAAAAATTTTCGCGTTGCGGCTTTGAGAATTTAGAAACTTTCGGACAACATCTCCGTGTTATTTATAAAAGTGTTGGCAGTCAGTTTTGGACTTGCACTTTTGAGCGCAAGTGCTAGACTTTTAATAGTTTCGAGAGTTGGTTACAAGTACTTAGTATTCAACAGTCACGTGGTGAGCAGAACTTAACGATTTTGTCGTACGGTGCAATTTTACTGCATGATGAACGTAACAATTCACTACACTTTCTTTTTATTTAAATGCAAACCAGCGAAAGTTAAAAAGTCGGTCAAGAAGGCTAGGAGAGTATTCTTACTAGAAAGAGCAGATAAGCAGTTGTTAGCATCCCACATAGTAAATGAATCGACTTCATTTACTTCCGGTACGATGGACGTGGAAGAATTATGGGCAAATTTCAAACACATTCTAAATCACGCATTGGACAAGTATGTGCCGAAAAAGTGTGTTACGGATGGAAAAGGCCCACCGTGGTTTAACAGCGCAATTCGGAGAATGCTCAGGAAGCAAAGACAGTTGCACTCGTGGTACAAGAAAGATCGGGAGAATGAGGACAGGCAAAAGTTGGTAGAGATTCGTGCTGCTGTAAAAAGAGCGATGCGCGAAGCATACAACCACTACCACCGTCATACCTTAACAAAAGATCTTGCTGAAAACCCAAGGAAATTCTGGTCTTACGTAAAATCGGTAAGCGGGTCGAAGATTTCCATCCAGTCACTCACTGGTCAGTCTGGCCTAGCAACAGAAGACAGCAAAACGAAAGCTGAAATTTTAAATTTAGCGTTTGAGAAATCCTTCACGCAGGAGGATCGTACAAACATACCGCCGTTCGAGTCTCGTACAGATTCCCGTATGGAGGACATAGTGATAGACATCCCTGGGGTTGTGAAGCAGCTGAATGGGTTGAAAATAAATAAATCGCCAGGTCCTGATGGGATTCCAATTCGGTTTTACAGAGAGTACTCTACTGCATTGACTCCTTACTTAGCTTGCACTTATCGCGAATCTCTTGCCCGACGTAAAGTCCCAAGCGACTGGAAAAAAGCGCAGATGACGCCTGTATATAAGAAGGGTGGAAGGACGGATCCTCAAAATTGCAGACCAATATCCTTAACAACAGAGAAGTTGCTGTCCATGCATCGGCACGGTTTTAGAAAGCATCGCTCCTGCGAAACGCAACTCGCCCTTTTTTCACATGATATCTTGCGAACCATGGATGAAGGGTATCAGATGGATGCCATATTCCTAGACTTCCGGAAAGCGTTTCACTCGATGCCCCACTGCAGACTCCTAACTAAGGTACGAGCATATGGGATTGGTTCCCAAGTATGTGAGTGGCTCGAAGACTTCTTAAGTAATAGAACCCAGTACGTTGTCCTCGATGGTGAGTGTTCATCGAAGGTGAGGGGTATCTTCTGGAGTGCCCCAGGGAAGTGTGGTAGGTCCGCTGTTGTTTTCTATCTACATAAATGATCTTTTGGATAGGGTGGATAGCAATGTGCGGCTGTTTGCTGATGATGCTGTGGTGTACGGGAAGGTGCCGTCGTTGAGTGACTGTAGGAGGATACAAGATGACTTGGACAGGATTTGTGACTGGTGTAAAGAATGGCAGCTAACTCTAAATATAGATAAATGTAAATTAATGCAGATGAATAGGAAAAAGAATCCCATAATGTTTGAATACTCCATTAGTAGTGTAGCGCTTGACACAGTCACGTGCATTAAATATTTGGGCGTAACGTTGCAGAGCGATATGAAGTGGGACAAGCATGTAATGGCAGTTGTGGGGAAGGCGGATAGTCGTCTTCGGTTCATTGGTAGAATCTTGGGAAGATGTGGTTCATCTGTAAAGGAGATCGCTTATAAAACACTAATACGACCTATTGTTGAGTACTGCTCGAGCGTTAGGGTTCCCTGTCAGGTCGGATTGAGGGAGGACATAGAAGCAATTCAGAGGCGGACTGCTAGATCTGTCACTGGTAGGTTTGATCATCACGCGAGTGTTACGTAAATGCTTCAGAAACTCGGGTGGGGGTCTCTAGAGGAAAGGAGGCGTTCTGTTTGTGAATCGCTACTGAGGAAATTTAGAGAACCAGCATTTGAGGCTGACTGCAGTACAATTTTACTGCCACCAACTTAAATTTCGCGGAAAGACCACAAAGATATGATAAGAGAGATTAGGGCTCGTACAGAGGCATATAGGCAGTCATTTTTCCCTCTTTCTGTTTGGGAGTGGAACAGGGAGAAAAGATGTTAGTTGTGGTACGAGGTACCCTCCGCCACGCACCGTATGGTGGATTGCGGAGTATGTATGTAGATGTAGATGTAGAGTGTTAAGAAAATTATTAATTTTCGCTAGTGCCCACAATCTAATTACTGTAATTTATTGAAAAGTAAGTAGAATTGGGTGATGTGTTATCATCCCCTAGATGGCAACGTAGCTAATGAACATTAGAACTGTTCGCACATCTGAGAAGACTTTGATGTGCCTGAACTTTTACGGTACCAAGAGACGCCACAGGTTGCGCCGTCGCCCACGGACCACAATAAACTGTGGCTACCGTTGTAAGTGGTTGCGTAGGTATTAGACTAATTACACCGGTAGTCATTAAAATTGTAAAACAAGAAATAATAGAAAATAACGAAATTTCACTTATTTTTCGTTTACGGCAGATTTGAGGGTTTTAGCTTAGCACATAGGGCTACCATATCTTTCAGCTGCAGTGGCTGAAACCCGACTGGGCACTGAGTCGAATTGCTTTCTCACAGATCTGGGTACGTCATTTCCTGTATCTTTACCTCTGTCCCGTCAATGGTACTCACTCGTCAGTGGTGGTGTGCAAGATTCCCAGAAATCCATAACCAGACGTTTTTCAGTGGGTGAGCCGCCTGCAAAATATGATGACCAGAGCAACAGTCGAACATTATCTGCATCGATGCTGGTCAGGCCAGCATGGGCAACACGCGGTATTGCGTTATCATGTTGAAAGATGACGTCACGGAGAGCCAGAAGGTAAGGGTACCGCCATTAACACGTCAGAAATATAGCGCCTACTGTCCAAATTAATAGCAAAGTGCGTTCAGTCAACGTTGGTCCATCTTGTAGAATCCACGTACGGATTCGTCCATTGTAATGCTGTACGCAAAAGTAATCACCTGAAAGGACAGTATGGTGATCGTGGCGGCTGCGGTATGCAGAGCTGAACAGCGAGGTTACCAGCGTCCGTGCTCAACTGGTGAGAGACGAATGCGGTTTTGCGCGAAAAATATGCAACAGGTGACAAAATACACCGAAGCGGAAAAGAAACTGGTATAGGCATGCGTATTCAAATACAGAGATAGGTAAACAAGCAGAATACGCCGCTGCGGTGTGCAACGCCTATATAAAACAAGTCTCTGGCGCAGTTGTTAGATCGGTTACTGTTGCTATAATGGCAGGCTATCAAGATTGAAGTGCGTTTGAAGGTGGTGTTACAGTCGGCGCACGAGTGATGGGACGGAGCATCTCCCAGGTAGCGATGAAGTGGGGATTTTCCCATACGATCGTTTCACGAGTGTACCATGAATATCAGGGATCCGACATCGCTGTGGCCGGAAAAAGACCATGCAAGTACCTGACCAACGACACTGAAGAGAATTGCTCAACGTGACAGAAGTGCAACCTTGCACAAATTGCTACAGATTTCATTGCTGGGCCATCAACAAGTGTCAGCGTGCGAACCATTCGACGAAACATCATCGATGTTGGCTTTCGGAGCGGAAGGTCCATCGTGTACCCTTGATGACTGCATGACACAGTGCTTCACGCCTCGCCTGGGTCCGTCAACACCGACATTGGACTGTTGCTGAATGGAAATATGTTGTCTGGTCGGACGGGTCTAGTTTCAAATTGTATCGAGCGGATTTACGCGTACGGATATGGAGAGAACCTCATGAATCCATGGACCCTCCCTGTCAGCAGTGGACAGTTCAAGCTGGTGGAGGCTCTGCAATAGAGTGGGGCAGCTGGAGGTATTTGGGATCCCTGTGACATCTAGATACGACTGACAGGTGACACAGACGTAAGCATCTAGTCTGCTGATCACTTGCATCCATTATCCATTCCGACCGACTTGGGCAATTCTAGCAGAATAAAGCGACACGTCACACATCCAGAATTGCTACAGAGTGGTTCCAGGAAACTCTTCTGAGTTTAAACACTTCCGCTGGCCACAAAATTCCCTACACGTGAACATTAATGAGCATATCTGGGATGCCTTGCACCGTGCTGTTGAGAATAGATCTCCACCCTCTCGTACCCTTATGGATTTATGGACAGCCCTGCAGGATACATGGTGTCAATTCCCTCCAGCACTACTAGAAACATTAGTCGAGTCCATGCCACCTCTTGTTGCGGCACTTCTGCGTGTTCGCGGGGGCCCTGCACGATATTAGGCAGGTGTACCAGTTTCTTAGGCTCTTCAGTGTATGAACCGGTTCCCGTGAGATAACCGAAGATAAGCGCTGTCGGGCGTGGTCGGTACTTGGATGGGTGACCATCCAGGCCACCATGCGCTGTTGCCAGTTTTCGGGATGCACTCAGCCTCGTGATGCCAATTACGGAGTTACTCGACCGAATAGTAGCGGCTTCGGTCACGAACAACATCTTACGACCGGGAGAGCGGTGTGCTGACCCAACGCCCCTCCTATCCGCATCGTCCACCGAGGATGACACGGCGGTCGGGTGGTCCCGGTAGGCCACTAGTGGCCTGCAGACGGAGTGCTAAGTGCTTAAAATGGTTCAAATGGCTCTGAGCACTATGGGACTTAACTTTTGAGGTCATCAGTCCCCTAGAACTTAGAACTACTTAAACCTAACTAACCTAAGGACATCACACACATCCATGCCCGAGGCAGGATTCGAACCTGCGACCGCAGCGGTCACGCGGTTCCAAACTGAAGCGCTTAGAACCCCACGGCCACACCGGCCGGCTGCTAAGTGCTTCAGTGTATAAGAGTAATTCACAGTCACCTTGGAACACACCCTCTCTTTTTCACTCACACTTTTACAAAGAACACCAAAAGATGCGCACTGAGGTGACAGAAGTTATGCGATAGCGATACGCATATATACAGTTGTGCTAGTACCGCATACACAAGGTATAAAAGGACAGTGCGTTGGCTGTAAATCCTACTCAAGTGATTAATGTAAAAATGTTTCCACAGTGATTATGGCAGCACGATGGGAAATAACAAACTTTAAACGTGGAGTGGTAGTTGGAGTTAGACGATGGAACATTCCGCTTCGAAAATCTTTAGGCAATTCGAGTTCCGCGATCTACATTGTCAAGAATGTGCCGAGGATACCACATTTCAAGCATTATCTCTTACCACGGACAACGAACCGGCGTACAGCCTTCACTTACTGACCTAGAGCAGCCGCATTTGCGTAGAGTAGTCAGTGCTAACATAAAAGCAACACTGCGTGAAATAACTGCTGAAATCAATGAGGGACGTACGACGAACGTGTCCGTTACGACAGTACAGCGAAACGTGGAGTTAATGGGCTATGGCAGCAGAGACCGACTCGAGTGCCCTTGCTATCAGCCCGATTGCACCTGCAGCGCCTCTTCCGTTACAGTATCGGATGGACTGGAAAATTGTGGCCTGGTCAGACGAGTCGCGATTTCTGTTGGTAAGAGGTGATGGTAGGGTTTGAGTATGGCACAACCCCCACGAAGCCATGCACCCACGTCGTCAACAAGGCACTAAGCATGCTGATGGTGGAATGGACTGGCTCCTCTGGATGTACGGCTCCTTGTAGACCATTTGCAGCCATTTTTGGACGGCATGTTCCCAAAGAAAGAGGAATTTTTATGGTTGACAACGGGCTATGTCGCCGGGTCACAAGTGTCGTTTGAAGAAAATGCTGGACAACTCGACGGAATGGTCTGGCCATCCATCGACCATTTATTGGACATTTTCGTGTACAAAATCCTGCACCGGCAACACTTTCCCAGATATGGACGGTTATAGTGGGATCATAGCATAATATTTCTGCAGAGTACACCCAACGGCTTGTTGAGTCTATTCCATGTTTACCTTCTGCACTACACCGGGAAAAAGGAGGTCCGACACGATGGTAGGAGGTATCCCTCTATTTTTGTTACCTCAAGGTGTGCGTCAAGGCAGTTTGAGATTCAAATATACAGACTATAACTACACAACACCTAAAATGGTGTAACAGGGAACGGTGCGCTGTTGAGGAACTGGAAAATAAAAGATGAAGCAACCATCCTGGAAACACTTTAAAATCTTCTAAGATACCATTGATGAGAGCAAATATTATACTGATTTGACCGTCTCCTAAAATGGACCGCATGTTAGCTGTTAAGGTGCCTGCAACCCTCATGGCTTGGTGTACAAGGCGGTCTGTTAAAATGTGGAGCAGGGATACCTGTACGCGACAAGCGCTGTATCTCGCTCAGTTAGGAAGATCGTCTTGACGTTTTCCCGTGTTTTTGCGATTAAAATTTTTTATTTAACTCGTGTGTATGTGTGTGTGTGTGTGTGTGTGTGTGTGTATGTGTGTGTGTGTGTGTGTGTGTGTGTGTGTGTGTGTCTGTGTCCTGAGAGTCGTCAAGCGCCTTTTCTCTGGTGTTTCGAAAGATATTTGGAATTTCAATTTGTTTATGTGTAGCTGGAGTCATCACAAACAAATAATGTTCATCACGTCTCCCACGCGACTCCCAGTCCCATCGGAAATCGTCGGGTTATTTCCATTTACAAATCAGAACTATTTGTAAAGGGTAATTTTACATGCCCACTCGACAGAGTGGTGGACATGTATTAACAGGAAATAGCAAGTCTGTAAATTCAGCTAAATACCTACGTAGGGATTGTTGCTGTTGTGGTCTTCAGTCCTGAGACTGGATTGATGCAGCTCTCCGTGTTACTCTATCCTGTGCAAGTTTCTTCATCTCCCAGTACCTACTGCAGCCTACATCCTTCTGAATCTGATTAGTGTATTCATCTCTTGGTCTCCCTCTACGATTTTTACCCTCCACTCTGCCCTCCAGTACTAAATTGGTGATCCCTTGATGCCTGAGAACATGTCCTACCAACCGATGCCTTCTTCTGGTCAAGTTGTGCCACAATCTCCTCTTCTCCCCAATTCTATTCAATACCTCCTCATTAGTTATGTGATCTACCCATCTAATCTTCACCATTCTTCTGTAGCACCACATTTCGAAAGCTTCTATTCTCTCCTTGTCTACACTATTTATCGTCCATGTTTCACTTCCATACACGGCTACACTCCATACAAATGCTTTCAGAAACGACTTCCTGACACTTAGATCAATACTCGATGTTAACAAATTTCTCTTCTTCAGAAACGCTTCCCTAGCCATTCCCAGTCTACGTTTTATATCCTCTCTACTTCGACCATCATCAGTTATTTTGCTCCCCAAATAGCAAAACTCCTTTACTACTTTAAGTGTCTCATTTCCTAATCTAATTCCTCACCATCACCCGATTTAACTTGACTACATTATCCTCGTTTTGCTTTTGTTGATGTTCATCTTATACCCTCCTTTCAGGACACTGTCCATTCCGTTCAACTGCTCTTTCAAGTCCTTTGCTGTCTCTGACAGAATCACAACGTCATCGGCGGGGGAACCTCAAAGTTTTCATTTCTTCTTCATGGATTTTAATACCTACTCCGAACTTTTCATTCGTTTCCTTTACTGCCTTCTCAATATACAGATTGAATAGCATTGGGGAGAGGCTACAACTCTGTCTCACTCCCTTCCCAACCACTGCTTCCCTTTCATGTTCCTCGACTCTTACAACTACCATCTGATTTCTGTACAAATTGTAAATAGCCTTTCTCTCCCTTTATTTTACCCCTGCCACCTTCAGAATTTGTTAGAGAGTATTCCAGTCAACATTGTCAAAATCTTTTTCTAAGTCTACAAATGCTAGAAATGTAGGTTTGCCTTTCCTTAATCTTTCTTCTAAGATAAGTCGTAGGGTCAGTATTGCCTCACGTGTTCCAACATTTCTACGGAATCCAAGCTGATCCTCCCCGAGGTCGGCTTCTACCAGTTTCTCCATTCCTCTGTAAAGAATTCGCGTTAGTATTTTGCAGCTGTGACTTATTAAACTGATAGTTCGGTAATTTTCACATCTGTCAACACCTGCTTTCTTTGGTATTGGAATTATTATATTCTTCTTGAAGTCTGTGGGTATTTCGCCTGTCTCATACATCTTGCTCACCAGATGGTAGAGTTTTGTCAGGACTGGCTCTCCCACGGCTGCAAGTAGTTCTAATGGAATGTTGTCTACTCCCGGGGCCTTGTATCGACTTAGGTCTTTCAGTGCTCTGTCAAACTCTTCACGCAGTATCATATCTCCCATTTCATCTTCATCTACATCCTCTTCCATTTCCATAATATTGTCCTCCCTAGGGATTACAATTAGAAACAAATTGGAACGGTCACATAGGTAACGTTGTGGGTAAAGCAAACCAAGGGCTTCGATTTTCTGGCAGAACACTTAGAAAGTGCAACAGGCCTACTAAAGAGATGCTTCCACCACGCTTGTTCGCCTTCTTCTGGAGGATTGTTGTGCGTTGTGGGATTCGCATCAGAAGGAACTGACGGAAAACATCGAAAAAATTCAGAGAAGGGCAGCTCGTTTTGCACTATCGCGAAATAGGGGAGTGAGTGGAACGTACATGATACGTGAACTGGAGTGCCAATGACTAAAACAAACGCGCTTTTCGTTGTGGCGATGTCGTCTCGAGAAATTTCGATCACTAAGTTTCTCCTCCGATTGCGAAAATATTCTGTTGGCACCCACCTACATAGAAAGAAATGATCATCACGATAAAATAAGAGAAAACAGGGCTCGCAAAGATAGTTCTAAGTGTTCGTTTTTCTCGCGCTTCTTTCGAGATTGGAACGTTAGAAAAAATGCTTGAAGTTGGTTCGATGATCCCTCTGCCAGGCACTTAATAGTGAACTGCAGAGTAATGATGTAGATACAGATATAGATGTAGACCAAGAATAACCAGTATCCCAGCAGCGACAACACGACCCCGCTCGCGCTGACTGCTACCCCATGGAGCAGCAGCACTGGACTACTGGTAATTCTTCCTTTCTCACTGTTCTTGTTAATACATATAGATAAAAGATATATCGGACGAAAAAATCTGGAACCACTCTATCGAATGGGAACGAGGAATGCAATCTCTCTCTCTCTCTCTCTATTCGTTTAGTCGGTTCCGACTCTTCGTGACCCCATGAACCAAATCACGCCACTTTTCCCTGTCTTGCACTTTCTCCCGTAGACCTTCCAGGTTGGAACACATTGCTTCTGTGATGCCATCGATCCATCTCATCCTCTTACGTCCTCTTCTTCTAGTTCCTTCAATCTTCCCCAGCATTAATGTTTTTTCCAGCGAGGCATGCCTTCGCATTGTGTGTCCAAAGTAGGTCAGCTTTTGTTTTAAGATTAGACCTTCCAGGGAGAAATCTGGTTTAATTTGCTCCAATATTGATCTGTTGGTTCTCTTTGCAGTCCATGGAACTCTAAGAAGTTTCCTCCAACACCACAATTCGAAGGAGTCAATTCTTCGCCGTTCAGCCTTTCTAATGATCCAGGTCTCACATCCATACATCACAACTGGAAAGACCATAGCCCTCACAATACGGATCTTTGTTGCTAGTGTTATATCTCTGGACCTTATAACCTCGTCAAGGTTTGACATCGCCTGTCTACCGAGCAACAGGCGTCTCCGGATTTCATGGCTGCAGTCACCGTCAGCAGAGATCTGGGAACCGAGATAACTGAATGTGGTCACTACCTCCATGGTTTCTCCTGCTATATCCCACGAATTGGTAGGTGTAGTTGCCATAATTTTCGTTTTCTTCACATTCAGCATAAGACCGGCCTTTTCACTTTCGTCTTTCACCTTCAGTAAGAGTGTTCTCAATTCTTCTTCACTTGCTGCCAACAGGATCGTATCATCCGCGTACCTGAGGTTGTTTACATTTATGAGAAATGCTATATTAAAGATCATTTTATTTGTACCTGTGAAAAATGTACGATTTTCATCTACACTGGGAGTCGCCTGGGAGACCTGAAGAGTAGTATTTGTTTGCGATGACCAGCTACATATCGAAAAAACTAAATAGCAGATATTTGCCGAAAAACCAGAAAAACGGGGCCTGACGGCTCTTAGGAGAGACAGCCTATATAGAACACCAAAAAGCCGAGCAGCAGCAGCAGTATGGAGGAAGAAGTGGAGGCTAATATTAACGTACCTCGACCGGACAGGAGCGATCCTACTGCTCTCCGTATATCGAACAACTATCATCCTCAGTCGTCTGAGGTCATTGAGATGTTAAACCTCACACACCAACATGGAAAATTCGATTGGGCGTAAGGATACTGTAGCGTTCCTTGGGTGCGTGTGCGTTTGAGAACGGACAATTGCTAACCTCTGTCGCGGTACTGCGTCACGATGCCATAAAGGGTAACACAACTTTGTGTTATGGCTTTGTCCTCACTCAACCGTCATATGTGCGAAAGCACGTCGCTGACAGAGTCGTACGGTGTGTGAAGTATTGGCTGACAAACTGCCGCACGGCTTCTCAGCACGTGTGTGACCCAGGGAAATGTAACAAGCGTTGGGTTGGGTTGTTTTGGGGGAAGAGACCAAACAGCGAGGTCATCGGTCTCATCGGATTAGGGAAGGAAGTCGGCCGGGCCCTGTGACAGGAACCATCCCAGCATTTGCCTGGAGCGATTTAGGGAAATCACGGAAAACCTAAATCAGGATGGCCGGACGCGGGTTTGAACAGTCGTCCTCCCGAATGCGAGTCCAGTGTGCTGCCACTGTGCCACCTCGCTCGGTCAGGGAAATGTAGATCACAGGGTTAAGCAAGACACACAGCCTAAGGTCCACTACATTTAATATTTCTGCAGAACAAAGCTGTTCACTCTGGTCTCTTACTAGTTTCTGAATGATTCCAAGCGACATTACCGCTGCATCAAAACCATGCTATGTAGTTTGTTCCCTCAAGTGCCCGCACATCAGGCAACACTTCAAATGGTTCAAATGGCTCTGAACACTATGGGACGTGACATCTGAGGTCATCAGACCCCTAGAACTTAGAACTACTTAAACCTAACTAACCTAAGGACATCACACACATCCATACCCGAGGCAGGATTCGAACTTGCGACTGTAGCAGCAGCGCGGTTCCGGACTGAAACGCCTAGATACGCTCGGCCACAGCGGCCAGCTGCAGCACTACATATCTGTGCACGCTGTCTAAATATTTTCAGTCGAATCGATCTGCCAATCACGTACCAGATCAATTATGAATCTGAGTATCCGGTGCGTGTCGATATGCCTGTTGAAAGGGGCACTTTCTTAAACTTTAAGAATTTGCATGCAAGGAGCGTGTACCGTTCGTTATTTATGCAGAGTTTGACTGCCTCCTTGTTCGTTTTAAGGACTGTGAGAGCAATTCGACAATCTCGCACGCAACGCTCACACAACGACACGTACAATTTGCCGTAACACACCAGGTATTGTATGAACACGATACGAGTTGCGATTGTTTTAAAACATATGATGGGAAAAGAAACCACACAATGGTTGCTTTCTGAGCTTCAAGCGGTTACAGAGGAGGTTGATGTGATGTTTGATCCCACCATTTATCCACGTCGGAGGAAGATGAATCGCATTACAAGGAACCTGGTGGGTGACTTATTTGTGAACTGCCCGTATTGCTGAATAGTGACAGCACTCGTGACAGCTGCGCTGTGTTCAGTAGACAACCTCGGTGGGCAAGCCAGTGTAGATCCCCGGGTATTCATTGGACAAATATATTATACTAGAACTGACATCTGATTACATTTTCACGCAATTTGGGTGCATAGATCCTGAGAAATCAGTACCCAGATACAACCACCTCTGGCCGTAATAACGGCCTTGATACGTCTGGGCGTTGAGTCAAACAGAGCTTGGATGGCGTGTACAGGTACAGTTGCCCATGCAGCTTCAACAAGATACCACAATTCATCAAGAGTAGTGACTGGCGTATTGTGACGAGCCAGTTGCTCGGCCACCATTGACCAGATGTTTTCAATTGGTGAGAGATCTGGAGAATGTGCTGGCCAGGGCAGCAGTCGAACATTTTCTGTGTCCAGAAAGGCCCGTACAGGACCTGCAACATGCGGTCGTGCATTATCCTGCTGAAATGTAGGGTTTCGCAGGGATCGAATGAAGGGTAGAGCCACGGTTCGTAACACATCTGAAATGTAACGTCCACTAAGTGCCGTCAATGCGAACAAGAGGTGACCGAGACGTGTAACCAATGGCACCCCATACCATCACGCCGGGTGATACGCCAATATGGCGATGACGAATACACGCTTCCAATGTGCGTTCACCGTGATGTCGCCAAACACGGATGCGACCATCATGATGCTGTAAACAGAACCTGGATTCATCCGAATAAATGAGGTTTTGCCATTCGTGCTGCCAGGTTCGTCGTTGAGTAGGCCTACACCATCGCAGGCGCTCCTGTCTGTGATGCAGCGTCAAGGGTAACCGCAGCCATGGTCTCCGAGCTGATAGTCCATGCTGCTGCAAACGTCGTCGAACTGTTCGTGCAGATGATTGTTGTCTTGCATACGTCCCCAACTGTTGTCTCAGGGATCGAGACGTGGCTGCACGATCCGTTACAGCCATGCGGATAAGATGCCTGTTATCTCGACTACTAGCAATACGAGGCCGTTGGGATCCAACACGGTGTCCCGTATTATCCTCCTGAACCCACCGATATTCTGCTAACTGTCATTGGATCTCGACCAACGCGAGCAGCAATGTCGCGATACGATAAACCGCATTCGCGATAGGCTACAATCCGACCTTTATCAAAGTCGGAAGCGTGATGGTACTCATTTCTCCTCCTTAGACGAGGCATTGCAAGTTTCACCAGGCAACGCCGGTCAACTGCTGTTTGTGTATGATAAATCGGTTAGAAACTTTCCTCATGTCAGCACGTTGTAGGTGTCGCCACCGGCGCCAACCTTGTGTGAATGCTCTGAAAAGCTAATCATTTGCATAATGCGTCATCTTCTTCCTGTAGGTTAAATCTCGCGTCTGTAGCACGCTATCTTCGTGGTGTAGCAATTTTAATGGCTAGTAGTGTACAACCAAGCCGTACTTGAAACTGTTCAGTCATTCACCTTACGGAGTTGTTGAGGGTGTATTTTCCAGCAGTGCCAACGTTCCCTCTTCAATCCCTGGTGTACGTGCTATGACGACCGCGCCCGACAGGCCTTCATACCTGTAACACAAAATGAATACTCCAGGTTTCGAATCAGGCCTTAAATACACATGTGCCATTGCGAGAACGTGCAAATGGAAAACGTGCCTCAAGTGAACCTGTCTCTCGTAGAAGCCTATGGATGACAGTAAATGCTGGTAGATCTGAAACTCGACGATTCGAAAACTGCCGAATGTACAAACGTTGGGCAGCGTGAGCATTTCCATCCGTCGCCCAGTAAGGACAGTGTATGTCTGTCCGTTCCCCACAGGAACAGCGCTCCATTTCCTATCCGCTCCATGCAGTAACAAACACAACAGTGCCCTCGTTTGATGGCAGACTGATGCAGGGCGAACCAGCGTCTGCAGTGTGCACAGATGCCTGCCTCTATGCAACACCCGTCAAACAGGCATTTGCGCAGCCGAAAGCAACACATTCAAGTCCCAGTGAGAGGAGGAAAACCCATAGCGTTGTCCCGCCTAGATCGTTTGCAAATAAAGGTCATAAAATTTCAACCCGACGCCTCTTTTGCCTTGATGCCCCAAACACATTTAAATCGCCGCCCTGCAGACCTACTACCATGACGACTCTGACGGCATGTGGTGTGCCTACCCTCTTGGCGACGAGCGACGCTGTTCATGGACGCCTAGCGCCATGCGCTAAGGGATGCGGACGTTGGTTGCTATGTGGAATATGCTTGTTATGACCCACTCCACCAGCCCTCTCATATTTTCTGGGGATGTTGAACAAAAAAAATAGTTATGAAAAATAATGTGTTTCGTGCATAGAAAAAACTATTGGCCATTAAAATTGCTGCACCACGAAGATGACGTGCTACAGACGCGAAACTTAACCGAGAGGAAGAAGATGCTATGATATGAAAATGATTACCTTTTCAGAGCATTCACACAAGGTTGGCGCCGGTGGCGACACCTACAACGTGCTGACATGAGGAAACTTTCCACCCGATTTCTCATACACAAACAGCAGTTGACCGGCGTTGCCTGGTGGAACGTTGTTGTGATGCCTCGGGTAAGGAGGAGAAATGCGTACCATCACGTTTCCGACTTTCATAAAGGTCAGATTGTATCCTATCGCGATTGCGGTTTATGGTATCCTGACATTACTGCCCGCGTTGGTCGAGATCCAATGACTGTTAGCACAATATGGAATCGGTGGCTTCAGGAGGGTAATACGGAACGCTGTGCTGGATCCCAACGGCCTCGTATCACTAGCAGTCGAGATGACAGGCATCTTATCCGCATGGCTGTAACGGATCGTGCAGCCACGTCTCGATCCCTGAATCAGCGGATGGGGACGTTTGGAAGACAACAACCATCTGCACGAACAGTTCGACGACGTCTGCAGCAGCATGGACTACAAGCTCGGAGGCCATGGCTGCGGTTACCCTTGACGCTGCATCACAGACAGGAGCGCGTGTGATGGTGTAAAAGGGTTCAAATGGCTGTGAGCACTATGGGACTTAACATCTATGGACATCTGTCACGTAGAACTTAGAACTACTTAAACCTAACTAACCTAAGGACATCACACAACACCCAATCATCACGAGGCAGAGAAAATCCCTGACCCCGCCGGGAATCGAACCCGGGAACCCGGGCGAGGGAAGCGAGAACGCTACCACACGACCACGAGCTACGGACTGTGATGGTGTACTCAACGACGAACCTGGGTGCACGAATGGCATTTTGTCGGATGAATCCAGGTTCTGTTTACAGCATCACGATGGTCGCATCCGTGTTTGGCGACATCGCGGTGAACGCACATTGGAAGCTTGTATTCGTCATCGCCACAGTGACGTATCACCCGGCGTGATGGTATGGGGTGCTATTGGTTACACGTCTCGGTCACCTCTTGTTCCCATTGGCGGCACTTGGAACAGTGGATGTGTTACGACCCGTTGCTCTACCCTTCATTCGATCCCTGTGAAACCCTACATTTCAGCAGGATAATGCACGATCGCATGTTGCAGGTCCTGTACGGGCCTTTCTGGATGCAGAAAATGTTCGACTGCTGCCCTGGCCAGCACATTCTCCAGATCTGTCACCAACTGAAAACGTCTGATCAATGGTGGCCGAGCAACTGGCTCGTCACAATACTGCCAGTGACTACTGTTGATTACCTGTGGTATCGTGTTGAAGCTGCATGGGCAGCTGTACCTGTACACGCCATCCAAGGCGTATCAAGGCCGTTATTACGGCCAGAGGTGGTTGTTCTAGTTACTGATTTCTCAGGATGTATGCACCCAAACTGCGTGAAAATTTAATCACATGTCAGTTCTAGTATAATATATTTGCCCAATGAATACCTGTTTATCATCTGCATTTCTTCTTGGTGTAGCAATTTTAATGGCCAGTAGTGTATTTACATAGATTGTACATATATGGAAATTGAAGGACATGTTGATTTACATAGTAAAATGGTTTCTTATTTAGAGGAGAGAAAACCCTTGCTGTCATCCTGTCTTCCATCTCCTTTTTATACTTACTAATTGATTGGAAGTAAAAAGTATAAATTACTGCTCACGGACTGAGCGGATGTGATGTTAGTGTCATTAACCATCAATAAATACACACACACACACACACACACACACACACACACACACACACAGAGACACTCACACACACACACACACACACACACACACACACACACACACACACAAAACGTAGGTTTGTGGTTTTTGGGGACGCAGGAAAATTAAAAGTTACCCTCTCGTGGCTTCGAACTCAGAGCCTGTAATCTTGTGCGAGGACACTTTGACTAATCTCCCCACCTCAGATGTTATTTGAACCATTTCTGAGGGAATCTGGAGCTGGATTATTTACTGGTACCATGGTCCAGGGCGTACTTGTCGGAGGCCGCACAGTGAAACACAGTGGAAATCTTTTCTTTTGGAGATAATTCTGGATGTTAATTGTTGTGGTTGTTACCAGAACTACTACTGTTTTCCAGGCAGCTCTTTTCTCAATTTTCACGATTTCGGACAGCATAGTAAGAGTCTTAGGGAACTACAGACGGCCGGCCGAAGTGGCCGAGCGGTTCTAGGCGCTTCAGTCCGGAACCGCGCGACTGCTACGGTCGCAGGTTCGAATCCTGCCTCGGGCATGGATGTATGTGATGTCCTTAGGTTGGTTAGGTTTAATTAGTTCTAAGTTCTAGCGGACTGATGACCTAAGATGTTAAGTCCCATAGTGCTCAGAGCTATTTGAACCATTTTTTGCTCAGAGCCATTTGAACCATTTTGAACTACAGACCATCACTGTGTTTGCCTTCAACAGCTTACACTCCGCAGTTTTTCTGTTCCTCCAAGTCATTAATTTAAACCAGAGGAAGATTATGTTTATAAAACATTCAGCTGAGGCAGCAGAACGTTAAAGTGTCTCTTGTTCTACTGCATACTTAACTGCTACTGAAACACTGTGATTTAAAAGCACAAAAGCTTGACAACTGTCGTTTTATCGTAATGCCCCGGTCTTACTACATTTCCTTGTTGGTTCCAAGCAATGTTCAATTTTTCTCTTTGTCAAAATCATACATTTTTACAACAGGCTTAGTGGAGACAGTTGAAAGTGGAAAATTACTGTTTTCTACGATATTTTTTGGAAGAATAATTTGATTGAACATTATTAAATTGTTTCTTATATTCTTCAGAATAAGAGCTACATTAGGCCTGAAATACGGTTTCTTTACAGGATCCTTGTGATTTATCTAAAATTGACCAGGTGTAAAAAGAACTTAATAAACTAAGATAGATATTAAAATGTAATATTATGTAGAATTTAAAGCTGTTACATAACTATATCACAAATAAAGGAAGAAAGGAGCATCTTGTTCCCACGCGGGTCGATGTTGCCCACACTGCATTAAAAGCCCAGCGTGCTACGTATTACGCTACAAGCGACAACGCCGTGGAAATAAGTGTTTACTTACGCTAAAATTATCCTAACTGGAAACACACGAAGTGACCACTATCTCGTTTGGATCTCTACGAATGAGTTGCAAGCACATTTTAGAAATCTTTTCATTCTTTGGAATAATCTAAAACAATTTTTGCCAGCCGGAGCGGCCGAGCAGTTCTAGGCGCTTCAGTCTGGAACCGTGCGACCGCTACGGTCGCAGGTTCGAATCCTGCCTCGGGCATGGATGTGTGTGATGTCTTTAGGTTAGTTAGGTTTAAGTAGTTCTAAATTCTAGGGGACTGATGACCACAGCTGTTAAGTCCCGTAGTGCTCAGAGCCATTTCAACCATTTTTTTAAAACAATTTTTCAGGAGTTTTTATAGATATATTTTACTGTATGGTGTTAAACGCCATTTATAACCCATTTTCAGAAACGTAAATTCAAAACGAATGAGCTTCACGTCAGCCGGAACGAAAAGCTATCCAGTGACGTGACAGGACTCAAACTAAGCGTTTTAGCGGGATTTCAGATTGCTTCAATTTCATTTTTTTTGAGACACTGAAATTCATGGGCCATAAAAAGCTGTCATGAGCATAAAATGGTATAATTAAGCATTTACGATAATTACCAGAAAACTGTCAAATAGTTCGACTAGTCGGTCAAATGGAGACCTGTATTGGAGCCCTTTTCAAAATGTTACAGGTGCTGATACCGCCTTTCTCAAAATGTTCAAATGTGTGTGAATTCCTAAGGGACCAAACTGCTGACGTCATCGGTCCCTAGACTCACACACTTCTCGAACTCACTTATGCTAAAAGCAACACACACACCCATGCCCGAGAGAGGACTGGAACCTCCGGCGGGAGGAACCCGCCTTTCCCACACGACTACGCGTCGCCTCTGTGTCCTACACGGTGATCGGTCAACATTAACGCGCTGTTCAGGTCCCTTATACACTGAAGTGACAAACGTAATCGGGCAGCGATATGCACATATGGTGATGGCACCAGTATCGCGTCCACGAGGTGAAAAATGGCAGTGCATTGGTGGAGCTGTCATTTGAACTCCGGTGATTCATGTGGAAATGTTTGCGACGCCATTATGGCCGCACAGTGGGCACTAACAGACTTTGAACGTGGAATGGTAGTAGGAGCTAGACGTATAGGACATTCCGTTTCTGACACCGTTAGGGCATTGATTATTCCGGAGGGCCACAGTGTCATGAGTGTGCCGAGAATGCCGGCCGCGGTGGTCGTGCGGTTCTAGGCACTGCAGTCCGGAACCGCGGGACTGCTACGGTCGCAGGTTCGAATCCTGCCTCGGACATGAATGTGTGTGATGTCCTTAGATTAGTTAGGTTTAAGTAGTTCTAAGTTCTAGGGGACTGATGACCTGAGATGTTAAGTCTCATAGTGCTCAGAGCCATTTGAACCATTTTTTGTGCCGAGAATACCAAATTTCAAGCAGTACCTCTCACAAAGGACAAC
This sequence comes from Schistocerca piceifrons, assembly GCF_021461385.2. Classification (NCBI taxonomy): domain Eukaryota; kingdom Metazoa; phylum Arthropoda; class Insecta; order Orthoptera; family Acrididae; genus Schistocerca; species Schistocerca piceifrons. The sequence goes on along the minus strand of NC_060145.1, from coordinate 93,054,512 downwards.
GCAGTGGGCGACGACATTCAGTTAACGAGCGAGAACAGCGGAGTTTGCGTAGCGTTGTCGGTGCTAGCAGACAAGCAGCACTGTATGAATTAATCGCAAAAAAATGGTTCTGAGCACTATGGGACTTAACAGCTGTGGTCATCAGTCCCCTAGAACTTAGAACTACTTAAACCTAACTAACCTAAGGACATCACACACATCCATGCCCGATGCAGGATTGGAACCTGCGACCATAGCAGTCACACGGTTCCGGACTGAGCGCCTAGAACCGCGAGACCACCGCGGCCGGCCTCAAATAATCGCAGAAATCAGTGTGGAACACACGACGATCGTAACCGTTAGGACACTGCTGCGGAATGTGTCGTTAATGGGCTAGCAGCATAGCCCGAAGAGGGGGCCTTTGCAAACAGCACGACATCGCCTGCAGAGCTGCTCCTTGGCTCGTGGCCGTATCGGTTGGACACTAGACGACTGGAAAACCGTGGACTGGTCAGATGTGTCCAGATTTCATTTGGTAAGAGCTGATGGTAGGGTTCGAGTGTGTCGCAGTCCGCACGAAGCCATGAACCCATACCTCTGGTCTAACTGAACCGATCATTGAGTGGAAGTGGTTACGTTCGGCTACTTGCAGACCGTTTGCAGCCATTCAAGGACTTCGTGTTTCCAAAAAAACGATGTCGTGTCATCGGGGCAGTGGCGTTCACGATAAGTTTTAAGAACATTGTCGACAGTGTGAGACCTTAACTTTTCCCCGCGGATTCAACGTTCAGATAATTTACGGGTTTGCTGGCGGGTGACGTCGTCGACCACCGCCGATATTTCGACAGGAGCACACCCTGCCATTCTCAAGGCACAACTGCAAGGAGGAAGCAATGTGCAAGGGAATTTAATACCTCGGCTCACAGAGGAGAAACAAGGACGATACCACACACAGTACAAGTAACCGCAGAGTCAACACACAACCAAAGCTAATCAGCATCAGAAATATCGATCGTGACTGTTAATCAACAGGTGAGATAGCACTAATTCTGTCCCTCTGTTTTTTGATGAAAGACAGAGCCCTTTCTCTTTTCACTCGCGTTCCTCTCTCTGATTCGTTGCAGCTAACTGAGGTTAAGCTTGGTGTCGAGTTAACAAATTTGTTTCGACATGTGCTGATTTCCACTTACTTGTTATTCAATGGTCAGTACTACGAACAGACTGATGGAGTTGCAATGGGAAGCCCGTTATCACCTATTGTCGCCAATTTGTTTATGGAGGACTTTGAGGAACGTGCACTGGAGTCAGCGACCTCGAAACCTGCGTTTTTTTTCAGATATGTAGACGATACTTTTGTTGTTTGGCCTCATGGTAGTGAGAATTTAAACTGGTTTTTGGAACACCTGAATTCAATCCACCCGAATATTCACTTCACTATGGAAGTGGAAAAGAATGAATGCCTTCCCTTCCTTGATGTGTTGGTCAGAAGGAAGACTGATGGTACGTTGGGACATTCTGTTTATAGGAAGCCTACTCACACTGACTTGTATCTGCGAGCTGATAGTTGTCACCATTCACCTCAGCGTGAAGGAGTAAAAAAAATGGTTCAAATGCCTCTGAGCACTATGCGACTTAACTTCTGAGGTCATCAGTCGCCTAGAACTTAGAACTAATTAAACCTAACGAACCTAAGGACATCACACACATCCATGCCCAAGGCAGGATTGGAACCTGCGACCGTAGCGGTCGCTCGGTTCCAGACTGTAGCGCCTAGAACCGCGCGGCCACTCCGGCCGGCGTGAAGGAGTACTTCGTACCTTGGTTCACAGGACCCACGTTACCTCAGACCCTGAAAGTCTGGCAGCTGAGCTATCACATCTCGAAGTCACCTTTCGTCAGAATGGTTATTGTGAGAGGCAGATCAAACGTGTGTTGGGCTATCAGCCTTCTGTGCAACGATAGCAACGAAGTGGCACCTAAGTCTACGGCCTTTTTGCTTTACGCAAGAAGCATTTCCAACAGGTTTGGCCGTATTTTGCGGTAATATGATGTGAAATGTGTTTTTCGACCACCTTCTAAGATTAAGGCCCTGTTGACGTCCGTAAAAGATAATCTTGGTTTGTATAAGGCTGGAGTCTACCGTATTCCTTGCAGTTGTGACGTGTCATATATTGGTCAGACAGTCAGGACTGTAGAAGACCGGTGTATTGAACATAAGTGTCACACACGCTTACAACGGCCCAGCAAATCCGGTATTGCAGAACATTGCCTTGACACCGGTCATCCTATGGAATACAACAACACGGAGATTCTGGCTTGCACGTCCAGCTACTGGGACAGTGTTATTAAGGAAGCTGTTGAAATCAAACTATCAAGCAACCTTAGAAACAGAGATGGTTGATTTTGTTTAAATGCTGCTTGGAATCCGGCTCTGTCTCTCATCAAAAAACAGAGGGACAGAATAAGTGCTACCTCACCTGTTGATTAATAGTCAGTATCGATATTTCTGATGTTGGTTATCTTTGGTTGTGTGCTGACTCTGCGGTTGCTTGTCCTGTGTGTGGAATCTTCCTTGTTTCTCCTCTGTGGACCGAGGTATTAAATTCCCTTGCACAATGCTTCCTCCTTGCAGTTGTGCCTTGAGAATGGCAGGGTGTGCTCCTGTCGAAATATCGGTGGTGCTCGACGACGTCACCCGGCAGCAAACCCCTAAGTTATTTGAACACATTCTCGACGATTCGAGCGAATAATTGGGCCACACAGATCGCCCGACATGAATCCCTGCGAACATTTGTGGGACATAATCGAGAGGCCAATTCGAGCACAAAATGCAGCACCGTCAACAGTTGCGGAGTTATGGGCGCTATAGAGGCAGCGTTGTAAGAGGTCCATGATTAAGGAATTTGTTGCTAGCGCACTCGAGCAGATGTAATTTCGATGGATTGCTCACGCGCTGCCTGCGATATGTAAGCTATAAGAGAATCTCAGACCAGAAAACAGTGTTGTCAACAGTAGGAACTGTGTAGCAGTTGTAGTAGTGGTAGTAGTGAGCAGTCGTGTGTATGGGGTTGGCTGGGCCGGTCGTGGGGAGCGATGGCGGTGCCTGAGCGTTGCAGTATAAGGTAAAAGCAGCCTCGCGCGTATGTACTATGGTAATATCAAGTCCCATGTAAATGTTTTTTTAAAAAATCTCATTATAATAATCTTTCTTATAAAAATTATCTTTTGACAATCATTCATCTCAATTTAAAGAATTACTAATTTCTCCAATCTATGGTCATCCCGATTATTGTAAACAAAAATCAGTTATTTCTTTTTATACATGACAAATCTATCGGCCAGCATTGCACAGGGCTGGGCCAGAAAAATGTCTTTCCGTTTTCAATTACGGAGTGGAGTAGAGTGTGTCCCGACATGTCAGGCCAATAGATGTTCAATGTGGTGGCCATCATTTGCTGCACACAATTGCAATCTCTGGCGTAATGAATTACTTACACGCCACAGTACATCTGGTGTAATGTCGCCGCAGGCTGCCACAATACGTTGTTTCATATCATCTGGGGTTGCAGGCACATCACGGTACACATTCTCCTTTAACGTACCCCACAGAAAGAAGTCCAGAGGTGTAAGATCAGGAGAACGGGCTGGCCAATTTATGCGTCCTCCACGTCCTATGAAACGCCCGTCGAACATCCTGTCAAGGGTCAGCCTAGTGTTAATTACGGAATGTGCAGGTGCACCATCATGCTGATACCACATACGTCGACGCGTTTCCAGTAGGACATTTTCGAGCAACGTTGGCAGATCATTCTGTAGAAACGCGATGTATGTTGCAGCTGTTTGGGCCCCTGCAATGAAGTGAGGACCAATGAGGTGGTCGCCAATGATTCCGCACCATACATTTACAGTCCACGGTCGCTGTCGCTCTATCTGTCTGAGCCAGCGCGGATTGTCCACGGACCACTAATGCATGTTCCGTAGATTCACTGCCCCGTGGTTTGTGAAACCCGCTTCATCGGTAAACAGGTAGAACTGCAACGCGTTCTCTGTTAATGCCCATTGACGGAATTGCACTCGATGATTAAAGTCACCACGTAATTGCTGATGTAGCGACACATGAAACGGGTGAAAGCGGTGACGATGCAGTATGCGCATGACACTACTTTGACTCAGTCCACCGGCTCTCGCAATGTCCCGTGTACTCATGCGTGGGTTCATGGCAACAGCAGCTAACACACCAACTGCACCCCCTTTTCCTGTGACGGACCTGTTATGGACCCGTTTGCGTGCTACGACCATACCTGTTGCATACAGTTGGCGGTAGATGTTTTGCAATGTGCGGCACGTTGGATGCTCTCTGTCCGGGTACCGTTCTGCATACACCCTGCAGGCTTCAGCTGCATTTCGTCGACACTCGCCATAGATGAGTATCATCTCCGCCTTTTCAGAGTTCGAATACACCATGGCCACAGTTCCTACAACACTACACTATAACAGACGTCTGATAACACGGTGGACTACAGTTGGTCTGCGTGCGGAGACGAATGCAGAATAACAATAGCAGCAAGCGCTACATGCGGACGCTGCGACAGCTAGACCAAACCACAACAGTGCACTACAGCCACACTAGTAAACACGGTCGTCATCGTAAACATGTCCCTGCAGGTGCTGCTCGCCGACCGTGGCCCGTGTTTGTTACAACACGCAACTGAACGTCGGAGGTTTCAAGCGTCAACTTTAGGTTACAATATCTCAGGATGTAATTAACATTTTACAATGCAACAAACGGCACTGATTACGTATTTGTTAATATGTTCAGATGTGCTAACAAAACTAACGTGGTTCCATTTAAAAAAACGTAGGTTTGTGTTAAAAATCATACTTCCGTGTATTTTTGTATGGTTTGTATTAAACAATTACACTAGCCCCTCTCCTCACGTTCGGTCTGTGGAGTCGATTCGTCAGTATTTGATGTGGTTTACGAAATATATCCAGCGGTAACGTTAGGTGACTCACCCTGTATATGCGTTATCCGGCGACTTCATTGAGGTAAGATTTTTCGATTTATTCAGTATGATCTTTCAGGACCACGACGCAGCACTGCTGACGTCCAAAATTTACCAGTTTAAATTCACAGTCAGTTATTGAAAGGTTATAAGTGAGCCGCAATTTTATTGAGAGATTAATCACATTTTATTATTGGCAGGTTACGGATTTTATCTGTTGGGAGGTTACAGTAAAAGTGAATGATATAATTATTTTTTACTGTTGGGAGGTATTTCAACTGTGTTACGCTGAATGTGAATGCTATACATAATTATATTTTTTATCTGTGGGGAGGTTACACTTGGCGACAACCGGCCAGGATCGTATTTTTGTGAATTTCTGAGAAGTAGTCAGTTACATATCTGCTCTTATTTACTTAGTGTTAAATGTAGTTTGCATCTGGCGCAACGCGTTTACTAATTTATCACTTCTTTCCTTCACAGATCATCGGCAATTTATTGCTCTTTGTTGTTATTGTATTTTTTCCATTTTTGCCTTGTCTTTGTTTGGTTTTGTGCTCACCTTTGACTTGTGAAAATGCCGCGAAAAACTGTTAACAGTACATCGCGATGCGCAATGAGTGAAAAAGTCGACTCGAATAATTTGACCGATAATACTAGCGACACTCAGTGTCATAATGATAATCCTCCAATTATAGATAATCAGTGCGTACCGATCACCAGTAATGGTTTTATTTCAAATGATGAACAAACAAATTCAATCATGTCCACACTTAATTTAACGACAATTGATGACGCGGCACGTTTCGTTACAATGAACGCTGCCCAGTCTGACACACCTGATTTGCAAAATTTACACAGTGAACGGACAAATGTTTCTAACGAAAGTGAACAATGTACTCAAAATATGTCAGATTTATTTGATTCCGATGTAGTGACCAACAGAGCAAATCCGATTGGCAAACCTTTTTGTGAATCAGACAATGAGCAAATGTATACACAAAACGTGACACATGCAGATACACCATCACACAGAACAGAAAATAGAGTCGCTAATTTTGGCATGGATCAAGTTATGGCAGTATTGTCACAACTTAATGAAAATTTCAAACAACTTAATGAATTGAACAAACAACTTAATGAAAAACAAGACAACCTTAATGAAAATTTCGAACAGTTGAATGAAAAACAGGACAACCTTAATGAATCGAACAAACAACTTAATGAAAACCAAGACAACCTTAATGAAAATCTCAAGCAGTCGAATGAAAAACAAGACAACAATTTCAAACAACTTAAAGAAAGTTTCAAACAGTCGAATGAAAAACACGTCAGGTCTTTCAAACAAATTAATGAAAAACTTGACACCTCTACTGAACACCTTACTGAATAGATTACAGCCGTTGCCGAGCAATGTAACGAATCTAAAAGACAGTTACGTGAGGAAATTATGGCTAGTGCTAGGAACAGTAGGGAAGAAATTAGATCCGTTGCACAAGAAATATGTAATACACATACAGCCACAACTAAATTACTTAGAGATGAAATTAGTGCAGTGGCTAAACAATGTTCAGAAAACGCAACACAGTTACGCGTCGAGTTTAAATTAATATCAGCAGAAATTTCACGCACACTAGATGCGAAAGTAGGCACGAAATTTGACTAACAGAACAGCCAAATTGGCGAACGTTTTAATCACCACCTACAAAACAGTGAAACGTGTTACCGTAAATTTATACAGGAGCAGAATAAAGTAGAGAAATAAGTCATGGACACAATTACTGCACAGAGACAGGAAGATAAGCGTAAGTTGTTTACGAAAGCAAAAACATACGTAGACAACAGCATTGCTACAGTATCAGATGAAATGAAACAGTTGAACACTGAATTGCATGATGAAATCTCCGATTTTAAAACAAAATCACACACACGGTAGACATTCAGACAGTGACCAGCACACTTGAACAATTGGAATTAATACAGGATCCCGATGCCATTAAAGCAGTCGTTAAGAAATTAAACAAAACCACACGTAATATGCAAAAACAAATTAATGCTTGTGACACTAAAAATGACGATCAGGTAAAAGCAGTGACTGAAAAAATTGATGAATTGGCCAGTCGTATTGACGTTATCGAAAATAACAATGACACCAAATCAGACGATACGTCACCAGTTTCGTTCAATCGAACACAGAAGTTCCAAAATTTACAGCAGACAATCAATGAGATAGGTTCGTCCAATAATACATTGCGTAGAAAACTGTCATCTTTACCGCAAGAAGTGGCAGAAAGGAAAAATGTTTTAGTCTCTAACACGTCTCAGCATACGCCACATTCCGCACATTTCTCACACTCACACAGCCAGTGTAACTTAGGTAATTTACAGAGAGTAGGCCTACGTGACTTAGAATCCGAACAGACACAGACAAATAGATTCTCATTGAATCGTGAACCTGCTCAGACATTCAAGGACGATAATTTTCATTACAAGTACTTTCTATCCGTGAGAAAATTTAAGGTATTTAAGAATGACAGAACACAGATTCATCCCTTGGATTGGTACAACAATTTAGGTTTGCTTTTCCACCAACTTGGCCCGTAACACACAAACTTGAATTTATTTGCAAGTTTTTGGAAGGCGAACCGGCAACTCGTACGTGACCGATCGCGAGACAATGCTACTCCGTAGAAGAATTTCAGAACGCTTTTCTGTCAGCGTATTGGTCGAAGACGACACAGCGCGGAATCAAGGATCAATTAATTAGCTTACCAAATTATGAGAACTCAAATTTTCCCACTGTCACACAATTTTTTGAACACATGGTGCAACAAAACCAGTACTTAAGTGAGCCATACAGTGAATCTGCACTTATCCAGTTATGTATTTCTAAATTACCACGATCATTAAGAGTATCACTTTTAACAGGTCAGCAGAAAGAAAATATTTCGCCATTCAGAGATCTGTTACAGCTTTTGGAAGTTCAGCAATCAGATTATTCCTTCATAAAGAAAAATTTTTCACATCATAACCAAGGCCAACCAACATACAGTAATTAGGATCAGCCACGCTGTTTCAATAGCAAAGATAATAGACGCTCCAGGAACGACAACCACCAGAACTTTAATAACAGACAAAATTTTAATTATCTGTATTGTCAAAATTATCAGCAACAGGAACCACATTTTGGTAACAATAGAGGTTTTTCCCCACAACAACAACAAAACCAGCCCGTTAGCATACCTAACCAACAAAGTAATGTGCAAGGTCAACCATACTTTAATGTTTCGCCGCCTACACGTATAGCGTCGGCCACACCAAATAGTAACGCACAGCAACAAGGAAATCAGTACGTACAGAAAACACATCATTTCAATTCATATCGCAACGCGCCGTATAGCAATGACTATCATGACAGACGTAAAAGTAATGAGCACAATTTTCAGCGTACATTTAATAACAGTCGGTCTTACCAGCAGCAGAATCAACCACAACAACAGATTATCATGAATGAACCAGACAGTCGGTATCATCCCGAACCTAATACGTCAGGAAGAAATAACAGAACAGTACAAAAAGTTGAAATGCCACAGCATCCTCCCGCAAATAACGGCACGTCAGAAAGAATTTGACTAGATACAGTACAGGTTGCATCTTCTAGCAACGTAAGCAATACTTTTGACACACAGAACTTTGTTCACGAAAATGTTATTGCTTTTGACGACATCCGAGACACGCTTTTGCGTGAAAAACCAGTTATTCAAAAAACCATTTCCCATCCTCTCATTGAAGTAAAGATTGGATCATCCACATTTTCAGCAGTAATCGATTCTGGATCACCTATGTCTGTTATAAATGAAGAAACTTTCAATGAATGTAACAAAGAGAACACCTATCCTACGTTACATTAGGCAAAACTAAAGTAAAAGGAGCAGTATCTGGGAAAGGAGTATTACAGACACACTTATCATTTTGTATTGCAGGTCATACGTTCCACTCAAATTTTTGGATTGTTCCCTTATTGACAACATACGTTATTTTAGGTACGAATTTTTTGGCACAACATGACTCAATTATTGACTTTCAAAATTCCTATTTAATGTTAAAGGATGAAAATGTACAAGTAGCATTAGAATTTCAGCACGCTTTATCTGCTGATGAACAGGCAATTAATCGAACAGAGGTCATTTCTACATCACGTAACATACACTGTCGTTCCACATTGTTCACAGATACGTACGTACACAATTATAATACACCAGACGAAGCTGACTATGACATTATGCAGATGATTTGTGATAAAAGTAAAACAAAGCAGTGCAAATACAGACGAAGAACGTACTCAGCTACGCAATATTCTTTTACAGTAAGCTCCAGGTTTTGACAACATCCCTGGTTCTATGTCCGGTTTTATGTATGAATTTCAAGTTAAACAGCATGACACATTTAAAGCCAAACATTATCCCATTCCATATATTCACAGAGAACAAGTTAAGAAAGAATTGCAAGCTATGCTTGACCAAGGAATTATTGAACCGGCAGTTAGTCCTTACATAAACCCGTTGCATATTGTTAAGAAAAAGATGGTTCACTTCGACTCGTACTTGATTCGCGTCATGTCAACGACATTATTATTAATGAAACAGATCGCCCACAGACACTAGAAGAACTTCTACAGAAATTTCATGGTACTGCTATTTATTCCACATTAGATTTAAAATCGGGATTTTGGCAAATTCAGCTCCATCCGAACTGCAGGTATACACGGCTTTTCTCTGTTTTGGTGAATGTTATCAATTTTGCAAATTACCGTTCGGTCTAACAATTTCTTCAGCTGCATTTATTCGCGGTTTGAATACAATACTTCCGACGGAACTTAAAGACAGAAGCACAACGTATGTAGACGACACTCTTATTGCAGAAGCTAACTGGTCTGAACAAAATTTGCTTCTGGAAAAACTGTTACAAGCTTTTCGTGCACAAGAACTCACAGTTAATCTTAACAAATCGCACTTTGGCAAAACTTCCATAAAATTTCTTGGACATGTAATTTCAGCAGGAAGCATTGCCCCTGATCCGGAAAAACTTCAAGCTTTACGTGACATTACTGTTCCAACGACAAAGAAACAACTATGCAGCTTTCTGGGATTAATTAACTTTTTCCGTAAATTAATTCATTACGCTGCTTTAGACACCCCTGAATTATGCCAGTTGACGGGTAAAAACACTATTTGGTCCTGACATAGCCAAGCACAGTCTGAATTTGTTAATCTGAAACATGCCTTGTTGAATGCACCACTTTTACCACACCCAGATCCTACTAGAAATTTTTCCATTGCCACCGACAGTTCTAACACAGCTTTAGGCGTACACATTTTTCAGGAAATTGAAGAAGACAGTACTACAGTAGTTAAAAACATCGTATTTACAAGTCAGTTTCTGTCACCTGCTGAACGCAATTATTCTGTTACAGAACTTGAAACATTATGTGTTATATGGGCATTTACCAGATTTACGCATTTTCTTTATGGAAGACATACTACCGTTTACATAGATCATACTTTCCACTAAAATTACACATGATAGATTAAGCAGATGGAAGCTTCATTTACAGGAATTTAATTTTGCAGTTGTTCACATTCCCGGTACACAAACTATTGTAGCAGACGCACTATCCCGTTCTCTCAACAACAATCAGCAAGACATCGCAACCAACTTATGCAAAGCAAGTTTCAGCGTCATGTACATTCAATAAGTTGCATTTCAAAATTTTATTTCATCGGCATTACGAGACATGGCACAAGAGCAAAGCAAAGACAACGTATGGAAAGAAATTAAACACCTTTGACAAGATAGGAATAACGTTACCATTAGAAACCATTATACTGTACGCAAAAACATTCTCTTTCGCCGCTCTCACCCTGACAGCAACAACTGGTTATTATGTATTCCTGACGAGCTTGTTAACAAATTAATTAGGTATACGCATTTAAGTTACGCACATTATGGAGCCAGAAAATGTTTTCTTATACTGAGAGAGAACTATTATTTTACCAACATGGATAAACGTACTCGGCGAGTTTTAGCGTCATGTAAAATCTGCCAGGAAGATAAATCAGACACGACTTCACATATTCCTCCGTTACATCCCATTGTACCCGTTAAATTGAGACACATGGGTGGTGTAGACATTTTTGGTCCGATTCTCAGACCTAATAGAGGTTTTTGTTACATCTTTGTAGGAAAAGATACCAATTCTTTAATTTTGTTAGGTGGTTCAACATTTTTGAATATAACAGTCGGAGATAGCATAGTAGATTCATTTGGTATGGAGTTAATTACATCCTGGAATGAGAGTATGTGTGAATCCCAATCAATATGTTTTTTATGGCGGTATGTTCTACATAGTTTACCAATTTCTTTCATCAGTCGTTCAGAAGGGTTCGAAGAATATATGGATATATATATGGATATATAGATCGGAGAAATGTTTCTAGCTCGTAACATACGTGTTGGTACCTTCACTCCGTTACGCAAAGCTACTGCTAAGTCTATTTCGAATGCATTTGTAAAACATTTTTTATTCTATCTAGGGCATGTATTGAAAGTAATTTCCGACAGTGGACCACAATTTAGATCTGCAATATGGACACGCTTCTTCGAACCCTTCTGAACGACTGATGAAAGAAATTGGTAAACTATGTAGAAAATACCGCCATAAAAAAACATATTGATTGGGATACACACATACTCTCATTCCAGGATGTAATTAACTCCATACCAAATGAATCTACTATGCTATCTCCGACTGTTATATTGAAAAATGTTGAACCACCTAACAAAATTAAAGAATTGGTATCTTTTCCTACATCTCGTCGACTACGCCACCGTGAAATAATTGACATTGCACTCAACAACATCAAACGTAACGCAGATCGCCGGAGAAGACAGCAAAAACAGGTTTGTAGACGCCGTGATTTTCCCGTAGGACAGAAGATATTAGTACGCACCCATTATTTATCGAACAGAGGAAAAAGTAGATGCAGTAAATTTGAGCTTCTATACGCAGGTCCATACAGAATTCGCAGCATTCCTCACCCCAATGTAGTACATGTCGAAACTTTGAGAACCAGAAAAAGCAAGGGCAATCACCATATTTCCAATATTAAACCCTTTATTGAATGAACATACTTCATGATTTATCACACTGTAATGCCATTTCCAGATATTTATATGACCACTTACTGATGATGATTATATTTTTACTTCGGAAGTGCCCGGCAAGGTAAGGTTAGCAGGTCGCTTTTCTTGTCGTTATACTTCAGACCGTGCACAGTTTCCATTTTTTGTATGTATGATTGTTTTCCTATCGAAACTAGAATTTTTCTCTGTATGCACTATGAAATCCTTAAGATATAACAAACACTAGTTGACTTTGACATTTTTTCTTATGATATCTCAATATCTTGACTATTCTACATTTTTTTTCTACTACATAATGATACTGTGTGTACATTTTCGCACTTGAAAACTGTCTATGATTTTGACCTAATACGTTCTCTGTCATGCTATGCTATATGCTTAGTCGTATCACTAGAAACAAGTTTTCATTTAATGGGTACATGGTTTAAATGCAAGATATTAATCCATATTCATCATTTTCAGAAAGCAATAACGTGTAAAAGAAATAAATTAAACAAACCACAGTGGTTTACTATGAAATGGAAATTTCGCCTTCGAAATGAAAGAAAGAAAATGTAATACCTTGCCATGAAGAGTAACTGGATCAGAATTAACAAGCATTAACAAGAATATACTATACACACTGTATAATAGCAGTCTTAACTAATTATTTTTCTTTCAGAATACGAGGCGATTGATGCAGGCTGTCAGGCAGAACTATACATGTTAACTGTTGTGATGAAATATGCTAGAAGTAAGAAACTCTATACAATATGAAATAATGAATGATAATGAATAGTTGTATGAAGTAAATGGTAATATGAATATGAATAATGAACTGTCTATTTTTTGCAGATGATGATAAATGATGATGAATAGTTATATGAAGTACATGGTAATACGAATAATGAAGTTTTTCTTTACAGCTGATGATAAGGATGAAGTTTATATATTTTCTGTTAGTTGAGAAGTGCTATGCAGTTATTTAAGTATTTGTTGCAGTTCCTTTTGACAGTATGTCTTATGTCGTATAGTATAATGACTGAATGTTTTGGGAAAGACAACTAGAGTACATACATTTTAAGTACACGTTTCATTACCTGTTAATTCAAAGTTTACTACTTTTCAGCATAATATACATTTTTTCCTTCAGGTCAATAATCCATTTTCTATTTTTTCCAGGAGAAGCTTTTCATAATATTAGTATTCTATAAGGAGTTAGTTATTAAATCTGTTCTAGTACTTCCATTTTTTTACCCAGTTCTGTCTATCATTTATGAATGTGATCACATATACTCGTTTCATAACCTTGCTACAGCTGACTCTTGACAAATGACGTTATTAATCCTTATTTCCAGCAATAAGTCACAAGCAAATATTTTCATGCCCCAGCAATTAATTATCGATTCTAATGCAATGCATTGCTAGCACAAAAAGTTATTACCAGTCCCAACTAAATATGCTACCAGTTTAAGATATATTCCTAGTCCTAAAATAATGCACATTTCTCTGATGTATTGATTCCATTATTTCTATGTATTATTGGACTAATGTCCAATGGACTAATGTCCAATGTCTTACATTTTAAATATGTATGATGTCACTCACATGATATCATATACAAAAACCAGTAGCTTGATGCTACACTTAATAACTCCTGTTTTGAATGATGACTTGTGAATAATACTGAATAATGTTTTGTAAAATTATATGAATGCTTTGTAACTGGCCAATGAGTGCCAGCAATTACTGCAATGACATGACTTCTTAATAATATTTTGTTATACTCTATAAATGAATGCCAATAATTACTGCAATGAGATGAGTTATGAATAGTGTTTTGTAGTACTCAATACTTGCTACATGTTTAGTAACTGGCCAATGAATGCCACTGATTACTGTAATGAGATGACTTATGCATAAATGAACGCCACTGATCACTGTAATAAGATGACTTATGCATAAATGCTATGCCAATGATTACTGTAATGAGATGACTTATGCATAAATACTATGCCAATAATTACTGTAATAAGATGACTTATGAATAATGTTCTGTAATACTCCATACATACATAGAAATGTTTAATAACTAGCCAATGAGTGCCAATAATTATTCAAATTGGTTGATACACTAGTGTAATTCTGAATGATGACTAGCATAAGACTTAATATATCCGTCACCTTCTGACCTAATTACCACCAATTACTGTGATATCCGTATGTCCTGTCCATCCTCATGATCATGGAGCACTATATTTGGTTTTTGCACTAATTCTACGTTGATGTAAGAGTATGGATTCTAGAAGAGTGTGGTGTTGACATATCAAGCTGTCCACCACCTTGTTCGAAGGAGATGTTATTATGGTCCTACTGTTTGGTGTACCTAATGTACTACCAAAATGATAACATACAATATTAATACTACATTTCAGTGTCTTGGTTACACTGATAAATACTTCAGGGAAAACACTTCAGATTGTCTCACTTGGTGTTGTGCTTCTGTAGAAAGGTATGGACTTTCAGTGCAGCTACATTCAACCCACTGTGCTACAACACTGATGTTATGCTTCCATCCCTTTCCTAGTTCTTGTAAAATGCTAAAGACTTTTACAGTGTGAGTGCACTTTATTTCACTCCTTGATGTGTTTAATTCATGTAAAAAATGCTAAAGACTTACACAGTGCGTGTGCACTTTATTTCATTTAATAATATGTTCTGAACTCAGTGCGTGTGCACTGTATTTCATGTCTTAATATGTTCTGCACTTATCAATAACGTATATAATATGTGACTGTAGACTTAGTTAACTAAATAGGTTATAGAAAAATTTGTTGCTCATTGCAAGTCCAATTGACTCACCATCGCTGCCAAATTTTTGACCTCCAGTGGAGGATTACGTAAGAGGTTCATGATTAAGGAATTTGTTGCTAGCGCACTCGAGCAGATGTAATTTCGATGGATTGCTCACGCGCTGCCTGCGATATGTAAGCTATAAGAGAATGTTAGACCAGAGAGCAGTGTTGTCAGCAGTAGGAACTATGTAGCAGTGGGAGTAAGTAGTTTCTAGCAGTCGTGTGTATGAAGTTGGCTGAGCTGGTCATGTGGAGCGATGGCGGAGCCTGAGCGTTGTAGTATAAGGTAAAAGCAGCCTCGCGCATATGTAGTATTGTTATATCAAGTCCCATGTAAATGCTTTTAAAAAGAAATCTCTTAATAATAATCTTATAAAAATTAACTTTTGACAATCATTCAACTCAATTTAAAGATTTTACTAATTTCTCCAATCCATGGTCATCCTTATTATTGTAAAGAAAAATCAGTTGTTTCTTTTTATACGTGACAAATCTAGCGGCCAGCATTGCACTGGGCTGTGGCAGAAAATTTTCTTATAGGAGCAGATATACATGCGTCATCCGGCGACCTTATTGAGGTAAGATTTTTCAATTTGTTCAGTATGATCTTTCAGGGCCATGACGCAGCACTGCTGACGTCCAAATTCACCAGTTTAGATGCACAGTCAGTTAATTATTGAAAGGTCATAAGTGAATCAAATTTTTTATTGGGAGGTTAGTCACATTGTATTATTGGGAGGTATCGGAACTTTTCTGTTGGGAGGTTAGAGCGTGACTCGATTTTTCGCAGGGGACTTTGTAATGGTACTTGAATTACGCAACCATTACGGTACCTCATCTGAACCTCTCGACACCAGTAATATTCTACTGTGTTTCTGTTAACTACTTAACATATTTCTGAGACAACATTCAGATTTGATTTCATTTGGGATACATCGATATGTTTATATTGCAATGATATTATTCTTATGTGTATTCTTTCTTTTGTCACTATGATCTTTGACGTACTTGTAACTCTGATTTTTGGGCGCGTAAGCGATTATTAGTTAGTTGTTGAGTTGTTAGAGAGTCGGCCCTTGAGAAAGTCAAGTCTTGGACGTCATGTCGGAAAAACGCATAACGTAGTCCGCTTATAAAATGTGAACTTTAACAGTGACTGTGAGAGAGATGTTTTCAAGTATGTTTTGTATTGTGAAGTGATGTTTTGTGTTTACGTGATACTGCAATAAAAGCAATTAAAAGGAAGTGTAACTTAATTTCGGAGTGCTGATTGTTTTTTTACATCACCATTGTCCAGCAAAAGTGTAATCTTCAAGGATGGTTTGTGAAGCGCATCTACAAAACTTTTGAATATAGCAGGATAAAACCTAGGCCTCTTTGCACCCGAGCTTGGAATCATAGCCACCTAGATTTCCAACGATTGAGCCATGATTTTACGACGAGACCAGCGTGGGAAACACAAAAAGATGAGTGCCTAGTTTTTTTGTTATTACATGAAATGACTATTAACTGTGCTCTAATGACACCTGCCACATAATATGACTGTTGTTGCCTGATAATGCAGTACTTAGAAGCGTGAGCAACACCACAATCGTTATTAAAATTTTGACCTTTGTTGTGGTAGGGTTGTTAGAACTTCCAAATACTTGTTGAGTCCACGCCCTGTCGGGTTGCTGCACTGCGTCGGGCAAAAGGAGATCCGACACTGTGTTTGGAGGTGCCTCATGATTTTTGTCACCTCATACTGTAAGGCCCTAGCAATGTTGGTATCAAACACTAAACACTTACAGTGCTTATGCATTCCGGTTTCAGTTCTCGCTGTCAGAGAGAGTTGCAACTCTAATCGTTTGTTCATACGTGCCGATGGTTTGTACGTGTATGAAGTTATGTTGACAGCCGACCGCGCCTTATGGGTGCTTCACTTTTTTCGTCAGGCACAGTGTCTCTGAAGAGCGCCGCGCGGCAGTTCCAGCTGATCGTCGACGCTGCCGACCGTAATGCCAGCGCTGGTGCGACGGGGCAGCGGGGTGCGGCTGCTGGTCCGTCACCTCGGATCGCAGGCCCAGATGGGCGCGGATGGCCGCCGCAGACGCAGCCGGAGAGACGGGGCAGGCGCGGCCGGCTGCGAGTTGGACCCGATACGGCCTCCGCCGGCCGGCCGCTGGCCGCATTGTACTGCGCCGCGTTTTTGCGGGCCGTTTGTCCGTCTGTAAAAGGCGAGGCCGCGCCGTGTGGCCGCCCGTCGCCATACCGGGGCAGCGACGGCGGCGGCGGCGGCAGCGGCGGCAGCAGCAGCAGCAGCGGTCGCGTAGAGCGCTACCGGCAGCCGTTCAGCACCGCTGTGGCCGCAGTCCGCAAATCCAGCCGCGCCAAGGCCGCACCCACTACTAACTGCTTTCTCAGCCAGTGGTATAATTTCAAACACTAGTACCAATCCACCGGCCGGTATCTTTTTGCTTTACTTACAGCTGTTCGTCACTGCATTGGAAACAAGAGCCAACCAGTTACAAAATACAGGTCTATTAAACTTTGACCAGACAGATTTAAACCTGTCTTCTTCGGAAGAAGAATATACGACGTGGGAGTCGTTGACTCTTTCTAGTTCATTTACATGACATCAACGTAATCACCATTAATACATGATTTTTATGATGATTACTTGGGTGACACGTACATGTACTACACAGAGTCAACGACTTCCACAACGTACATAGGTAATATTGTACACTACTGGCCATTAAAATTGTTACACCACGAAGATGATGTGCTACAGACGCGAAATTTAACCGACAGCAAGAAGATGCTGTGATATGCATATCATTAGCTTTTCAGAGCATTCACACAACGTTGGCGCCGGTGGCGACACCTACAACGTGCTGACACGAGAAAAGTTTCCAACCGATTTCTCATACACAAACAGCAGTTGACTGGCGTTGCCTGGTGAAGCGTTGTTGTGATGCTTCGTGTAAGGAGGAGAAATGCGTACCATCACGTTTCCCACTTTGATAAAGGTCGGATTGTAGCCTACTGCGATTGCGGTTTATCGTATCTCGACATTGCTGCTCGCGTTGGTCGAGATCCAGTGACTGTTAGCAGAATACTGAATCGGTGCGTTCAGGAGGGTAATACGGAACGCCGTGCTGGATCCCAACGGCCTCGTATCACTAGCAGTCGAGATGACAGGCATCTTATCCGCATGGCTGTAACGGATCGTGCAGCCACGTCTCGATCCCTGAGTCAACATATGGGGACGTTTGCAAGACAATAACCATCTGCACGGACAGTTCGACGACGTTTGCAGCAGCATGGACTATCAGCTCGGAGACCATCGCTACGGTTACCCTTGACGCTTCATCACACACAGGAGCGCCTGCGGTGGTGTACTCAACGACGAACCTGGGTGCACGAATGGCAAAACGTCATTTTTTCGGATGAATCCAGGTTCTGTTTACGGCATCATGATGGTCGCATCCGTGTTTGGCGACATCGCGGTGAACACACATTGGAAGCGTGTATTCGTCATCGCCATACTGGCGTATCATCCGGCGTGATGGTATGGGGTGCCATTGCTTACACGTCTCGGTCACCTCTTGTTCGCATTGACGGCACTTTGAACAGTGGACGTTACATTTCAGATCTTGTACGACCCTTGGCTCTACCCTTCATTCGATCCCTGCGAAACCCACATTTCAGCAGGATAATGCACGACGGCATGTTGGGCCTCTGTGGATACAGAAAATGTTCGACTGCTGCCCTGGCCAGCGCATTCTCCAGATCTCTCACGAATTGAAAACGTCTTGTCAATGGTGGCGAGCAAATGGCTCGTCAGAATACCAAATTGCGTTAAAATGTAATCACATGTCAGTTCTAGTATAATATATTTGTCCAATGAATATCCGTTTATCATCCGCATATATTCTTGGTGTAGCAATTTTAATGGCCAGTAGTGTACGCACAGTATCTTCTTAAGAAGACAGCTTTAAAACTGTCGAAAACATGGTCGAGATTTAATAGACCTGTATTATGCAACTAACTGACTCTTATTTCCAGTCCATTGAGGCTCTTGCAAGCACATTTGTTGAACCGCAACGATGTTCAAAATTGTTCAAATGGCTCTAAGCTATGGGACTTAACATCTGCGGTCATCAGTCCCCTAGACTTAGAACTACTTAAACCTAACTAACCTAGGGACATCACACACATCCATGCCCGAGGCAGGATTCGAACCTGCGACAGTAGCAGCAGCGCGGTTCCGGACTGAAGCACCTAGAACCACTCAGCCACACCTGCCGGCCGCAACGATGTTCAAAATCTTACTTTAAGGAGACTTATCACACATGAGATCGGATTTACACCCCGGAAATCGATAGATGACGCGACTAATCAAGCTATTACAATAGTACAGAAAGGAAACACGCTGGGTTGGAAGGGGCGATCCTATTCCATGGCTTGCGAGGTCACCTGACCTGAATCTCCTTGATTATTTCCTATTGGGGGATCCAAAGTCAATTGTGTATGATATCCCAGTGGATACGGAGATGGAATTAGTTGCCGGATTTATAGCTCCTTATGATGTGCTTCGAAACACACCAGTGACATTTGTCAGGGTGCGCAAGGAACTTGTTCGCCGATATCATGCTCGCACTGACATTGATGGCCGTCAGTTTCAGCACATTTTGTAAGATACCGTACTAATGGTACGTTCATTGTGTCAATGATGGTATTTGCAGTTAACTAATCTAATTAAAAAAGTGTACAGTAATGAGATTTTATCCGTGTTATCTACTTAAACTGGCTTCTCCGTCCCCAGGTTCCCTACCTCAAATTGTTCAGCTGAGCATTCTTTGTGTCGTGTGAAACATTCCCCTTGGATAATTATGTATTACTGTGCTGGTAAACCTCTTACGTTATTTGTTTTTCAAACAGCTGAGTAAAACTGAACGTACTCAGACATTTCTCTCTTTACTTATTCTGATCATCACCAAACTGACACACAATATTTTTTAGCGCAACGCAATCTGACTTTCAATAATCCCTACAAAAGAATGGACCTGACTAACAATAACCTATACCTTCCATGTATCACTTAACTCACAAAAATCTTCTTTACTCGAACTGCTGCAATACAGCGAGCACCAATACTGCCAGCTAAATAAGAGACTCTGACCGCTGAAGGCACTAACTACTGATGGGCATAGTTAGCAAATGAAAGAAGTCATAATTTTGTGACATCCATTTAAACAAATTTCCTTTTTCTGACGGACACACGTCCAGATCGTCATCTCAAAACTGGCATTTCTCTTTCCACATTCACCACTGCTGGCGGCTCACCTCCAACTGCACAACGCTACGCGTCGTTCACATCCAACTGCCCAACACTACACAAGCGAATATTCCAACAATGAATCCAACGAGCCACAGACTACCCACAGTGCAGTCGGCGATTTTCATACAGAGCACTACGTGGCGTTACCAACATAAAAACCTAAATAGCCTATTTTGTTAAATTTTTGCACGCTTTTACGGAAGCACCCTATATACTGTGACCACTCGTCGCAAAAGACGGCGAACACACTCACGCGGCGATATAACGTCATAGCTTAGAGACCGGACATTTTGAACCGATCCCAACAACAGTGCACACAGAAAGACTAAAGCGCTGCCCAAAGAGTACTTTCTGCTATGCGACTACAGGTAGCAACGAGCTCGGACGGTAAACGACTCCGCTGACAGTACCAGCGACACAGGCGACAGCACTGGTGCTAGCAGATCAGATGGCAGCGGCACACGCCAAGACATACAGACATAATACAAGCGTAGTCACTGAAGTGTCACTAAAACAAGTGTTCATTAACGTTGGATTGGAAGAGAAATGTAGAAATAATGGACAGCGCACGCTGCCGTGTGCAGTAACCTTATCTACATGCAGAATTACGCCATCTGAGGATGAGGGGTAGAAAGTGCTGGTGATGTCCTCGCCCCCGGAGACACTTCCTCCTGGACTGCATCTGTAATGGCACTCCATAAATCTACTTTCTTTTTTGTCGTCCTGTTTGCCTATCTTCTTAATACATATATTCTTAAGTTTAACCATCTCCGTTTCCTAATTAGTTTTAAGTTCACAAGTATTTAATGCTGCAATACTGTAAAACTTTCTTAAAATACAAAGAAATCAAATAAGCTTCATACTATGCACGCAGTAACCAGGTGACATGTCAGTTGTAAATGGTAGCAAACAAAATGCAAGAAATAAAAAATAAAAATTACCTTAAGGAATTATTGTTTACAGTTTCAAAATTTTAGCATTAGTGGAAACTACAACAGTCTTCGATCAAAAATTTCGTTATTTAATTCATACAACTGTTATTAAATTATATTAAGTAATTAAACCGAATTAAATAAAGAAATTTTCGATCAAAGATTTATTTGCGAAGGACTCTTAAAACATTGGATCGCTGCAGTCTTCAAGGTGATCATATCAACATTCACACAAAATTTTATCATTATTTTTTATCTTCCTATTTCCGACAGGATCATGAAACGACTTCGATTCCTATTCTTTTTTCGTATTTTCCAATTTTCCCAATACTACTTGATCTCCTTCCCATGTTGTCTTTTTCTTTCTTATCGACATGTTATATCTTGATATCTTATTTATTCTGCCTTGAAAATATTATTTTCCTATTTTACCATTACAAAACTTTATTTCTATTATTTCCGTGTCTTCGATGTTATTCTTCGCGTTACTTTTTTGTATATGAAATCAATGTCATTGTTGATCTCTTTTGCCAGAAATACTGAAATATTTGTTCCATTAGCCTGTTCTCATTCATTCGGTACAGGTGCCAGAAAAGAAAATTAACATACGGTTTGTCAGCACATCTGCTAAGGGTGCGTTACGTTGTACTATCAGCTGGGCCACCTGAATAAAGCTTTCAGATATTTTTGCAACCTTATGGTTTCGCACAACAGCTGTATGCCACTACCAGTATCAGTCAAACAATAAGGTGGCATCATGTACAAACAAATGGAAATGAACATCACTGGACACATGTGCTGTAACTTAACACAGTTAGTTTGTACCTTAGGATGATATGTTGTTTCACAGAAATCGGTTGTTTGAATAAAGTGGCATACAGCTATTGTTACAAACAATATTATTTCGAGAGTGTTCTTTCTGTCTAAATTGCGACAGAATTCCCGAATCGAAATTATGAACAATTCACTACGAAAAAAGATACAAATTAATTCCAAAAGTAGAATTAGTTTGACCTATGGGGAAATGCTGAAACGTTTAGCAAATAATCCCGTGCTCATAGCCGAGGTCGCTAGCATTCACCTATGAAGTGCAGTGACCATAGACTGGAAGGAAGCCTGCTTGAATCTTGGTGCAGGAAGAAGGTTTCACCGACAGTATTGTGTCAGTTTCACCATAGTCTATGCGTGGTAGTCGAAACAATAATGTGAGAAGCAGACTGTCACCAACAAAGACGGCATTCATCGCTAAAAGATATCTGCTAGTATCAAACTCGAAGTATGAGAAAAATGGTCAACAGCGCTATTTGATATGTGGTGTTGCAGAAATATCCTGAAAATTAACTGGATTGATAAAAAGTGAGGAGGTCCTACCATAATGGGGGTGGAAGTGAATCTGCAGAAAATGATGACTACGAAAGTAGTAGGGCAGGGAAGGCATGAGTACCACAATGGTTATGATGCCATTCTTATGTAAAGGTCACTGATAAGACTTCTGAGATATTGTGCTGCACCTGAGGGAATAATGCAAGATATCTTCGACGTAGTCCCTCAACATCCTCCCTCTGGAGATCCCCATTCTGCACACCTACTTGTATGTGGAACATCAAGGTCACCCAACCTCGCCTCCCCTGTTTCTCATTGGACCACTTTTAGCAGTAGAGAAACTATAGTGAGAGCATCAGGTGTGTTTTGGATCGGGATGTAGGTATTTGTTATAACTAATACAATAATTTTATTATCAATATAATTATACGAATTTCAACATTTGAGGTCTGTGCACTGTACTGAGAGGATCAGGATTGTTTGGGAACAAGAGGTGAGTATTTGCTAGAAATAATGGCAATAAGATAATTTTTTTATTATTCCAGTCATGTGAGTTTCACAATGGAAGGTCTGTACACTGTAATGAGAGGCCCATCAGCATCAGTGGAGTTGTACTACTTAAAACTTGATGACAAATATTACTATAATATACAGGTTAAGACACTGACATTACAGTGGCATATTCTGCAAAATGGCCATTAATACTAATGTAATTTATGATTTAAAATACTTTGAAATTACATTGTATGGTATAATTACGAGAAGTTTATGATAGCGTGGTATATTATTCAAAAGGGCGAGGAATGGTTGATCTCTCCACTCCTTTAGGCGAATTGCATGTGACAGGGTGTTACCCTACTTATAAGATCGTAGCCAATATTACCATAATTACTGATCCAAAAGGATGCCTTCATGTTTCTTACCTTAATTAACACAATTAGCATCAAATTATTGGGCATATTCTGTAAGCACGCGACCTCCTATTGTAATTGCCATAATTTTAGCTGATTTTTCACAGATATCCACTTTAAGTACAAGACTGAGCATTTAACACAATGCAACAAGCAAGCTAATGTTTTGAGTAACATGTTCTTGTATTATTAATGGGTGACATGACTACAAGGCTGTCCACAGTAGACATAGAATTAATAACAACGAAAAAATCCACACATACCTAAACAAAATTGCTAAAATGCCACTGTAAAAACAATTATCCTCACTATAGGCATAAAACTGACATCACAGTTTGTTAAAACTGGCAATAACATCAGTGCTAGGATGTCTTCGGGAATTCATACAATAAAGGAATATGGCATACTTGTAAATAACGATGGAATAATCTGAGAAGGAGTGTTTCTCCACAACAATAAATTAATGCTGTAACAACTTCCCCACAAAAGCTTTTTGAGCAGGAATTCATAGACAAATACACGTTATTTAACACAAATTAAAAACATTGCGATGTGGAGACCTGTGCGTAGTGTTGTCTTCACACAGCTCTCCAGCAAGGCTGCTCATTACCAACTACTTTTAGGGACAGGAGGCGCCACATGGCTCCTGCCTACTCTTCAGCTGCAAGCCAAGGAATTACTGATGCACCACTGGTGTCTGTGAGCTTCAGGGCATTACACGCTTCGGTTGATTTTTCACAGATATCCACTTTAAGTACAAGACTGAGCATTTAACACAATGCAACAAGCAAGCTAATGTTTTGAGTAACATGTTCTTGTATTATTAATGGGTGACATGACTACAAGGCTGTCCACAGTAGACATAGAATTAATAACAACGAAAAAATCCACACATACCTAAACAAAATTGCTAAAATGCCACTGTAAAAACAATTATCCTCACTATAGGCATAAAACTGACATCACAGTTTGTTAAAACTGGCAATAACATCAGTGCTAGGATGTCTTCGGGAATTCATACAATAAAGGAATATGGCATACTTGTAAATAACGATGGAATAATCTGAGAAGGAGTGTTTCTCCACAACAATAAATTAATGCTGTAACAACTTCCCCACAAAAGCTTTTTGAGCAGGAATTCATAGACAAATACACGTTATTTAACACAAACTAAAAACATTGCGATGTGGAGACCTGTGCGTAGTGTTGTCTTCACACAGCTCTCCAGCAAGGCTGCTCATTACCAACTACTTTTAGGGACAGGAGGCGCCACATGGCTCCTGCCTACTCTTCAGCTGCAAGCCAAGGAATTACTGATGCACCACTGGTGTCTGTGAGCTTCAGGGCATTACACGCTTCGGTCCCAGCAAACATCGAAAAGATCCCAGGTGCACAGTGGATAGAGAGCATGTGAGAAGGGGAATAGCTCTCTTGCACTAGGTGCCAATCATCAAGAAGTCGCCCACATATGGTAGATAATGGGTAGCATGAAGTAGCCAGCAGATCCGGGTCAATCATGAGCCAAACTCCCCCTGGAGAATATGGCCCCAAGTTCAATAAACAGCTGCTCCCCAGAACAGTTTGTATTCAGTAATCTAAATAACTTCTATTGTACATCTCCAATCCCTGAGAAAGTTTCCAGAAATGTATTATTCATGTCATACATACGAATAACGTTATCCTGTAGAGTAACAATTTTTATTTTTGTCAACTGTAATAAAAATCGTTCTGGATGCACAGCCGTTAGAGTTGGGACAGGGTTCAGAATTGTATCCACCTGTTTGAAGTCCAGGGAAGCGCTCAGATGTCGGCCCATATGCATCAGGTCTGGGATATTTTTCAGGATGGTTCCACCTGCGTTATGTCTGGAATATATTTTGGGGCGGATCCACCAACATTAAGTCTGGGGTAGCAGCTGGAGATGGATCCATCTGCATTACATGTAGGTTAGTGTCTGAAGGTGGATCCACCAGTGTTGGGTCTTGGGTAATGTCCAGAAGTGGATCCACCAGCATTACGTCTAGGGGTAGCTCTGGAAATGGATCCACCATCAGCTGGTCTGGATGGGGGGGGGGGGGGGGGGCTAGGGAGTGAGGGGTTCCTGTGAGAAACTCACTCATGCGCATACACAAACAAATCGGTGCAGTTGGCCATATCCATTTACAGTAGGATGAAGTCAGATACTGTAGCAACAGTGCGTTTCTGGACGCATGTTTATATGACCTTCTTTCCTCCATTTCCAGTCAGGAATCTGTCTCTGCAGTTTTTCGGTTTTATTTATGTTCACCTTGTGTATATAAAGATTAGCTGAATTGTATTCTGCGTTATTAACATACGAGAAAGTACAAATGTATCTCATCATTGTTAGCTAGTCATGGAGTGATTTTGTTTCGTAAGAGTCAGTAGGCATGAGGCTCTGTTTAAACTATCTGAAGTCAGCAGTCCTTGTGGGTGTGTGCATGTGTGTGTGTGTGTGTATGTGTGTGTGTGTGTGTGTGTGTGTGTGTGTGTGTGTGTGTGTGTGTGTGTTAGTGAACGTAGGGGTTGGCTTTGGCAGTTAACATCGTGCAGTGATGTAGTTTTTCTTTCTGGGATGTCGTTCGGAGGAAGAAGAGAAACAAATGATCTTGCACACAGTTTGTAGATTGTGTCTCTTGTGTGGTGAAGTGATTCAAATGATTGTTGAATGGTAAAGAAACGTGGTAGACTGTGCAGTAAGAGCTTAATTGTTTTTGTAGATTGCACACCGATTATGGCTAAAAATTGGTAAATATAGGAAAACATGGAAAAATATGAAAAATATGGAAAAATATGGGAAAACAGAAAAAATATGTATGCGAACTAGGAATACAGTATAGTGTGTATTTATAGAGAGGAATTTATCGAAATTTGTGGTATAAGCACTGGATATTAAGAGATGAATGACACCACATAAAATTTAGAAAAGAAACATTATACAGAGGGAGTAATTAGAACTTTTAATGTAACCAAATGGTAAGTATAGGGGAAAGGGGGGGATGACACGAATTATATTTATTTTAATAGCGGAAACATGGGACATTCTAGAGACAGGGTGTCGAAACTGCAACATTTCGCTACCCATGCAACAATAGGTATATCGGAAAAACTTTAGAGGGAAGCGCTGGAATCCATTTCAAGGAAATATATAAAAGCACCCATGGCTACGACTTAGGCCAACGTTAAAATACATCTTCTAATGAACCAAATGCATTGAGTATTGCGTCAACTTCGTGGATATGTTATTTCATTGGGGCTTTTTAACAAGATGGAGCTGCGTGACTACTCATCATCAAACCATAACTTCTGTGTGCATGAAGAAGATTACCAGGGAAGCTGTGACGTTATTCACAATCCATACTAAACCTATGGAACAGTATGAGATTGTCAACACGAGCATTAAAAGCGTTATATGTACTGGAACTGGTCTTTGGGGAGAGCTGGCGCTGAGTTGAGAGATTTGCACACATTTTAAAAAACATCTTTCTTTTCCAAGAGGCCATCGAAAGAAAAAGAAGATCACTTCCAGACGCCGTGGCACAGTCCCACTCAAAAATATACCCATTATATCCACCCTGTAATCTACCCCCTCCTTCCTAAATCCATCTATTGTCCACATTAAGCAAAGTCTTTTATGAAGATTTGAGAGGAGCGAAGATTACAATAAACTTTCTAGTTAACTTAGCTTATCATGTTGAGTTGGCTCCAGTTCTTTTTGTCTAAGGGTCTGATACTTGAAGCTGAAAGTTTCACATTTTGGATCCCCACGGCTACATTGAACTAAATAAATTTGAAGATTGTTGTTGCGGAATTTTTGTTTTTACGTAAAAATGTTTTCCTACATTTTAGTGTATCTGATACAGTCTTTTAATTTTTCTCGTTGACATAGCCGAAATAATAATATCCGCACAAAAATACAAAAATTCATCCGATCACATCAGGGGCATGCTTACGACTCTTACATTCTATGAAAATAACGATATTCCAGAGGGTTTACAATTTTTCTTAACAAATGAATTTTTTCTAGTTTCTGTTACGTTATTAATTTCCATTATTATTTCGCAAATTAATCCAGAAATGTAATAAACAATACACGATCTCGTAATTAATGATATAAATGTTAAGTCAGCCAAAAATTCGTAATTTCAGATGTTTCTAAAACAAATAATTTTAACCGTACAGTCAGAACTAGTATCTATCGATCATAGCATCGAGACAAGGAATTTTATAAAGTAAATCCTTTTCATAAATTTTATCTTGAAATATAACACAGTATGTAAAAATTATATGAAAGTTTTCAAAAGCAGCTGAGATAATACCGACCTATCCAAAATTTGAAAAATAATACTGGTATCGACAACTACTGTTGAGGAAAAACTATGCTATGGGATTCAATCCTTTTGTTCAAACAGTAGCAACACTATTAATAAGAAAATTTCAAGGCACACGTACAGGTCATTCCAAAACAACCGCTTGCCAACCTCCAGCTTCAGTTAACATAAACTAGTACTGAAAGCGCTCACCCAAAATTCTTAAGCAAAATCGTTTAAAAAGAAGATCAGCGGACATAATTCAAAGCATAAACCTGGTCAAGATGCAACTTCAACTAACATCAAACTTGCACTGAAGATGCCCACCCAAAATTCTATGTGAATTTTTGATTATTAAAAACATGAACTTCAGCAGATTTAATTCAAAACACTATACTGGTCAACCCCCAGCATCAATTAACCTCAAATCGGCACTGAAGGTGGTCTACTCAAAATTGTTGACGTAAAAATTCGCTTAACAAGGCAAGTACCAGTTTTTCGAAACACAACCGCTGGTCGAAATCCATCTGCAATCAATACCAGGTCATTCAAGATACAAGGTGCGTATCAGTATCGGTAGCGTAACTTCAGTTCCTATAACCAGCGTAAATGTTTAATGCCAATGCAACAACTGTTCTGAGTTCAGATGCAGTTACTACCGAGGAACGAGGTTGGGGCAACGGCTGCCAACATAAACAAGATATACACATCTTGACATACTACACTACTGGCTACACCAGGAAGAGAACGTGCTACAGACGCGAAATTTAACCGACAGGAAGAAGATGCTGTGATATGCAAATGATTAGATTTTCAGAGCATTCACACAAGTCTGGCGCCGGTGGCGACACCTACAACGTGCTGACGTGAGGAAAGTTTACAAGCGATTTCTCATACACAAACACCAGTTGACCGGCGTTGCCTGGTGAAACGTTCTTGTGATGCCTCGTGTAAGGAGGAGAAATACCTGCCATCACGTAGCAGGCTTTGATAAAGGTAGGACTGTAGCCTATCGCGATTGCGGTTAATCGTATCGCGACATTGCTGCTCTCGTTGGTCGAGATCCAATGACTGTTAGCAGAATATCGGTGGGTTCAGGAGGATAATACGGGACGCCGTGTTGGATCCCAACGGACGCGTATCACTAGTAGTCGAGATGACAGGCATCTTATCCGCATGGCTGTAACGGATTGTGCAGCCACGTCTCGATCCCTGAGACAACAGATGGGGACGTTTGCAAGACAACAACCATCTGCACGAACAGTTCGACGACGTTTGCAGCAGCATGGACTATCAGCTCGGAGACCATGGCTGCGGTTACCCTTGACGCTGCATCACAGACAGGAGCCCCTGCGATGGTGTACTCAACGACGAACCTGGTTGCAAGAATAGCAAAACCTCATTTTTTCGGAAGGATCCAGGTTCTGTTTACAGCATCATGATGGTAGCATCCGTGTTTGGCGACA
Organism: Schistocerca piceifrons; assembly: GCF_021461385.2. NCBI lineage: Eukaryota > Metazoa > Arthropoda > Insecta > Orthoptera > Acrididae > Schistocerca > Schistocerca piceifrons. The sequence continues at coordinate 93,025,204 of NC_060145.1, read as the reverse complement.
TCGCGGTGAACGCACATTGGAAGCGTGTATTCGTCATCGCCATATTGGCTTATCACCCGGCGTGATGGTATGGGGTACCATTGGTTACACGTCTCGGTCACCTCTTGTTCGCATTGACGGCACTTAGTGGACGTTACATTTCAGATGTGTTACGACCCGTGGCTCTACCCTTCATTCGATCCCTGCGAAACCCTACATTTCAGCAGGATAATGCACGGCCGCACGTTGCAGGTCCTGTACAGGTCTTTCTGGATACAGTAAATGTTCGACTGCTGCCCTGGCCAGGACATTCTCCAGGTCTCTCACCAATTGAAAACGTCTGGTCAATGGTGGCCAAGTAACTGGCTCGTCACAATACTCCAGACACTACTCTTGATGAAGTGTGGTATCGTGTTGAAGCTGTATGGGCAGCTGTATCTGTACACGCCATCCAAACTCTGTTTGACTCAGTGCCCAGGCGTATCAAGGCCGTTATTACGGCCAGAGGTGGTTGTTCTGGGTACTGATTTCTCAGGATCTATGCACCCAAACTGCGTGAAAATGTAATCACATGTCAGTTCTAGTATAATATATTTGTCCAATGAATACCCATTTATCATCTGCTTTTCTTCTTGGTGTAGTAATTTTAATGGCCAGTAGTGTACTTGCAGCTCACACTGGTGCACTTGCTCACATCAATTGCAGCCGTTGCTTGTCTCCCCGCAGTTGAGAAGTCTTCATTAGCTAGTCACGTCGATCTCAGAAGCAATCTTAATGCCTCTTCTTAAAACGGTACTGACCCAAAAGACACACTGAGGCGGTCCCCAGAACAGCCGATGACATGACACGCACATCTTTGCTGCTCCGCTATGCTCTCTCTCTGCCCAACTTCCGTCTCCGCAGCGACGTTCACAAGTCACTGGCGACACACTGAGATGGCCGCTCCAACTGACGCTGCTCCTGGTCACCCCTCAGCGCCATCACCAGTTACGGCGGCCCTAGACTCAGTTACAGTGACGTGCTATTCAGACGCAGCGAGCAACAGCGGCAGTTTCCACTTGCCGCGTGCGTGGTGAAGCTATTGTACCATCACATTATTCATAAGCAGGGCTATGTACTTTTTTTCAAATTTCCCGGACTTATTCGGTATACATCTACATCTACATCTACATGGATACTCTGCAAATCACATTTAAGTGCCTGGCAGAGGGTTCATCGAATCAACTTCACAGTTCTCTATTACTCCAATCTCGTATAGCGCGCGGAAAGAATGAACACCTATATCTTTCCGTACGAGCTCTGATTTCCCTTATTTTATCGTGGTGATCGTTTCTCCCTATGCAGGTCAGTGTCAACAAAATATTTTCGCATTCGGAGGAGAAAGTTGGTGATTGGAATTTCGTGAGAAGATTCCGACGCAACGAAAAACGCCAGCCAAAATCCTGTATCATTTCTGTGACACTCCCTCCCATATTTCTCGATAATACAAAACGTGCTGCCTTTATTTGAACTTTTTCGATATACTCCCTTAGTCCTATCTGGTAAGGATCGCACACCGCGCAGCAAGCGTAGTTTAGGCAGTCTCCTTAGTAGGTCTGTTACATTTTCTAAGTGTCCTGCCAATGAAACGCAGCCTTTGATTAGCCTTCCGCACAACTTTTTCTGTGTGTTCTTTCCAATTTAAGTTGTTCGTAATTGTAATACCAAGGTATTTAGTTGAATTTACGGCTTTTCAGATTAGACTGATTTATCGTGTAACCGAATTTTAACGAATTCGTTTTAGCGCTCATGTAGATGACCTCACACTTTTCGTTGTTTTGGGTCAACTGCCACTTTTCGCACCATTCAGATATATTTTCCTAAATCGTTTTGCAGTTTGTTTTGATCTTCTGATGACTTTATTAGTCGATAAACGACAGCGTCATCTGCAAACAACCGAAGACGGCTGCTTAGATTGTCTCCAAAATCGTATACACAGGGTGTTACAAAAAGGTACAGCCAAACTTTAAGGAAACATTCCTCACACACAAATAAAGAAAATATGTTATGTGGACATGTGTCCGGAAACGCTTAATTTCCATGTTAGAGCTCATTTTAGTTTCGTCAGTATGTACTGTACTTCCTCGATTCACCGCCAGTTGGCCAATTGAAGGAAGGTAATGTTGACTTCATTGCTTGTGTTGACATGCGACTCATTGCTCTACAGTACTAGCATCAAGCACATCAGTACGTAGCATCAACAGGTTAGTGTTCATCACGAACGTGGTTTTGCAGTCAGTGCAATGTTTGCAAATGCGGAGTTGGCAGATGCCCATTTGATGTATGGATTAGCACGGGGCAATAGCCGTGGCGCGGTACGTTTGTATCGATACAGATTTCCAGAACGAAGGTGTCCCGACAGGAAGACGTTCGAAGCAATTGATCGGCGTCTTAGGGAGCACGGAACATTCCAGCCTATGACTCGCGACTGGGGAAGACCTAGAACGACGAGGACAACTGCAATGGACGAGGCAATTCTTCGTGCAGTTGACGACAACCCTAATGTCAGCGTCAGAGAAGTTGCTGCTGTACAAGGTAACGTTGAACAGGTCACTGTATGGAGAGTGCTACGGGAGAACCAGTTGTTTCCGTACCAAGTACAGCGTGTGCAGGCACTATCAGCAGCTGATTGGCCTCCACGGGTACACTTCTGCGAATGATTCATCCAACAATGTGTCAATCCTCATTTCGGTGCAAATGCTCTCTTTACGGATGAGGCTTCATTCCAACGTGATCAAATTGTAAATTTTCACAATCAATATGTGTGAGCTGACGAGAATCCGCACGCAATTGTGCAATCACATCATCAACACAGATTTTTTGTGAACGTTTGGGCAGGCATTGTTGGTGATGTCTTGATTGGGCCCCATGTTCTTCCACCTACGCTCAATGGAGCACGTTATCATGATTTCATACGGGATACTCTACCTGTGCTGCTAGAACATGTGCCTTTACAAGTACGACACAACATGTGGTTCATGCACGATGGAGCTCCTGCACATTTAAGTCGAAGTGTTCGTACGTTTCTCAACAACAGATTCGGTGACCGATGGATTGGTAGAGGCAGACCAATTCCATGACCTCCACGCTCTCCTGACCTCAACCCTCTTGACTTTCATTTATGGGGGCATTTGAAAGCTCTTTTCTACGCAACCTAGTACCAAATGTAGAGACTCTTCGAGCTCGTATTGTGGATGGCTGTGATACAATACGCCATTCTCCAGGGTTGCATCAGCGCATCAGGGATTCCATGCGACGGAGGGTGGATGCATGTATCCTCGCTAACGGAGGACATTTTGAACATTTCCTGTAACAAAGTGATTGAAGTCACGTTGGTACTTTCTGTTGCTGTGTGTTTCCATTCCATGATTAATGTGATTTGAAGAGAAGTAATAAAATGAGCTCTAACATGGAAAGTAAGCGTTTCCGGACACATGCCCACATAACATATTTTCTTTCTTTATGTGTGAGGAATGTTTCCTGAAAGTTTGGCCGTACCTTTTTGTAACACCCTGTATAGATAAGGAACAGCCTATAACACTACCTTGGGGAACGCCTGAAATAACTTCTGTTTTACTCGTTGACTTCCCGTCAATTACTGCGAACCGTGACCTCTCTGACAGGAAATCACAAATCCAGTCACATAACTGAGACGATATTGCATAAGCACCCAATCTCACTACAAGCCGCTTGTGTGGTACAGTGTCAAAAGCCTTCCGGTAATCCAGGAATACGGAATCGATCTGAAGTGCCTTGTCAACAGCACTCAGCACTTCATGTGAATAAAGAGCTAGTCGTGTTTAGCAGGAACGATGTTTTCTAAACCCGTGTTGACTGTGTGTCAGTAGACCGTTCCTTCGAGGTAATTCATAATGTTAGAATACAATATATGTTCTAAAATCCTGCTGCATATCGACGTTAACGATATGGGACTGTAATTTAGTGGATTACTCCTACTACCTTTCTTGAATATTGGTGTGACCTGTGCAACTTTCCAGTTTTTGGGTACGGATATTTCGTCGAGCGAACGGTTGTATATGATTGTTAAGTATGGAGCTAATGAGTCAGTATACTCGGAAAGGAAACTAATTGGTATACAGTCTGGACCAGAAGACTTGCTTTTATTAAGTGATTTGAGTTGTTTCACTACTCCGAGGATATTTACTTCTACGTTACTCATGTTGGCAGCTGTTCTCGATTCGAATTCTGAAATACTTACTTCGTCTTCTTTTGTGAAGGCATTTCGGAAGACTGTGTTTAGTAACTCCGCTTTGGCAGCACTGTGTTCGATGGTATCTCCATTGTTATCGCGCAGAGAAGGCATTGACTGTTTCTTGCCGCTAACATACTTCACATACGACCAGAATCTCTTTGGATTTTCTGCCAGGTTTCGAGACAAAGTTTCGTTGTGGAAACTGTTATAATCATCTCGCATCGAACTCCGCTCTAAATTTCGAGCTTCTGTAAAGGATCACCAATCTTGGGGATTTTGCGTCTGTTTAAATTTGGTATGTATGTTTCGTTGTTTCTGCAACAGTGTTGTAACCCATTTTGTGTACCAAGGAGGATCAGCTCCGTCGTTTGTTAATTAATTTGGTATAAATCTCTCGACTGCTGCCGATACTATTTCTTTGAATTTAAGCCACATCTGGTCTACACTTATATTATTAATTTGGAATGAGTGGAGATTGTCTCTCAGGAAGCCGTCAAGTGAATTTTTATCTGCTTTTTTGAATAGGTATATTTTTCATTTATTTTTCGAGGATTTGGGGATTACAGTATTCAATCTTGCTACGACAACTCTGTGTTCACTAATCCCTATATCGGTTTTGATGCTAGTTATTTGTTGCTAAGAGGTCAAGTGTGTTTTCACAACCGTTTAGTATTGGCGTGGGCTCATGAAGTTACTGCTCGAAATAATTTTCAGAGAATGCTATAAGATTCTATTATGACGTAAACTGGTAGGCATCAATTCGTTTACTAAACTGCTACTTCTATACATAAGCATAAAGGGAGGAAACAGTTGCTGACATGCGTGAAGTCTTTTTATCTCGAGTCGTTTTATTACTGATGTTAGATAAGTGGAGTGTGAATCGCAAGGATTTCGAATGTTGTGGCGTTCGCTCCCAATACACGCGAGCTGTAAAACATATGAGTTTGAATTGTAAAATATTTGGACGAAATCCAAACTGGAATGACTGCACAAAACCGAAAGCAATACAAATAGCTCATATATTGACATTACTACCGATAAAGTCATGAGTAGTTCACTGATAGAGGGGGAAAGTATTTTGTGCACAATACGGAAAGCACGCATTTCGTCTGCATGATTTAGATTAGTAATTAATACTACCGCTCAGAGTTTGCCTAATATTAAGCCATTTATCACAATTTAAAAAATTTTTGTTTGTTCTCTGTGGCGCTATCAGAGGTGAGAAACGTAGTGCTTTCGATGCATATTGAGCTGCCTGACCTCGATATAAGTTGTCTGATTTCAGAGGATGGTGACTGCATGTTGGTGGGTGAGCCGGCCAAAGAATACTTACCGTATCACAATGTCGATGTGCAGAAGGTTAAGGCTGCCACCGCTGAATCGACAGAGCCCTATATCTATCAATCTGTGGGTGTCAATCGCCACCTTATGGTTTAACGGTATTACACAAATGCATTTTTCAAACATAATAAATAAATTATTGCTGTAAATCGGAAATGGTTGACGTTAAAAAATGGACTCCAATGTTCCAATGTGTGTGATATAATGTGGGACTTAACTGCTAAGGTCATCAGTCCCTAAACTTACACACTACTTAACCTAAATTATCCTAAGGACAAACACACACACATGCCCGAGGGAGGACTTGAAACTACGGCGGGACCAGCCGCACAGTCCATGACTGCAGCGCCCTAGACCGCTCGGCTAATCCTGCGCGGCAAAAAATGGACTGGCTGCCTGAATCAATACCGTCAAAAAAATCTGGTTGTAGGCTTTGTCATAATTCGTGTTATGCATCCATTTACATCACTCAGCTGGAGTACTGTCTATTTTCTTAAGGAAATCGCACTTCACAATCAAGAGGTATATACATACGTACATGTATATGATAGATGACTGTAGCTTGTAACGGGACGTTTGGTAATGGCAAGAGGCAGTACCAAAACAGCGGTACTGACAGTCGTATTGTTCAAAACTGGTTCAAATGACTCTGGGCACCATGGGACTCAACTTTAGAGGTCATCAGTCCCCTAGAACTTAGAACTACTTAAACCTAACCAACCTAAGGACATCACACACAGCCATTCCCGAGGCAGGATTCGAACCTGCGACCGTAGCGGTCTCGCGGTTCCAGACTGTAGCGCCTAGAGCCGCACGGCCACTCCGGCCGGCAGTCGTACCGTATAGTACCTCCCGGTGGGATTCTATGTTGTGAACTAACTAAAACTTGCACAGGAATATTGCGGAAACGGAAAGTGCTATTGAAGTGCGGTTTTCGCAGAACGGATAGTAGGCAGGGGCTCGTGTTGCTGTTGTTGTTGTGGTCTTCAGTCCTGAGACTGGTTTGATGCAGCTCTCCATGCTACTCTGTCCTGTGCAAGTTTCGTCATCTCCCAGCACCTGCTGCAACCTACATCCTTCTGAATCTGCTTCTCGTATTCATCTCTTGGTCTCCCTCCACGATGTTTACCCTTCACGCTGCCCTCCAATACTAAATCGGTGATCCCTTGATGCCTCAGAACATGTCCTACCAACCGATCCCTTCTTCTAGTCAAGTAGTGCCACAAACTCCTGTTCTCCACAATTCTGTTCAACACCTCCTCATTAGTTATGTGATCTACCCATCTAATCTTCAGCATTCTTCTGTAGCACCACATTTCGAAAGCTTCTATTCTCTTCTTGTCTAAACTATTTATCGTCCACGTTTCACTTCCACACATGGCTACACTCCATACAAATACTTTCAGAAACGACTTCCTGACACTTAAATCTATACTCGATGTTAACAAATTTCTCTTCTTCAGAAACACTTTCCTTGCCATTACCAGTCTACATTTTATATCCTTTCTACTTCGACCATCATCAGTTATTTTGCTCCCCAAATAGCAAAACTCCTTTACTACTTTAAGTGTCTCATTTCCTAATCTAATTACCTCACCGTCACCCGACTCAGAATTTGAAAAAGATTTTTCCAGTCAACATTGTCAAAAGCTTTCTCTAAGTCCAAAACTGTTAGCAACGTAGGTTTTCCTTTCCTTAATCTATTTTCTAAGATAGGTTCTAGGGTCATTATTGCCTCACATGTTTTAAAACATTGTTAGTCAATTAACAGATCGGAATAATACTTAGAAAGTGTATTTTTTTGAGCAAATGTGGCTATTTCAACCAGAACAGTAACTATTGACATTAACAAACTAAAAGTAGGGTAAATTAGAATGTCAGAGTCATTTACGAGATATCGTATTTTGACAAGTTTCCGCAACGACACTTGTTTCTGCTCTTCAGCCTACGTAGTTGCTAGGTACGATGTTGTTGTGTTTGCTTACAGTTTGCTCGCGTGTTGCATGAGAGCATTCTGATTTATTAGTCCATGAGCGTGTGACAGTCCAGGCAGCAGGTCGAGAGCGGAGGATGGTATTTACCAAAGCAGGAAAGACCAAGATACTCATAGTACATGGAGAATGTAGGGAGAATGCAGTTCGTTCTTGTACGATGTATGCGGGAAGATATCCTAAATTACGTCAACCGTCTGGGCAATTATTTATCATCTTCAACCAATTACGTGAAAGTGGCAGTGTAACGCGTAGACAGCGAAACAGAAGGAAACAAGTTCCCGCGCAATCGCACGAAGAAGTGACATGTCTCAGGTAAGTGTCCTGCTCATTCTTCATCGATACAGGTTCTATGCCTATCACATCTCTCTCGAGCAAGAGCTGCATGAACTCGATTATGAGAATCATGTGGTGATGAAGCCACATTTACCAATCATGGCCATGTAAGCCCCTGAAACACGCACAACTCGTCTGTTGACAATGCCCATTGCCTTTATCAGGCTGAATGCCAGTGTCCATCGTTTGTAAACATGTCGTGTGGGATAGTGCACTATCAGCACATAGGCCCCTTTCTCACAGATGGGACACTGAACCTGTACAGGTATCGCAGCCTCCTAACAGACCATCTTACACGAATGCTAGAAGATGTTCCTCTGCAGTCTAGGAGAAACCTGTGGTGCACGAAGTACTACAGCATGTCTTCACAAATTGTTTCCAAATCGTTGGATTAGATGCAGAGGACCTATACCTTGTCTGGCCTGTTCCCTGGATTTTACCCCCGCAGATCGTTTTCTGTGTGATCGCTTGAAAGACGCTGTCTATAAGGACATACCAGCTACACCCAATGATATGCAACGACGTACTACTGCAGCCTGCTCCACTGAAGTGCTGGCAGTCGTCCCACGCCAGACTGGAAGCGAGTTTTGCTGCTATCGGTGGTCATTTTGAACGCAACCTGTGACTGTCAATTGTCTCGTCAATGGTCAGAACCCACATAATTAGTGTATGCACTTGTGTTGTTCTGTAGTGTGTTCTATCACACGTGTTGTACAAGTTTCGCTGTGGAAACTTTTCAGAATACGATATCTCGTAAACGGCTTGCACTATGAACCCTGATTTATTTTCGAAGAATATTCTTAAGAATTTATTTTATTTACTAGCGATTCATCAAGAACATTAACACATTTAATCACACTATGTAAGCATGGAAGTAGTTGCCAGGGAGCAACTGACGAAACCATAACCAAATTCCTTTTAACAAATGGGAATTTTATTCACTTTAATAGTGCCTAAAAGCATTTTTTAAAAGAAACAGATTTAAAATTATAATCATAAAGTACCCTCTACATATCAAAGTTACAATTTATTCAGAGGCAAAAAGAAACAAGTTTTGACTGTATGAGCTTTCGGGCAGAGAACCTTGCCGCTCCCTTTTGACACGGCCGTAGTTACGACCGCTCATAACAGCCTCTGAAAGACTACACTGGTGCAAATCTGCAACACACCAGATAACTTTAAACTAAGAGTTTTAACAATTTACACAAGCACACAAACTATACACCCCCCGTAGGAGGGATGGAAATGGTACAAAACACTAAAAATTAAAATATTAAACTTGCCACCGAAGGTGCAACTTGATTTTAACTTCTAAGAAAAGTCTTACAGTGAAAGGGTTGCAACTTTATATACTAAAATGATCATTTAAATAAAAGCCCATGAAATGCAGTCTTATATAAAATTCTACAAGGTTGGCCAGACAATAGTTAAAATGCTCTACAGTACACAGATACCGCCTCTCAAGATCATAGGCAATAATATCAAAGTTTCCACAGATCAAAACATATTTCAGTATTAGGCCGTTACACTCAAAGCAATAAATTCGTTAACACACCAAATCCGACAAACATGACAGAGGCAGCTACTAACGTACGGTAGATTGATAGGGAGATTACCGAACAACCCAAACCGCAGGTTGCTCTAACCCGTCCCTACTCCACAAGGGAAAAACGGACCAACCAGTTTATCAACCACCTTCCCGCGGGTGGGTAAACGGAGAAGAATGGTGGGACGACCCCAAAGCATAACGGCTGGTGACCTCACCAAGAAAGAAGTAGAATTTAACAAAAGTAAATCAAACAAGATATCACCAATCACTTCTAATAAACTGCGATTTCTCGAGAAGACCTGGCGCAGCACCTCCAAGTCGCTCCCCGAACCGTCCGCTGCCAGCCGCTTCAACGGACGCAGGAATGCGCGCCGATCTCCTGTCTTACGGCGTCTCAGCTCGCACCGGCCAGACTGATGTCGTGGGTTGACTCCTGTTCCTCTAGTGTCGACCGCGAAGTCACTACCCCTCAATATACGCCGCGGCCCACTGGACTCACGTGGCGGCCTCACATGCGCCGACGCTCAAGACGGAGAAGTCATCTTGTGTCTCAGTGCGCGACCGACCAACCCATCGATCCAACCGCCAATGACCATTGCCTGAGCAAACTCGAGCAGACTGGCGGCCTAACGCGCAGACTCAGATGCAGGAAGTAAGAACCGACCGGGCGACCACTCGCTGAGTTCTCTTCCTGGCGGAGTGGAAAGACTCTCATTTTGACGGCTTGAAAAGTTGTCCAAACGACAGTCATACTAGCTCTCCGAACGACAGACAGACACTAACTGCCTAACAAATGCGGACGAGAGACAGACTAGCAAGCTGGGGACGAGAGACTGACCCAGACTGACCGACTGGCGAGCTCATAGCGCCCCTTAAATGCACGTGAACAGGCAACCTTTCCCACCAGAGGGAGTCACCAAAGCTGCGATTGTCACAGCGGCGCCACCGCCAGAAACGGAGGGCGACTGCTTGACTCTACGCGCTGCGGCGCGCTCTTCAAAACAGAAATTTTTAACACGGCTCACACTAGAATCCTGGAACCAACACCACTGACATTCTAATTTAACATACTTTAAGTATGTTTGTGTCAACAGATACTGTTTCATTTTGAAAAGTGTATATTTTCACAAAAAGTATTATTTCTAAGTATGATACAGTCTGTTCATTGGTTAACAATACGAGCCCCTGACTACAGAATCCCACATCAACAGCACTTTCCATTTCCGCAGTATTTGCGGTGCAAGTTTTAGATGATTCACCTTGGATATCCAAGATTCGTTCGTCATGGAGGACTATCAAGTTAAACTGCAAGCAAAGTTGCTAAAGGCCGACTGACATTATAAAGGGGAACCACTGCCAGATAAGTGTGTAACACGAAATTGGTTCAAATGGTTCAAATGGCTCTGAGCACTATGGGACTCAACATCTTAGGTCATAAGTCCCCTAGAACTTAGAAATACTTAAACCTAACTAACCTAAGGACATCACACACACCTATGCCCGAGGCAGGATTCGAACCTGCGACCGGAGCAGTCCCGCGGTTCCGGACTGCAGCGCCAGGACCGCTAGACCACCGCGGGCGGCTAACACGAAATATTATATATAGATGTGGAGTGAGTGGTTCCTGATAAGATGGATAATTTTGGTGCTTATGAAATAACGATTTGTTAGTTGCTAATGTAACTATGCTATACGGCCCAACTAGAGACAGAAGCAAATCGTCCGGAAATTAGAGATAATGTGTAGGTTTACTGACAATAACTCTTTAGACCTGTTACCGATATTTTCTTGAAACCTGTGGAATAAATATATTTGATGTGCATTTGTTTTGGTAGAGTGGTAAAACATGTGGAAATAGATTCTTCAAACAACTTACTGAAGTCAATACTAGCTTTGTTGCCGACTGACAAGGGGAGGCCGGCAATTGTGAAATTCAGATTCGATTCATACTGCGCATAATAAAAGCTCATGGCCAGAGGTGTAATGTGGCAAAGCACCAAGATGCACTTCTCAGCCGTTGTCGAGAAAATCGACGGTTAAAAGATACCGTTGCGGTGAAATACTCACTACGATTAATAGTTTTCTACAGCGTCGTGGCGCAGCGGTTAAGCGCTTGGGTTCGTAATCCGAAGATCGCCGGATCGAGTCTCGCGCCATGCAGCCTTTTTTTAAGTATATATATATATATATATATATATATATATATATATATATATATATATATATATACATATATATATGTAGTCGCGTAAAAATAATACTTGAAATAAAACTCAATATCACAAATAATATTCAAGTGGATACAATTTATTGAAAAGTTCGGTATACACTCGCACATAATTAACAACTAGTGACCAGAAGTAGCTGGAGTATCGCACGAACCAGAGTGATAGTTATCATAGAAACATGGAAAGCAGAAAACAGTGCGACATCGAGCACATCTGATAAACGATGCGTTTTTACAAGAACAATTATTTTTTAAATTATCTGTTGGGAAACACACCTGATTGACATTCTGAAAAATTGTTCTATCGTTCGTCAGGTTTGATGCATACCACGCGTATCGCATCATATCGGCAAAAATCGGAGAAGACCATTGGTGGTGGACGATGGATTGGATTTTTATACAATCGTCTCTGGAGTTGATGTCACGGTTTCGCTCGATTAAAAAAGCACGATGTTGAAGGCGATTTATCAAATTTTTTACCTGCCGGTAAAAACACACGTTACACGGTTGGACGAGAGGAGTGCACTTTGGAGGAATGACTTTTATAGTGCACGTTGGAAACTTCTTATCATCCTGGAACATCTCATCGTATAACGACGGGTTCGTTTACCCACCCCAAGAGTCGATCAGAAGGAGACATTCTTTCTTTTGTATGTATGGTTGCAAAGCGTATATATATATATATATATATATATATATATATATATATATATATATATATATGTGTGTGTGTGTGTATACATTTGAATTACAAAAAAGAAATAATAAAAAAAAAAGTTGCGTGGCGCGAGATTCGATCCGGCGACCTTCGGATTACGAACCCGAGCGCGTACCGCTGCGCCACGACGCTGTAGAAAACTATTGATGATAGAGAGTATTTCACCGAATGGTTTCTTTTAACTCGATTTTCTCGACAACGGCTGAGAAGTGCATCTTGGTGCTTTGCCACATTACACCTCTGGCCATGAGCTTTTATTATGCGCAGTATGAATCGAATCTGAATTTCACAATTCGCGGCCTCCCCTTGTGAGTCGAGACTGGGTAAGATGATGATACTGAGGAACATGTTTATTTGTGGTTATGCATTTACAAATTTGGCAGACAAAAGCTACGCCTTCCCATTGGTTTTTGATTACGGGTACGGGCAACTGTCATCAAGAAGAAAGCTTTTGCTGGTGGTAGGCCCTCTAATAGGCCTTCTAATCACAACGCTATGCTAGAGGCACTCCAAGCATGAGATTATGAATGGATGAATGGTGAAGGGAAGGTAGTATTAAGTTTCGAATTATATGTACAATATTTGACCCTACACACACACACACACACACACACACAGAAAATAGCAGGGTTGAGAGAAGTGGAAAATACAAATACTAAGACTGATTGAGATGGGACTGAAAACCAGCACCTTCCGATCCATAGCATAGAAGAAAATAAACATGACAAAGAATGTGCTATATATAACTACGTACCAACAAAAATGTAAATATTCTCAAAAAGGGGTGTAAAATATTTCGTGATTTTCATTGTATAGCCTCAAAATCCATACGAAGGGCAATGTTCAAGAAGATTAAGGACAGGATGGAGAAAAAGCAAGCAGGAGTGTATTTGTTGTTAATAATGCATTCCAGAAACTGTTTAACTGGAGTGTACTAGGGATATATAACGTAGCCTCCTGACCATGATATCTCTTCCGGTTATGACTCATAAAATTAGAATGCCTCTTGACACTTCTAATAAAATCACTTTGTGTGATTGACTGGTTCGTGATGTTACCTGCGTGTGCTCCAGTCATTTTCCACTGCCGCTGCAGACGACAGTATATGTCGAAATGTGTTACAGTTCCACCATGTTTCGCTGTCAATGTGCAGTCGCAGAAATACCTACGATTACCATGACTCATATAATCTGTAATTATTTACAACTTGCGTAACACGTTTTGGGAAATGATTCGAATTTTCGAGTGGTGTGCTACGCAAAAATACGTCAGGTTACAGTATCTGCTCGTCAACCTAAGATCCCTACCAGGTTGGATTAATAGACGTGGGATGTTCTTGAAGTCATTTTCACTTGTGTGTCGGAGTGCTTATTACACTAACGATAGAAATCCACACATTGGTAACAGAACAGGATGATTCGAGATAAATCTTGAGGTGGAGCACTTTAACCCTAACGATTCTTTGTCACTTAGTGAGAGCACGAGGAATGTAAATACGAGTATTGATACGTATCAAAACAGTTCACTCATCATTACAAGATGCCTGCCTGTGTTGCAGTCCCACTGTGTTGTGCTATTGAAGTAAGCCATAGTAAACATAAATACCTGAGTTTATCCGTTTGGACCAGTCTAACAACTCGAATTATTTATCGCGTGCATGACACATTTTCAAATGCGTTTTTTTGGTGTGTTACGGAAAATATACAGTAGCTTATGAGAAAGTACCTGCACTCAAAAATGACTGTTGAATTATCCACGCAGTTGGTGTTGCAAGCCAAACAGTAGCTACAAAGATACGTGTGCATTAGGGTTTTTCACTGTTTTCTCAGTATATGTTATTACATTAAATTCACTGTTGGGTAGCAGTTACATATTCACTGTGCAATGCTAATAACACTACATTTCTGGAAAATATCCTCACAAAAAAGAGCTACAGGTAATTTAAAAAAATCAGAGGGGTTAACACAACTTATGTTCTACTTTGTCATTCGATGCTTTGATTGGTGGCGACGTGTGTCCTATCAAGCGTCAGCTTCCGGGGGTTAGCTTCCGATACGAGATCACAGGTGCTCCCAACACGTGGGCATTCCAGGTGTTCCCCGACTATTATTCGTTTTAACTGTCACAGAGCGAGTTTCCTCTGTTCTGGATGTTTCCTGTTGATAGCTGGCATTCTCGTGGGTAGGTTGGACGTGGCGGAGTGCTTCAGAATGGGCGTTGTGGCTCCAGCCAGCTACTAAGGTAGATCGCGATAGCACTTCCTCCAAGGGAGTCGCCACACACAGCCATGAAATGAGATTTGCCCAGACCGCAGAATAATTCAAGGAGTTACCATTCAGTAATATTATCTTGGGACTCTTCCATTTAGTCCGCGTTTGCATAGAAAAACAGTAATATCACAAACTGAGTCCGCCTTGATGCAAAACGCCTTGTCATTCGTTAATTTCTTTATTGTCCCAAACTAGTTTCGGCGACAAATATCATCATAATCAGTGTGGTTTTTTAATCTAAACCGTGCAGAAAATGGTATGGTTGTACAAACACAGTAAAACATTATTACATTTTTACAAATCGTCTTTTGAAATATAGTTTTATATTGATACTTCCACACTACCTATTTATTGTATACTAGAGCATGTTTTATTGTATGCTACAGCATGTTTACTGGCGCTGTTTGTGACATTTTTTCTGTGCTCTTTTTTCTGTTGCCGTCTTTATACTTAGCGAACATCATGTCATAACTAGTTTCTACAACGCTTCACAACCCCAAGTATATACTGCTGACATACGAAGTTCACCTTTGAGTATTTGTTTACTAACAGCCGCTCATATGGTTGCAGATGACATGATGTTCGCTAAGTATAAAGACGGCAACAGAAAAAAGAGCACAAAAATATGTCACAAATAGCGCCAATAATTGCTTAAAACATGCTGTAGCATACAATAAATAAGGTAGTATGGAAGTATCAATAGAAAACTATATTTCAAAAGACGATTTGTAAAAATGTAATAATGTTTTACTGTGTTTGTACAACCATACCATTTTCTGCACGTTTTATATTACAAAACCCCACTGATGATGGTGATATTTGTCCCCGAAACTAGTTTGGGATAATAAAGAAATAAACGAATAACAAGGTGTTTTGCATCAAAGCGGACTCAGTTTGTGATATTACTGAGTTACCATTCGGTCATTGCATTCTGGACGTCTTTTGCCAGCCACCGGCTGGAGATTCCTATGTGGGTGGGAGGCAGGTGTTGCATTACACGATTAACAACAAGTCACTGGAAGCGGCAACAGCCGTAAAATACCTAAACTGGAATTGAGGCGCTTGGGGCTATGTAATCGAAAACCACATTAAGTAGATTATACAGCAGAGACGTATTATGAAGATTCATAAAATGATATAAAGCAAGTGGTGGACATAAGAGGAACGTTTATTATATTATGAGATACTAGATACATTAAGATATTCTTCACACATGAAACAGAACGTTTCTAACTAATGCACGTAGTGATAAACAATATTAATTACGAGCAACAAATATAATTTTTTGGCTTGCCATTGTATATCACCAAAGTTTCAGTGCCGACATTTGGCTCCACTGATCACTATTAAAGATGATCTTAGCACAGTCTAAAATATAGCCAACAGGTAATTCAGAGTCATCAACCCGCTCTGTGGCTCCATGCTGGGTCAGGGATAAAATATCTATCATGCATTGCGACCATACCCTGAACTGACAAAAATCATGGGATACCGATATGCACATGTACAGTTGGCCGTAGTACTGCATACACAAGGTATAAAAGGACAGTGTATTTGCGGAGCTGACTCATGTGAAAACGTTTCCGACATTACTTCGGCCGCACGACGGGAAGTGACAGATTTTGGACGCGGAAAGGTAGTTGGAGTTAGAGCCACGTAACACTCAGTTTCGGAAATCGTTACAGAATTCAATATTCCGAGACCCACAGTGCCAACAGCCCCTGCAGAGAATATCACATTTCAGGCATTATCTCTCACCACGGACTACGCACTGGCCGACGGCCTTCACTTAAATAACGGCATCTGGGTAGATTTTTCAGTGCTAACAGACAAGCAACACTGCGTTAAATGACCGCAGATATCAACGTGGGACATACGACGAACGCAAGCCTTAGGACAGTGCAAAGAAATTTGATGTTAATGGGCTATGGCAGCAGACGGCTTACCCGAGTACCATTGCATGTCGCGCCTCGTGACGATATCGGTTGGACCCTAGACGACTGGAAAACCTTGGCCTCGTCAGATGAGTTCTGATTTCAGTTGGTAAGAGCTGAAGGTAGGATTTCAGATAAATATCTAAGAAATTGTGCCAGAGTTCACGGTAATACATGTACCACACTGTCATGATAAGCCACACAGTCACATTCCATATAGTTAGATTTTGCTGATATTTGCCTCTGACGAGTATGTAATATCGCACGTATTCTCACATCCACAATACTATCATAGTACGAGGATTCACCCTGAAAACCATCGGTTACCTTAGCGGATCCAAAATGCATTTTTTCATCAGAACAACTCAGGATGGTTCCTCTGCAAGACATCTTCGTGCCGCTTACCGTAATGAAGCACAAAAATGACGTACTGTGTTTTGGTGCAATACATAACATCGGAGTGTGTGCTGTTATCTCTTGGTTTCTTCAAATATTACTCCACCATTGGCTTTGACATCGTGTACCGGATACGAAAAGCGTAAAAATCTCAATACTGCTCAGAGTGTGGCTTACACTATCGAGCTCTGAGTGTCTGAATAATAAATCACCTGCATGATACGTTTCGAGAGATGATTTCGATTTTCAAGCTTGTTTTTTCGATGTGTTAGGTGCTGTCTACACCATTTTTCGGAGTCTGTAATTTTACGGTGACTGGTTCCTCACAGCTATAGTTTAATTACTCTACTGACCATTAAAATTGCTACACCACGAAGATGACGTGCTACAGACGCGAAATTTAACCGACAGGAAGAAGAAGCTCTGATATTCAAATGATTAGCTTTTCAGAGCATTCACACAAGGTTGGCGCCGGTGGCGACACGTAAAACGTGCTGACATGAGGAAAACTTCCAACCGATTTCTTATACACAAACAGCAGTCGACCGGTGATACCTGGTGAAACGTTGTTTCGATGCCTCTTGTAAGGAGGAGAAATGAGTACCATGACGTATCTGACTTTGATAAAGGTCGGATTGTAGCCTATCGCCATTGCGGTTTATCATATCGCGACGTTGCTTCTCGCCTTGGTCGAGATACAATGTTAGCAGTATATGGAATTTTTTGGGTTCAGGGGGGTAATACGGAACGCCGTGCTGGATCCCAACGGCCTCGCATGACTAGCAGTCAGATGACAGACATGTTATCCGCATGGCTGTAACGGATCAGCCGTCCGAAGTGGCCGTGCGGTTAAAGCCGCTGCAGTCTGGAACCGCAAGACCGCTACGGTCACAGGTTCGAATCCTGCCTCGGGCATGGATGTTTGTGATGTCCTTAGGTTAGTTAAGTTTAACTAGTTCTAAGTTCTAGGGGACTAATGACCTCAGCAGTTGAGTCCCATAGTGCTCAGAGCCATTTGCACCACTTTTTTGTAACGGATCGTGCAGCCACGTCTCGATCCGTGAGTCAACAGATGCGGGCGTTTGCAAGACAACAACAATCTTCACGAACAGTTCGACGACGTTTGCAGCAGCATGGACTATCAGCTCGGAGACCGTGGCTGCCGTTACCTTTGACGCTGCATCACAGATAGGAGCGCCTGCGATGGTGTACTCAACGACGAACCTGGGTGTACGCATGGCAAAACCTCATGTTTTCGGATGAATCCATTTTCTGTTTACAGCATCATGATGGTCCCATCCGTGTTTGGTGAACGCACACTGGAAGCGTGTATTCGTCATCGCCATACTGGCGTATCACCCGGCGTGATGGAATGCGGTGTCATTGGTTACACGTCTCGGTCAGCTCTAGTTCGCACTGACGGTACTTCGAACAGTGCACGTTACATTTCAGATGTGTTACGACCCGTGGCTCTACCCTTCATTCGATCCCTGCGAAACCCTGCAGTTCAGCAGGATAATGCACGACCGCATGTTGCAGGTCCTGTACGAGCCTTTCTGGAAACAGAAAATGGTCGACTGCTGCCCCGGCCAGCACATTCTCGAGATCTCTCACCAACTGAAAACGTCTGGTCAATGCTGGCCGAGCAACTGGTTCGTCAGAATACGCCAGACACTGTGGTATAGTGTTGAAGCTGCATGGGCAGCAGTGCCTGTACACATCATCCAAGCTCTGTTTGACTCAATGCCCTGGCCGTTATTACGGGCAGAGGTGGTTGTTCGGGGTACTGATTTCTCAGGATCTATGCACCCAAATTGCGTGAAAATGTAATTACATGCCAGTTCTAGTATAACATATTTGTCCAATGAATACCCGTTTATCATCTGCATTTCTTTTTCGTGTAGCAATTTTAATGGCCATTAGTGTAGTTTCCTGTTGACGGATATCTATGCGCAGGTCTTTCGGATGGGGGAGGAGTGTTAGTTGGATAAATTATAATAATAAACACCACGATAACATGCAAACCTTTGGAGAGTGCCACACCTCAGATGACGCATTGAGAGGCTCGACATTGGCGGACGAGTAGACGTAGTGCGGCCATCGGCTGCCTTGTTCCGGCGCTGGCCCTCGCGCCCCGGGGTGCTGTGCTTCGCTGCCGGACCTGTTGCACTTCCGCAGAGGAAGCCGGGACGCCGCAGCCACAGCGCGGCACACACCGCCTTATCACGGCGGGAGGGGCTTCCGGCAGCGGCGGCGGGCAGGTGCGCGCTGGCCGAGGATGTAGCTAGCAATAAACCGTACACACTGGTTCTACACACAGGCGGTCTTGCGGCGCCTACCGCAGACCGCACGTACTTTGTCATGCTTGCACAGTGTCTGCAAGGTTATACTGCGTTGAAAAGCAACTGAGAACTCGAGAACAAGTAAGCCGCCAGGTCCAGATAGAGTCCCAACTACAATGTGCCCCAGAATTAAGGGATCACTTTTTCGGATCCCGGCAACTGTCTCCCACTGCAAACCAGAAGTTTGAAATTTGGCTCAAAATTTCCTACAGCCTTCCTCTGTAACGGTGCGAAAGCATGGCGCCCCAGAACGTCACCCTTGGACTCTGCGACTCATCAAACAGAAAGGTTGTAATGCTGATGCATTAATTTGTTCTGAAAGCGGTGCTGATATTCAAGACAATAAAAGCGGGTTAAAAAAAATGGCTCTGAGCACTATGGGACTTTTGTAATTTGTGTTTCGATTTAATTTATTTTAACTATCAAAATTATTGTAGAGTTACACTCTTTGTGTAAACCAAGTTGACCACGTGAAGCATGTAGAGTAATCATCAAAGTAGCCCTCAGCTATTCTATTAGGGGAGATTTCACAGAGAGTCAGTGTGAATTTAGTATACGAGTGTGTGGTAATTTCATGACGGACGGGATTGCGCTACGAACGTAACTACTTTGGGTGAAAATTGAATCGGTTGGTTGCGGTTAATTTCCTCTTGCATATGTTTCAACGTTCTTCGTGTGTTATTTTAGGAATGCAGTGTTGTATGCAGTCTCCCAATCTTGGCTCCATATTCGATGTTTTCCGTAAGATTACAAACTCACATTTTCACAATCCTAAATAAGGATTTTATGAATCAAGTTTAATATGCTGAAATTTTAACGGAACAATGATCAATGTTAAAATAAATGTCCAAATGTCCAAATATTTGAATATTCTTTTTATATATATCACGGGTCATTGTGAGATGACTACTAAAAGATTATAATTAATGTTAGTCTGGTTGGGAATATTGGTAAGCTAGACTGGATACCTGTGCTCAGTAATACAAGGTTAACTTCCCCAGATAGCTCACAGCTTTTAACCCGCTTTAGCCGCCCAGGGTGGCCGAGCGGTTCTATGCGCTACAGTCTGGAACCGCGCGACCGTTACGGTCGCAGGTTCGAATCCTGCCTCGGGCATGGATGTCTGTGATGTCCTTAGGCTAGTTAGGTTTAAGTAGTCCTAAGTTCTAGGGGACTGATGACCTCAGATGTTAAGTTCCATAGTGCTCAGAGCCATTTGAACCATTTTTGAACTCCCAACTTTTTAAAAATAAAGCAAATATTAGTTCATTAAATTTCGAGCATGCAGCAGCGCAAATAAATGTTCGTAATTCTATGGATTTCGTAATTCTATGGATTTTATTCAGAGACTTAGCAATGTCAGGTCAAATAGTACGGATGTGCTTGTTAGTTTTGACGGGGTATTATTACACACCAAGATACCTTTAAAGGACTCTTTATCTCTTATCGGCCAACATTTTGATAAGAACATTACGGACTCATTTGAACATGTGCTTTTATCATCTTATTTTCAGTTTAATGGTGAATTTTATGAGCAAATTGATGGTGTTGTCATTGGAAGCCCCCTCACCCCTCCGGTAACTAATTTATTCATGGAAGACTTGGAGAACAAGGCACTGGACTCAGCAAGTTTTAATCCAACGGTCTTCTGGAGGTACGTGGAGGACACATTCGTGGTATGGCTCCATAGGATGGGTGAATGACATCGATTTCTTAAGCATTTGAATTCCACACATGCTAGCATTAAATTTACTATGGAAATAGAAAAGGACAGCTGCCTCCCCTTTTTGGATGTTGTTGTTCACCGTAAAGGTGATGGCACATCAGGACATGCCGTATATCGGAAATCAACACGCACAAATCTATATCTTCATGCCAGTAGCTGCTATCACCCTTCACAGACCATAGGTGTCCTTAAGACCTTAGTGCATCGGGCGCACTGTATCTCCGATAAAGACAATTTGCAAGAAGAGCTCACACACCTTAAGAGCATTTTTAAATCGAATGGATTTTCTCCACAACAAATTCGTAGATCATTCGATGCAAGCCGGCCGGTGTGGCCGTACGGTTAAAGGCGCTTCAGTCTGGAACCGCGTGACCGCTACGGTCGCAGGTTCGAATCCTGCCTCGGGCATGGATGTGTGTGATGTCCTTAGGTTAGTTAGGTTTAAGTAGTTCTAAGTTCTAGGGGACTGATGACCACAGATGTTAAGTCCCATAGTGCTCAGAGCCATTTGAACCATTCGATGCAAAACCTAAAATGCAGGTATGTGATTGGGAAGAAGATAGTAATTCCTTCAGATCTAGTGCATTTTTGCCATATGTGGGTGCTCTTTCCTCGAAGATAGGCCGTATTCTTGAGAAACACTGTGCCAAGGCAATCTTCTGGCCCCCCACGATGATTGCAGCTTTGCTCGACTCTGTGAAGGATGACTTACAGCTTCGTATAGCGGGTGTGTACCAGATTCCTTGCGGAAATTGTGAGAAGTCGTACATAGGTCAAACAACACGCACCGTTCACGAGAGGTGTGTGGAACATCGAAGATACACACGCTTATTATAGCCAGACAAGTCAGCTGTGTCCGAACATTGTATTGATACAGCGCATTCCATGAATTACAGTGATGTGAAGATTTTAACATCCCCCTCTTCTTTTTGGGAATCTGTCTTCAAGGAAGCTATAGAGATTAGATTAGCTGATAATTTAATAAACAGAGATAATGGTTTTAATTTGGACAAATTCATGGGATCCGACTCTTGGGGTAATTAAACTGCAGAGAAGTCGTTATGGTGTCACCGCCGCGGATCATACATCGATAAGCGAATCGAATGTCTGTACGCCTTCGCCACAGGCGGCGCATGTGTAAGATTATTTCTTTGCCGCTGACCAGCATCTGTGACCCGCATGCGCACTACCGCAGCGGTGAAGCCTATAAGGCTGCGCTTGGCATCTTGTCTTGTGACTCACTCTGAAGATGGCCAGACGATACGCGGCCGAAATATCAGTGGAGGAAATTTTATTTGCGCGGCTGCATGCCCGGAATTTAATGGACTATTCATTACGCCGCGAGAATTTGAAAATGCAACAAACAAACATTGTTGACATTCTACATCTTTATTCTCAATGTCTACATATTTGCAGACCTCTGGTACTTGAGAGTTCTGAATTGTAGCCCGTAACATGGCTGTGTGTAACTTCAGTATATCGGCGCGTTATGTAATCGAGTTTCGTATTCGAAGGCTTCACTCACACTTGGAGCACCCACTCCTTCAGCCTGAAAACGTCGTAAAACACAGGACCGCTGCGGCATTTGCAGCAATTCCACGCCTTTGTTTCACTATCATGGCGCATCCTTCACGAAGTCCCGACTTGGCTCCATCCGATTTTCAAGTGTTTGCAAAACTTAAAGAAGACCTATGAGGACTTCAGTTTGATAGTGATGAAGTGGTGCAGACAGTAACAAAAACACCTCTTCGGCATTGGTCTCTTACTTAGCTCGCGCTTATTGAATATCTCGTCTATCAGAAAGCGTTAAACAACTGGAAAAAAAGCATAGGTTATTCTCCTATTTTCCCTATATGAGAAGCGTGTAAAAATGACTAGCAAAGGTTCATACCAATGTCCTTAACGTCGGTCGCAGAGTTGAGCATATTCTGAATTTGGGTGTAACAGATTCTATTGAGAGAGAAAAACGTCTGTCCACATATCGACACGGATTTAGAAGGCATCGCTCACAGTCGCTCGTTTCTCTTACTATATCCTCCGAATCAAGGATGATGTGCAACAGGCAGATTCCATGTCATTAGATTTCCAAAAAGCATCTGAAACAGTGCAGCATTACAGACTGTTAAGAAGGGTCCGAGAATAAGGAATAAATACTCCGACGCGTGAGTGGTTCGATGACTTACTAAGTAGCAGAACCAGTACGTTGTGCTGGATGGTGAGAATTCATCGAAGATAAAGACGTCATCAGGATTGCCGCGGGAAAGTGTGACAGTGCCGCTCTTGTCTCCACACACATAAACTACCTGACGGATAGAGCGAACAGTAGTCTTCGACTATTTTCTGATGACGATGTACTGTATGGCACAGACTAGTCTTTTAGCGACTGTGGGAGGATGCAGGATGACTTAGCCACGATTTCTGTTTATTCTGATCAGTACTCTAATTCTCGAACAATGTATGGTAATGAAAGCAGCAAAAACACTCATGTAATACTGGAATGCAGTATTAGTGGCGTATTCTTTGACACAGTCACGTCGATCAAATATCTAGGCGCAACGGTGTAAGGCGACACGAAATGGAAGGAGCCTGTAAAGCCAATTGTACGGAAGGCAAATGGTAGACTTCAGTTTATTGAGAGAATTCTAAGAAACTGTAGTTCACCCATAAGAGAGGCAACGCGCTGGACACTTTTGCCACCCACTTTTGAGTACTGACCGAGCATTGGGGATTCTGATCACGTTGGATTAAAAAAGGAATCGAAACAATTGGGAGGAGTGCAGCTAAATTGTTAGTAATACGCTCGTCAGCTCGTGAGTGTTGCTGAGAAACTTCGTCAACGCAAATGGGAAACCCTCGAGGGACGTCCATTTTCTTTTCGAGAAACACTATAGCGACAGTTTAGAGAACCGATATTTGCAACACTCTACAGAACGATCCTGGAGTAACCAAAGTACACTTGGTGTCAGGACCATGAAGAGAAGAGGAACTGAGGCTCGTGCCGAGGCGCATAGAGAGTTGTTTCTCCATCGTTTCATTTGGGACTGGAAGTGGAAAGGGAATGTCTAGCAGTAGCAGAAGGTCGCCTATGGTGGCTGTTGTACATCGCACTGTGAACTACACTAATGGCTATTAAAATTGCTACACCAAGAAGCAATGCAGATGATAAACGGGTGTTCATTGGACAAATATATTATACTAGAACTGACATGTGATTACATTTTCACGCAATTTGTGTGCATAGATCCTGAGAAATCAGTACCCAGAACAACCACCTCTGGCCGTAATAACGGCCTTGATACGCCTGGGCATTGAGTCAAACAGAGTTTGGATGGCGTGTATAGGTACAGCTGCCCATGCAGCTTCAACACGATCCTATAGTTCATCAAGAGTAGTGACTGGCGTATTGTGACGAGCCAGTTGCTCAGCCATAATTGACCAGACGTTTTCAATTGGTGAGAGAACTGGAGAATGTGCTGGCCAGGGCAACAGTCGAACATTTTCTGTACCCAGAAAGGCCCATTCATGACCTGCAGCATGCGGTCGTGCATTATCCTGCTGAAATGTAGGGTTTCGCAGGGATCGAATGAAGGGTAGAGCCTAGGGTCGTAACACATCTGAAATGTAACGCCCACTGTTCAAAGTGCCGTCAGTGCGAACAAGAGGTGACCGAGACGTGTAACCAGTAGCACCCCAAACCATCATGCCGGGTGATACGCTAGTATGGTGATGACGAATACACGCTTCCAATGTGCGTTCACCGCGATGTCGCCAAACAGGGATGCGACCATCATGATGCTCTAAACAGAACCTGGATTAATCCGAAAAAATGACGTTTTGCATTCGTGCACCCAGGTTCGTCGTTGAGTACACCATCGCAGGCGCTCCTGTCTGTGATGCAGCGTCAAGGGTAACCGCAGCCATGGTCTCCGAGCTGATAGTCCATGCTGCTGCAAACGTCGTCGAACTGTTCGTGCAGGTGGTTGTTTTCTTGCAAACGTCCCCATATGTTGACTCAGGGATCGAGACATGGCTGCACGATCCGTTACAGCCATGCAGATAAGATGCCTGTCGACTCGACTGCTAGTGATACGAGGCCGTTGGGATCCAGCACGGCGTTCCGTATTACCCTCCTGAACCCACCGATTCAATATTCTGCTAACAGTCATTGGATCTCGACCAATGCGAGCAGTAATGTCGCGATACGATAAACCGCAATCGCGGTAGGCTACAATCCGTCCTTTATCAAAGTAGGAAACGTGACGGTACGCATTTCTCCTCCTTTCACGAAGTATCACAACAACGTTTCACCAGGCAACGCCGGTCAACTGCTGTTTGTGTATGAGAAATCGGTTGGAAACTTTTCTCGTGTCAGCACGTTGTAGGTGTCGCCACCGGCGCCAACCTTGTGTGAATGCTCTGAAAAGCTAATCATTTGCATATCACAGCATCTTATTCCTGTCGGTTATATTTCGTGTCTGTAGCACGTCATCTTCGTGGTGTAGCAATTTTAATGGCCAGTAGTGTATGTTTTTCAAGCGCTAAGTATGTGGGGATGTGACGATCCTCCTACCGTGTGAGGTGGCGTTGGCCAGAATCGTGCTTAGATCTGGCACCAATGTGATATCATTAACCCAGCTTACAGCTCGCACCAACTTCTGAATTATGGCCTCTTTTTCGCATGTCTCGTGACCTTATTGTTCGAAGTGGCGCCAAGCCAGATGGTGACGTCACAGAGCGCAACACTTTTACGTCTTTACGGAGGTAGGTTGTAGACACCTTTGAGCAAAATTTCAAACTTCTGCCCCATTGGTGCAGAAGTACGTCGTTTCAAAATAGTGATGGTTTAACTGTGTTGTGCAGTCTGGTTTAACCCACACTTTTCAGTATGAAACACGATAATGTATGGTTACTTTAGTTAATAACATAGTTACAAGCAACAATATTCATTTTCCAGCGAGGGAACGGGTGAGACGTATATTTATCATCTCTAAGTATCACCAGGGTTTCCAGCAACTGACTGCCGGCCGAAGTGACCGTGCGGTTCTAGACGCTTCAGTTTGGAACCGCATGGATGTGTATGACACCCTTAGGTTAGTTAGGTTTAAGTAGTTCTAAGTTCTAGGGGCTCCGATTTTAAGTCCCATAGTGCCCAGAGCCAATGAACCAGCAATTGACTGCACAAAATCTACAAGATATACAGCAAATAGACACACATTATTGGACAGAGAATGTCTACGAGATATTAAATCACATTGCGGGTGATCAGTGTGGGCACAGCTTGTGGTGCAGCAAACTTCAATTTGATGGTGCATTCTTTTATTAGCCATCACTCCTCTGAGTGGTTTGATGCGGTCCACGACGATTTCCTTTCCTATACTAGTATTTTCACCTCAGAGTAGCTGTTGTTACCTATGTCCACAGTTATTTGCTGGATGCAGCCCAAGTGCTTCTATTCCCTTCTGTTCTGGTCCAGGTTTCACTGTCAAACAATGCTGTATTCCAAACGTAAACTCTCAGTAATTTCTTCATCAAATTAAGGCCTGTGTCTGATACAAGTAATCTTATCTTGGCCTGGAATTCTCTCTTTGACACTGTTAGTATGTTTTTTATAACCTTATTGCTCCAACCACCATTGATTATTTTGCTGCCTGCGTATCAGAATTCCTTAACTGTGATCTACTTCGTGTTCCTTAATTCTGAAGTTTCTCCCTGTTCTCATTTCTCCTACTTCTCATTACCTTCGGCTTTCTTCGATTTATTATCAATCCAAATTCAATATTCATTAGACTGTTCATTCCATTCATAGATTCTGTAATTCGACTTCACTTTCACTGAGGACAGCATTTTCATCAGCAAATCTTATCATTGACACCCTTTCGCGCTGAATTTTAGTCCCATTCTTGAACCTTCCTTTTATTTCCGTCATTGCTTCTTCGATGCACAGATTGAACATTAGAAGCGAAAGACTACTCCGTGTCTTACAGCCTTTTTAATTCGAGCGCTTCGTTCTTGTCTTTCAGTATTATTGTTTCCTCTCGGTTTTTGTACATATTGTTTATTACCAGTCTTTCCCTACAGCTTACCCCTATTTTTCACAGCATTTCGAACATCTTGTACTATTTTACATTGTCGAACGTTTTTTCCAGATCGACAAATCCTCTGAACGTGTCTTGATTTATCTTCTGTCTTGCTTCTATTATCAACCGCAACGTAGTAATGCCTCTTTGGTGCCTTCATCTTTCCCAAAGCGAAAGCGATTTTCACCTAACAGATCTTCGGTTTCCATTTCCACTTTTCTGTGAATCATTCTTGTCAGCAACTTGGATGCATGAGCTGTTAAGTTGATTATGCGATACTTCTCGCACTTGTCGGCTCTTGCTGTCTTCGGAATTGTGTTGATGATAGGACCACTGGTCGTTTTGTTACTCTTTCACCCATGATCTTCTAGATTCCTGTGAAATGTTATCTAACCCTTCTGTTTTCTTTGACCTTAAGTCGCCCGAAGCTCCGACTCTAATATCTGATGCCCTATCTCTTCCCTGCCGGCTTCTGTTTCTTCTTATATCACGTCATCAGACGAATCCTCCTCATTATAGAGGCCTTCAACGCACTCTTTCCACCTATCTGCTCCCTCCCCTGCATTTAACAGTTAATTTCTATTGCACTCTTAATGTTACTATCTTTGCTTTCAGTTTTCTATAGGCTTAGTCAGTCTATCAGACCATCATTTCGTTTTCGATTTCTTCACATTTTTCATGTAGCAGTTTCACTTACATTCCCTGCACTTCCCATTTATTTTATTTGTAAGTGACTTGTGTTTCTGTACTCGTGAATTTTCCTGAACATTTTTCTATTTCCTTCTTTCCTCGATCAGCTAAAGCTTTTCTTCTGTTACCCATGGTTTTTTCGCTGCATTCCATATACCTATGTTTTTCTTCCCGGTTTCTGCGACTGCTCTTATCAGAGACGTCCATTCCTCTTCAGCTCACGTGCCTACTGAACCATTCTTTATCATAGTACCTTCGGCCTCAGAGAACTTCAAGCTTAGCTCTTCATTCCTTAGTACTTCCGTACCTCACTTAATTGCACATTGATTATTCCTGACTTCAGTTACCTTTCACTATTACTAAATTCTGATTTGACTTTTATAATCCAAATCTCTGCCTGACCATGAAGTAATCTAACTGGAGTGCTTCCATACCTCCCAGCTATTTATAATTATGCTTCCCCCTCTTGTGCTTCTTGAACAGAGTATTCACTATAACTAGCTGAAACTTATTGTAGAACTCAATTCGTCTCTCTCCTCTTTCATTTTTACTACCAAGCCCATATTTTCCCGTACCCCATTCTTCCACTCCTTTCCCTGCTATCGAATTCCAATTTCCCATTACTACTAAATTTTAATCGCCTTTTTTGTACTGAATTAATCTTTCAGTATTCCGATATACTTTCTCTATGTCTTCGTCTTATACTTGCGACTTTGGCATGTAAACCTCAACTACTGTTGTCGGTGTTGGTTTACTGTCGATTCTGATGAGAACTACCCTATCATTGAACTGTCCATAGTAACTCTCTCTCTCTCTGCCCTACCTTCCTATTCATAACAAATCCTAATCCCGTTATACCATTATCTTCTGCAGCTGATACTACCCTACACTCGTGACCAGAAATCTTTGTCTTCTTTCCATTTCACCTTACTAACCCCCACTCCATCTAGATTGAGCGTTGGCACTTGCCATTTCTGATTTTATAGCTTCCCTACCACCTTCAGTCTTCTAGCATTCCTCGCCGAGATTTGTAAAACGTTACCATTTCGTTGGTTATTCAATCTTTCTCTCACAGTCACCTCCCCCTTAGCTGTCCCCTCCGGTGAATCTTTTGCCACTGGAGAGACAATGACGCTTTTTCACATACAAGCCACATGTTGTCTGGACACAGAGTATGTGTCTCTGATGTAGTGGTTGCCTTCTACATCATCATGCCGTTGACCACTGCTGATTCTTCTGTCTTCTGAGGACCGTCTCCCACCAAAGGGCAAGAGAGCGACCTGTACCTCTATCTGCTCCTCCGCCCTCAGTGAAAGCCGTTAGAGAAAGAGGGTGACTTCTTACGCAGGACATCTTCGGTCGCCACATTCCTGACAATTTTTATTCAAAATTTAACACTAGAAGTACCATGTGGGTAATTTTTGACCCACGCGAGTTTTAATGCAATTCTGTGTCAGTAACACCGATATTCAGACACGAAATAGTTTCTGGGCATGCCTCGACGTCATTCATGATCTGCTGGAGTATATTACGACACTTTGGGCCAAAAAGAACGTGAAATACAAAGAATTCGGGGGTCGGGCGATACTTTATACCGGCACGGCTTTCCGTTTACTATGGACTGGCTACATGCAGACCTACGGAGTGACACTAGGAAACTACAGAGTAACATATGATACAGTGGGCAAGCAGGACCACACCCTGTCCCTACACTGCTGTCTGGACACTGCTTATAGTTCTCTTACACGACAGCAGATGTCAGGCGCATCGCTCTTACGGAACATCACGACTGGCAACTCTTCACCTCCGTGAAACTGGTGGATGAGCAGAAACAAAAAGGCAAAGGTCCGGCACACAGTTTTAATTTGCCAAGAAGTTTCATATCAGTGAACACTCCGCTGCAGAGCGAAAATCTCATTCTAAAAAGGAACAAGCTTAGTCGGCACTCTTTGGGAATCACTCAAAGAGGTCCCTACTGCGGCGTGAAGTGGAGACGACGCATTGTATGCAACACACAAATCAGGCGACAATCTTCTCACAGCAAACCAAGGGAAAAAGAAAAAAAAATTCTTATTCTGAGTAACATGCATGCTGGATGTCAGGTGAATGACAAGACTGAGAAGAAACTTCCAGAAACTGTGAAGTTTTGTAATGAAACTAGGGGTGGAGTCAATACAGTTGACCAAATGGCTAGACACTACATTGTCCGAGCTGGCACCCACCGATGGTCTGTGCATGTCTTTTACGGTATTCTTGACCTTTCCATGATCAACGCTCACACAATTTTTATGTTCTACTTATCTCTAAGATTTCTCTCTAAGACTTTCTACTCAGAGTAGCAGATGAGCTTGCTGCCCTCTATAAACTGCAGAGAGGAGCCAATCTCCCCTTGCAGGCGCTCGATACCGACACTGGCCAATATGGGCATAGAAGGTGTTGTCAGATTCAGGTTTCATGTAAACAATAAAACAACAAAGGGGAGTAAGATGTGAAATGTATGCTTCAAGTGCAACAAGCATGTGTGCAAAAGCTGCCAAGGAAAAATTCTTGTCGAGTGTCTGAACTGTGAGACCATTCCAGCTTAGGCAATTCTGTCAAGTCTTCGTTCCTAAATATTTCCAAATATATATAATTATAGACTGAAATTATTTGTTCCTATGTTGTAGTTCCTCGATTACAATAAGCAAGAAAACACGAAGCGCATTTTAGTCACCTGCGGCGTTTTAGAATCTTTCACAAATACTCGGTACTTAATTTGTCTGTAAAAGTAAAAATACTACTGGTACTCACAGGAACAATATGTTTTGGTTCTGTTCCAACCTTTTTATAACCTCCTGAGGCCCAAGGGGTTTTTCTTTAATTTCATTTAGAATATACTCTTTTTGGGGCCAGGTATGCCTAAAATACATATTAAAACAGGACATTTTGTTTTTTCAATTTTCCTTTTTTCAGAATGGCTGGTACGGTATACTGAACTTCGGGTCTCAAGCATTGCTTTTGAGCGTAGTCCAGTATACTGGACCGTGGACCTCAGGAGGATAAAGAAAAACATTTAACATTGTTTTATTTACTTGTTTTAATGATGATTGATGAAAGACAATGGAATTTCTACTGTACAATTTAAAATATAAAAAGTGTATTTCTGAAAATTTATCGTCGACACTCATCACTTTAGAGACCAAATCATTCTTTGGTTACACTTTACAGTCTTCGTGAACGTATTGTGAACATGGCGACAGTCAAAACACTACCCAAATACGAATAAAACGGTGGTTTACTACTGTGGGTCAAAAATGACCCACATGGTACCACTAGGGGTACGGTGAAGTCCGGTACTTCTAATGGTAAGTCGTGGGGGGTTTTGAATCTGAGACCTAGGATGTTTTGATTACTAACCAAAGACCACCCCTAGACCAAGGATGCAACCGAAATGAAAATTGCAGACACGAATTTTTCTGGCGAGTAGCAAGTAGCCCGCTTTGCAAATCAGTTCATTACATTGCCTACCTATAGGCGCAAATTAAATCGATGCGCAATACGGAGCAGGTCGCAGGGTTAAAGGGCAACCTACACATGCAAGGTGCAATTATAAGGATTCTGCAAACCTTTAGCAGCCTTCCCTTCCCCAGAGCGACGTTGATACATAGCAGCAACATGCAGAAAACTCCCATTAGTCCTCTGATAACCTATCGTGGGACAAGTACGTCCCAATGGTAGTGGACGCATTATATAGTCTGGTCGAATTAAGTCAGCTGGTGTTGGGGGAATTAGATGAACAGGTGAGGCATTGTGAAAAATATAAGAATTTTGTTATTTGCCCAACAAAAAGGTGAAGTTGACAGAAGCAAAGAGGATATAAAATTCAAAATGGCGATAGCAAGAAAAGCAAGTCTGAGAAAGACAAAGACAACGGTCATTCAGTAAATGATGCACGACATTTTGTTCTCAGAACGTATTTACTTTTAGCCGTTAGAATTTTGTGACATTATGAATCAACTTTTCTTTTATGTGTGATACTTTTCTGCATAGCCTAAATCACGTTCTACGTCCTTTAGCCGGCCGAAGTGGCCGTGCGGTTAAAGGCGCTGCAGTCTGGAACTGCGAGACCGCTACGGTCGCAGGTTCGAATCCTGCCTCGGGCATAGATGTTTGTGATGTCCTTAGGTTAGTTAGGTTTAACTAGTTCTAAGTTCTAGGGGACTAATGACCTCAACAGTTGAGTCCCATAGTGCTCAGAGCCATTTGAACCATTTTTCTACGTCCTTACGCCAGCATTACGTAAGAGCATGTACTCCCTATTGGTAAAAGCTCTTGTCCTGTGCATGTGCCATGTTGTCACTGCATGAATTACTCTCTACCGTCTCAACATGTGTCTCATGTAGAGAAGCAGATGAATGTCTGAGAGCGGCAGGTCTGGGCTGTAGGGGCGATGGGGTAAAAAAATATGTTCATCCCAATTTGGTTACATGCTCCCGGGTTCTGAAACTTTCGTGTGAGCATACGTTGTCGTACGGGAGCAAGGCTTCGTTTGGATTCTTGTTAGCTCGAACACGTAGGAAATGATACTTGAGTTTGTTCACAGTCTTGACGTATACCTCTAGATTAATGGCTGACTTCTTTGATAACACATCCATGAGAATGATATCTTCACCGTCCCAAAAGACGATGACTTTGCGAGCACATGGAGCTTCATTTCTGATGGCTGCGAGTGTTACAAACCAGTGACTGCCTTTTTGTTTACGGCTCAAAGTTACGCATCCAAGTTTCATCACCTGTGACGATCTGTGATGGAAAAGGCTCACCACTAGTCTCAGACTGCACCGCCAGTTTAGACGAGATAACTTTTCTTTGAATCTTGTGGCCTCTTATGACAATTCCCGGAACCCATGTTGGGCACATCTTTGAATATTCAAGAGTCTTAATCATTGTATATGTACTTCCTTTGCTGACCGATATATGTAGGGGCAATAGTCCAGATGTGATGCGCTAGTCTGCATGGATAATGCCGTCTATGCATTTCACCGTGTCGGGAACAGCGGCTGTGGCAGAACGTCCCGAATGTGGACGATAAACCACCTCAGTTTCTGCTCTTCCTGACGCTTCGACTCTCTTTAAACATAGCCCAACAGTACTCCTATGAATTGCATCATTTCTATACACTGCACACGAACGTAAATGAACGATAAACACGGTTTCTTTTCCGCTATCAAGAATTCAATTACAACACGTTACTTGCAACGATTTTCCGTAGGCGCCATTTTGATGGTTCACTACGGTTCGCGATCTTTCGGAATTGCTCGAAATACGTGCAAAATAAACAACAAATTTGAAGCATTTAAAAGGCTGTTTTATATACAGGGTATTTCGCAATACCTGTTACAGTCTTCCCCGAGACATGGAGAGATAACAGCTGTATTACATATTGGTCAGACAGAGATTCCGAAATCATTCTATAAGGAGTTTCCAGGAGGAGATTTAGACTCGGACCACAATCTACACTACACCTACATTTAGATACGTACGCCGCAAGTCGCTGTATGGAGCGTGGAAGAGGGTGCCCTGTACCACGTCTAGGCATTTCCTTTCATGTTCCACTGGCAAATACAGCGAGGGCAAAACGACTGTCTCTGTACCCTCGTACGAATCCTAATAGCCGCTCGGAATGGCCGAACGGTTTGAGCCACCATGTCACGGATTGCGTGGCCCCTCCTGCCAGAGGTTCGAGTCCTCCCTCGGGCATGAGTGTGTGCGTGTGTTGTTCTTAGCATAAGTTAGTTAAAGTAGTGTGTAAGTCTAGGGACCGATGACCTCAGCAGTTTGTTCCCTTAGGTATCAACACACATTTGAACATTTTTGAATCCTAATATCTCTTACCTTCAAGGACCTTACGCCAAATGTACATTGGCGCCAGCAGCATCGTTCTGCAGCCAGCCTCAAATTCCGGTTCTCTCAATTTTCCCAATAGGGCTCCTCCAAAAGAACGTCGCCTTCGCTCCAGTAATTCCCATTTGTGCTCCCAAAGTATCTCCGCAGTGCATGCGTGTTGTTGGAGCCCACGGTAACAAATATAACAGCCCGCCTCTGAACTGCTTCGATGTTTTCTTTAATCCTACTTGGTTGTGATCCCAAACAATCTAACAGTACTCAAAATGGATCACACCAGTGTCCAATAAGCGGTCTCCTTTACAGATGAAACACACTTTCCAA
Source organism: Schistocerca piceifrons (assembly GCF_021461385.2). Taxonomy (NCBI): domain Eukaryota; kingdom Metazoa; phylum Arthropoda; class Insecta; order Orthoptera; family Acrididae; genus Schistocerca; species Schistocerca piceifrons. Next base: position 92,991,169 of record NC_060145.1, on the reverse strand, counting down.
AAAATTCTCCCAATAAACCCAAGTCGACCATGCGCCTTCCCCACTACAATCCTTACATGTTCATTCAGTTTCATTTTGTTTCGCAACATTATGTCTAAATATTTAATCGAATTGCCTTTGTTAAGCAGCAGTCTACTAGTGCGCTACCGACACCTTCCCGTACACCAATATGGTAATGATGAAGATTAGACTGAAGTTTAAAAAAATCGTCCGGAAGAGTCGGCGTGGAAAGGTGTGGCGTGCTGAAGAACTGATGAACGATAAGATGTGTATGATGTTTCTAAGACTGTAGATACTACGATTATGAATACCATACCAGACAGCTCGGTTGAGAAGGAATGGGCATCTCCAACACGGCACTATAGTTGAGGCAAGTAAATGTACAAGGAACGTAACTACGACAAAATCCTGGGTAACGGATGAAATAGTTAAACTGATTGACGAAAGAAAGAAGTACAAAAATGTTAAGGGGGAAGGCAGGAATATAGTAATATACGTCACTTAAAAATGAAATGAACAGGAACTGCAGGGAAACCAAGGCGAAACGGGGAAATTAAATGCAAAGGCGTGAACATTAGGAGTACAGCGGGAAAGAGCGCACAGGAAAGAGCAGGTAGGTTCGAAGGGTTTGTACAAGGCCTCTATGAGCAGGAGGACTTGCCTAGATGGTGTACCCCGGGCAACGCTGTAACATGGGACAGAGGCGGACAGCCTACACAACTACGGCGGCCGGACGCACTAATGCCTTCCGGATCACACAAAGGCAAATGGAGCATGCAACGAATTTTGACATGAAGAGACTGAATGTATGTCATTTCAACATAGGAGGATTCACAACGACGAAGGGAGAAATCCTTGAAAAAATCTTAACGAGAGAACGAGTACGTGTCGTACTTCTACAAGAGACCCAACTCACAGATGAAACTATCAACCGAATCAAAATACCGGGTTTCACTAATGTGAGCTGCATTGGCTACGACAAGCATGGTAAGGTAGACACTATAATGGCACCAGTAGAACACGCGATACGCCAAACCATGAACTGACACTGTATAATGTCTATAAACCTCCACCACAGAAATAGTCAACGGATATCTTGCCCAAGGCTAATCACCCAGCCGGTTATGCTGACGATTTCAACTCCCATCATACCAGATGGGGCTTCCCGAGATCCACAGATGAAGGTATTGAACTAAAGACTGGACAGATATATCAGTCTAATCTAAATACCTAGGTATTACAATTACGAACAGCTTTATTTGGAAAGAACAGATAGAAGAGTTGTGGGGAAGGCTAACCAAAGGCTGCGTTTTATTGGCAGGACACGTAGAAAATGCAACAGGCCTACTAAGGAGGCTGCCTACACTACGCTTGTCCGTCCTCTTTTAGAATACTGCTGCGCAGTATGGGATCCTTACCAGACAGGACTGACGGAGTACATCGAAAAAGTTCAAAGAAAGGCAGCACGTTTTGTATTATCGCGAAATATGGCAGAGGGTGTCACAGAAATGATAAAGGTTTTGGGCTGGAAATCATTAAAAGAAAGGCGTTTTTCGTTGCGACGGAATCTTCTCACGAAATTCCAATCACCAACTTTCTCCTCCGAATGCGAAACTATTTTGTTGACACCGACCTACGTAGGGAGGAACGATAACCACGATAAAATAAGGGAAATCAGAGCTCGTACGGAAAGATACATGTGTTCATTCTTTCCGCGCGCTATAAGAGATTGGAATAATAGAGAATTGTGAAGGTGGTTCAATGAACCCTCTGCCAGGCATTTAAATGTGATTTGCAGTGTATCCATGTAGATGTAGATGTAGACAACTGGGACCTACACCTCCTGTTCGACCCTAAGGACAAAGCGACCTTTAAACTAAAGGTTTGAGGTACAACGTGCACATCCGACCTGACCTACGCCCCACGTCAAGCAACAGGCGTACCCGTGCAAGCAACGAGGAGGGTCCTTGAGGCTTTTCCACGGAGCCAGTTCAAGCCAGTTATAGTAGAGATCGGACTATCAATGCCAGTCATAATAAGCTCTCAATCCCCGACACCTGAGAACTACAAAAGATTCACAAACCTGGTACAAAAAGCAACCTTAAATGCTATTCCACGAAGGTCAAGGAAGGAATACACCCCTTGCTGGACGAAATTGGAGGAATTTGAGAAGAGTGGGGCCACCGAGACTGCGCCCCAACTGATAAACGCTATGAATGAGGATCTTATGAGCAGATGGAATGATGCGATGTAAAATCTAGATGGGAATTTAGGCGGTGCTACAGTACGTCAGAGGCCGTCTCTTGGCACAAGTGCTTCTGAGATTCCAGCTGTCCTGAAAGACAGCTCCAAAATCCAACAAAGGCATGTGAAAAGAAAGAGGTTTCCATAAACCTGAACAATTTATAAGTCAATAATCCAACCAACATGGACATTGTGAAAGAAGTGGAGACGGAAGAGATTACCCAGGCTCTGAAGCTAATGAAGAAAGGAAACCAGCCGGACCTGACGAGATCCCACCAGAATTCTTGAAGGAACCGGGAACTCTAGGAAGAAGGTGGCTCGCCAAACTCTGCACGGAATGTGCTCTCCCCAAGATCTGCAAAGAAGCAGAAGTCATCGCTGTGCTGAAACCCGGAAACACTGGAGATAACCCAAAGAACTACAGACCAATATCCCTGCTGTGTACCTCCTATAAATTATTCGAGAGAATATTACTGACTAGATTAACTCCGTACATTGACGCTAAGCTTCCAACATACCAAGCCGGTTTTCGAGCAAGCAGATATGGTTGCGATCAAGTACTGTCCCTTACAACCTACATAGAGAAAGGCTTCGAATACAAGATAAAAACGGGATTGGTTCTCATACTACATCAGCTTACAATACAGTGTGGATAGAACGGCTATTGTTCGAGCTAACTAGAATTATAAAATGCAAACAGACCTACAAACTACTCAAGAACACGTTAACATGCTATGAAATCGAAGTCTAACTTCATGGCACAAACAGCAACAGCGTGGTTCTGAATAATGGTCTGCCACAGGGCTCGGCACTAGCACCCGCTCTCTTCAACCGGTACACAGCTGACATGCCAGAAACCAAATCACGTAAATTTGCACACGCTGACGGCCTGGCCATCGCATATCATAGTAAAAATTTCAACGACCTCGACGAAACAACGAATGCAGACCTGGAAGTCCTGAACATACACTCCTGGAAATGAAAAAAAGAACACATTGACACCGGTGTGTCAGACCCACCATACTTGCTCCGGACACTGCGAGAGGGCTGTACAAGCAATGATCACACGCACGGCACAGCGGACACACCAGGAACCGCGGTGTTGGCCGTCGAATGGCGCTAGCTGCGCAGCATTTGTGCACCGCCGCCGTCAGTGTCAGCCAGTTTGCCGTGGCATACGGAGCTCCATCGCAGTCTTTAACACTGGTAGCATGCCGCGACAGCGTGGACGTGAACCGTATGTGCAGTTGACGGACTTTGAGCGAGGGCGTATAGTGGGCATGCGGGAGGCCGGGTGGACGTACCGCCGAATTGCTCAACACGTGGGGCGTGAGGTCTCCACAGTACATCGATGTTGTCGCCAGTGGTCGGCGGAAGGTGCACGTGCCCGTCGACCTGGAACCGGACCGCAGCGACGCACGGATGCACGCCAAGACCGTAGGATCCTACGCAGTGCCGTAGGGGACCGCACCGCCACTCCCCAGCAAATTAGGGACACTGTTGCTCCTGGGGTATCGGCGAGGACCATTCGCAACCGTCTCCATGAAGCTGGGCTACGGTCCCGCACACCGTTAGGCCGTCTTCCGCTCACGCCCCAACATCGTGCAGCCCGCCTCCAGTGGTGTCGAGACAGGCGTGAATGGAGGAACGAATGGAGACGTGTCGTCTTCAGCGATGAGAGTCGCTTCTGCCTTGGTGCCAATGATGGTCGTATGCGTGTTTGGCGCCGTGCAGGTGAGCGCCACCATCAGGACTGCATACGACCGAGGCACACAGGGCCAACACCCGGCATCATGGTGTGGGGAGCGATCTCCTACACTGGCCGTACACCACTGGTGATCGTCGAGGGGACACTGAATAGTGCACGGTACATCCAAACCGTCATCGAACCCATCGTTCTACCATTCCTAGACCGGCAAGGGAACTTGCTGTTCCAACAGGACAATGCACGTCCGCATGTATCCCGTGCCACCCAACGTGCTCTAGAAGGTGTAAGTCAACTACCCTGGCCAGCAAGATCTCCGGGTCTGTCCCCCATTGAGCATGTTTGGGACTGGATGAAGCGTCGTCTCACGCGGTCTGCACGTCCAGCACGAACGCTGGTCCAACTGAGGCGCCAGGTGGAAATGGCATGGCAAGCCGTTCCACAGGACTACATCCAGCATCTCTACGATCGTCTCCATGGGAGAATAGCAGCCTGCATTGCTTCGAAAGGTGGATATACACTGTACTAGTGCCGACATTGTGCATGCTCTGTTGCCTGTGTCTATGTGCCTGTGGTTCTGTCAGTGTGATCATGTGATGTATCTGACCCCAGGAATGTGTCAATAAAGTTTCCCCTTCCTGGGACAATGAATTCGCGGTGTTCTTATTTCAACTTCCAGGAGTGTATATTACTGCAAGTGGCACCTACACCCAAACCCCAACAAAACAACCACCTCAATAATGCACCTTAACAACAGAGAAGCACGTAAAAAATTACAGCTTTCTAGGAATGGACAGCAGATCAGGCACGAGAATAAGCTTAAATACTTGAGTGTGAAACTAGATCGTACTCTAACATACAACGCATACCTAGGAGATACAAAACAGGAACTAAAATCTCACTACGCAATGCTATCCTTTCGAAACTGGCTGGAACGACATTGGGATGTGAGGCGAGCACTTTGAGGATATCAGCACTAGCTCTTGTCTACGGCGTAGCTGAATACTGCCCACCAGTCTGGATGAGAAGTGGACGTCCAGCTGAGGGAGACATTGTGAACAATCTCGATAACACTTAGGGCCACCTCCTGTGCCTGGCTCCCTGTCCTAGCCAACATAGAGCCCCCTGGAATAAGGCGATCACAGCTAGCCCTAAGAACATACTCAAAAATCCTAGGCAACGAGAACCTCCCTACCCACGAAGATCTAGCAGCTACAAACAGCCTTAAATCCAGGACAGCCTTCTGGGAAATCAGCGAAGAGCTTCAAGGCTTCAACTCAAAAATAGCCAAGAAGGAACTACGGGCTGCAAGCGCACACAGGAACTGCAGTTTGGTGGACGACCCCAACGAGAAGATTGAAGGACTCAAACTCCCAAGGAAACTGAGGACAACTTTGAGCCGCCTAAGAACAGGTATCGGCAGATGCAAGCAGCTAATAAAGAAATGGGTGTGTGGTGAAATCCAAACAATGGACCATTTACTCATGTGTGAAGTGTACAGACATGACGGTGATTTGAAAGACATACGTAGACTCTGTGACTCGGCCTTAAAGTGACTCGGGGGTATTTTTAATGTTGTACAGTATTATAAGAGCATCTATAAAGAGTATTGTTACCATAGTTGTATAAGTATATTGTAATTGATGTAAGAATGACTGCCTCTGTATATGCCGAACAAGTAAATAAATCATAGAAGAAGAAATGGGAATCGATATGGAAGACGTAGGAGATGTACACTACTGGCCATTAAAATTGCTACACCAAAAATACAGATGATAAACGGGTATTCATTGGACAAATATATTATACTAGAACTGACATGTGATTACTTTTTCATGCATTTTGGATGCATAGATCCTAAGAAATCAGTACCCAGAACAACCACCTCTCGCCGTAATAACGGCCTTGATACGCCTGGGCATTGAGTCAAACAGAGTTTGCATGGCGTGTACAGGTACAGCTACCCATGCAGCTTCAACACGATCTTATAGTTCATCAAGAGTAGTGACTAGCGTATTGTGACGAGCCAGTTGCTCGGCCATAATTGACCAGACGTTTTCAGTTGGTGAGAGAACTGGAGAATGTGCTGGCCAGTGCAGCAATCGAACATTTTCTGTATCCAAAAAGGCCCGTACAGGACCTGCAACATGCGGTCGTGCATTATCCTGCTGAAATGAAGGGTTTCGCAGGGATCGAATGAAGGGTAGAACCACGGGTTGTAACACACTTGAAATGTAACGTCCACTGTTCAAAATGACGTCAATGCGAACAAGAGGTGACCGAGACGTGTAACCAATGGTACCCCATACCATCACGCCGGGTGATAAGCCAGTATGGCGATGACGAATACACGCTTCCAATGTGCGTTCACCGCGATGTCGCCAAACACGGATGAGTCCATCATGATGCTGTAAACAGAACCTGGATTCATCCGAAAAAATGACGTTTTGCCATTCGTGCACCCAGGTTCGTCGTTCAGTAAACCATCGAATTCGCTCCTGACTGTGTAGCAGCTTCAAGGGTAACCGCAGCCATGGTCTCAGAGCTGATAGACCATGCTACTGCAAACGTCGTCGAACTGTTCGTGCAGATGGTTGTTGTCTTGCAAACGTCCCCATCTGTTGACTCACGGATCGAGACGTGGCTGCACGATCCTTTACAGCCATGCGGTTAAGATGCCTGTCATCTCGACTGCTAGGGATACGAGGCCGTCGGGATCCAGCACGGCATTCCGTATTACCCTCCTGAACCTACCGATTCCATATTCTGCTAACAGTCATTGGATTTAGACTAACGTGAGCAGCAATGTCGCGATACGATAAACCGCAAGCGCGATAGGCTACAATCCGGCTTTTATCAAAGTGGGAAACGTGATGGTACGCATTTCTCCTCCTTACACGAGGCATCACAACAACGTTTCACCATGCAACGCCGGTCAGCTGGTGTTTGTGTATGAGAAATCGGTTGGAAACTTTCGTCATGTCAGCACGTTGTAGGTGTCGCCACCGGTGCCAACCTTGTGTGACTGCTCTGAAAAGCTAATCATTTGCATATCACAGCATCTTCTTCCTGTCGGCTGAATTTCGCGTTTGTAGCACGTCATCTTCGTGGTGTAGGAATTTTAATGGCCAGTGGTGTATTAACGTCACAGTTTACCAGAGCTTTGGAAGACTTGCGACCAAATATAGTAAGGTATAAAGAATAGATAAATGCCATCAGAATTGTCGATGGCCAAAGTAAGTGTGGTAGTGGACCCCAGAGGAAAGAAGAAAGCCTGAACGACCTAGGAGGAGCTGGCGTCGAGAGGTCCGGGACGCGATGGCTGCCAAAGGACTACAAGAAGGAGACTGGCAGGATTGGAGGAATGGGGAAAACAGAAAACGAGAAGTGGCACTAGCCGTAAAATACTCTCAAGATCACGATGATGATGAAAAAGCTGTAGGGAAGGACGGGGTAATATGCGCTATTTTCAAGAACCAAGACGCAACAATTAGGATGGGAAATCAAGTATGAGGTGCTCAGATTAAAATGGTATAAGACAGAAAAACAGTCATTCGTCCCTACTGTCCACTCTCTAGAACGAAGAAGCAATGGCGGATGTAAATGAAAGGATCAACAGTGGGATTAAAATTCAGGGTGCAAGCATACCAACGTTAAGATTCGCTGATTACATTGCTACCGTCAGTGGAAGTGTAGAAGAATTCCAGTAATGAACTGACAACGGAAATTCCCCATTGCACCCCCCTCAGATCTGGTGGTAAGATGGCCCAGTGGATAGATCGAGCATAAACAAACGTCGTGGAGACCAAAGCCCTCAGGTTAATTGGAAGGTGGTGTGGCGGACGTTACACGCGGTTACACTGAACACAGACGTCCGATCCGCATGGTACATCACAGTCAATGGTAAACAGATCACCCGATCACGCCTCCACAGAATAAACATGGCGGAATCGCCTCTATGTGTAGACTGCGGGAAGCCAGACACGGACGAACACCGTCTCACATGTGGCGCGACAGAAGACGTATGGCGCCTGGTAAGACAAATTCTGTCGTATTTTCTACGAGTGACTCCGGAACACATTACACCTCGATTTCTACTGTTTCCGGATCAACAGTATTTCCCGCGCACCAAAACCAAAGCAGTCACGTGGATCCGTGCGCATGCGGTACACTACTTATTTCACGATGGACCTAAAGATGTATTCGACTTTTGGAACTACCTACAACAACGTCATTGCAAGATCGTACGGAACCCAAAATACGGACAGTATTATTCTAATTACCTAGGAAGTGCCCTACGCGACCCTCCACGCAGCTAGATCAACAGGTAGGAGAAGACACCCATTGAGTGAGCTGACAAGACTAAGTTCGATTCTCGGTGGAATAACATATGACATAAGTGAAGACGTACCTGAATGATGAAGCGTAAGGAGAGTAGCGACACACCCTTCTGCATCATGCACGCAGCACTTTCTTTTTCGTTTTCTCCCATATGTATTACCTCGATGTAGGAACGTGTCGAGATATTGTTTTGTTTACTCAGAGCACGATGTGGTGCTAGGTACATTTGTTTTTGCTGTGGTATAAAGTAAAACCAAATTAAGAATATATTAAAAACAGTAAATAAAAATAAATAAATAAAAATTCCCACAAAAGATTTCCCCTTACGATCCATGATTCCTTGATTCCTTGACGGGCGAGGGGGACACTGTAGCCAGGCCTCGGGTTACGATCCCTGATCACTCTGCCCTCACCGCCCTCCTTAAAAATAAATAAATAAATAAAATAAAAAGAAAAAAAGAAAAAAAAGAGATGTGGTGTTCGACTGCTGCCGGGACGACCCGGGTTCAAAACTCGTCCGTGTTATTTATTTTTTATTTTTTTTCACATAATTATGAACTGTCCGTCCGCTCATTGAAATGTTTATTCTCTTTCTGTTGCCTTTGCAGTTGTCATTCTATACACTGGTTACAGAGTAGGAGTCATGTGGTAAGAATTTATTACCGTCGCAAGTAAATGCGATAAATAGTGAAAGCAGCCGAAATACCAAACAGACGTCTCACAGAAATGAAAAACAACAAATAAACGGGCGTGAATTAAGTTACAACAAAGGAATTGAAGAGTAAAAACCTCTAAAACGGAACACAACTTCAAAAATGTTAAGAACATATGTTTTGACAGAGCAAGGGAAAAACTGGGTGACTGTGAAACTATTGTGTTCACTTTTTGCTACTTATGTGACAAACTATTATGCTTTCATCATTTCTTTGGGAGTGATCACATTCGCATTTATACGAATACCTGACTCGGACAAAGAGGCATATACCACTCACGCACCAGGTGCACAAGTTAGGTGCGTCGATAAGAGATTCCTATCATACGCACAGTTACTGTCAATAATGCCGTGTGTGACATACCAGACGTGTTTTCCGGTGGGGGATTCGGTTGACTTATCACCAAACGTTTGCGGTTCCCATTCGAAAGCCACTTCGTTTCGACTGCTAACAGTGTAGCTGTGCAGAATCAACATTCATTGTAGATCCCTTCCAGACACCTCGTTGTTGCAAACGGGTGTTACTCCGCGCGTGAGTTAACGAGCATTGCGCTCTCATTTAAATATGTGGCCGAAAGAGACAGCCTACAGGAACTGTGAAACAAACCCTGACGTCCAGGACCGGGCGCCACAAAGGGCGCAGATTCACCACGAGATGGGGAAATTCACAGGCATCTATTGCCTATTGAGGCCTAAACGCTGTAGTGTGCGAATAAGACAGACGAGAACCTGTGTCATAGGGAAACCCAGTAGAAGGCATTTGTGGGCGAGGAGACGTAGCAGTGTTAAATATGGCGGACCTAAGATCGGCCATAAAGGGAAACATTTATGAAAACTATTTAATTCTGTAGTAGTGCAGGGAATGAAGCCACAGCAATTTTTATCTGCCGTCCTCCATAAAATTTCATGGTGATCCCAATAAAACTCGAATATTGATCATATATACACTCCTGGAAATTGAAATAAGAACACCGTGAATTCATTGTCCCAGGAAGGAGAAACTTTATTGACACATTCCTGGGGTCAGATCCATCACATGATCACATTGACAGAACCACAGGCACATAGACACAGGCAACAGAGCATGCACAATGTCGGCACTAGTACAGTGTATATCCACCTTTCGCAGCAATGCAGGCTGCTATTCTCCCATGGAGACGATCGTAGAGATGCTGGATGTAGTCCTGTGGAACGGCTTGCCATGCCATTTCCACCTGGCGCCTCAGTTGGACCAGCGTTCGTGCTGGACGTGCAGACCGCGTGAGACGACGCTTCATCCAGTCCCAAACATGCTCAATGGGGGACAGATCCGGAGATCTTGCTGGCCAGGGTAGTTGACTTACACCTTCTAGAGCACGTTGGGTGGCACGGGATACATGCGGACGTGCATTGTCCTGTTGGAACAGCAAGTTCCCTTCCCGGTCTAGGAATGGTAGAACGATGGGTTCGATGACGGTTTGGATGTACCGTGCACTATTCAGTGTCCCCTCGACGATCACCAGTGTTGTACGGCCAGTGTAGGAGATCGCTCCCCACACCATGATGCCGGGTGTTGGCCCTGTGTGCCTCGGTCGTATGCAGTCCTGATTGTGGCGCTCACCTGCACGGCGCCAAACACGCATACGACCATCATTGGCACCAAGGCAGAAGCGACTCTCATCGCTGAAGACGACACGTCTCCATTCGTCCCTCCATTCACGCCTGTCGCGACACCACTGGAGGTGGGCTGCACGATGTTGGGGCGTGAGCGGAAGACGGCCCAACGGTGTGCGGGACCGTAGCCCAGCTTCATGGAGACGGTTGCGAATGGTCCTCGCCGATACCCCAGGAGCAACAGTGTCCCTAATTTGCTGGGAAGTGGCGGTGCGGTCCCCTACGGCACTGCGTAGGATCCTACGGTCTTGGCGTGCATCCGTGCGTCGCTGCGGTCCGGTCCCAGGTCGACGGGCACGTGCATCTTCCGCCGACCACTGGCGACAACATCGATGTACTGTGGAGACCTCACGCCCCACGTGTTGAGCAATTCGGCGGTACGTCCACACGGCCTCCCGCATGCCCATTATACGCCCTCGCTCAAAGTCCGTCAACTGCACATACGGTTCACGTCCACGCTGTCGCGGCATGCTACCGGCGTTAAAGACTGCGATGGAGCTCCGTATGCCACGGCAAACTGGCTGACACTGACGGCGGCGGTGCACAAATGCTGCGCAGCTAGCGCCATTCGACGGCCAACACCGCGGTTCCTGGTGTGTCCGCTGTTCCGTGCGTGTGATCATTGCTTGTACAGCCCTCTCGCAGTGTCCGGAGCAAGTATGGTGGGTCTGACACACCGGTGTCAATGTGTTCTTTTTTCCATTTCCAGGAGTGTATAATAGTTTAGGATTTACTGTTAAAGTGAAATTGACAAGTTTTGTAACAAAGACCTGAATGCTAAATTCTGAACGCTTTGGTCGATCTTAACGATCGGCATTTCTGATAGAAGCGCATCATTAAAATGACAAACTTTGTAAATATCAACTCTGTAACTTTATTTGTTTAAAAGATATTGTAAATTTAAATTATCAGTATTTTCAGTTACGCATCAGATCATCATTTCCTCCACACAGAACACATTGATGACAGGATACACCTCATCGAATCATTAGGTAACAAATTTTTGTTGTAAAGTTTAGTGCATAATAGTCACTTTTGTTCTCATTTATTTATGAGAAAGCACATTGGTGCAAGGCTACTGCCCGTGGCATTCAAAGCTAAGAAGGCAATTGTGTTGGTTTTATGTAAAGGAATTTAACGTTTAATATGTAATGTATATTATTGTTGCTTTATTTGGAACGTAAAAGTGGTCAAGCATTGGTTATTTAAGTATATTAAAATGTAAAGTAATGTAGAATAAGCTGTAACCAATCAGATGAACGGCTTCAGGAAAGGGAACTGCACTAGTCAGTTGAGTGAAGATGTTCGGCGCGCGGGAAACGCGGTCGGAGACGGGCAGAGGGCAGTTCTGGTCGAGACATCAAAGTGAACAGAGCGGGTGCAGATGCGAAAGGGACAGTTTGGCTGGAGACACCAAAGGGTACAGTTCGGATTGAGGCGCGAAAGCGGATTGTTGGTCTTTAGGCAGCTAGGAAGTGAAACGCCTTAGAAAATTTCGCATTGTGTGGTATCGCGGGACATAGTCCCTGAGCGGTAAGTATCTGCGCACCTGGTGTGAAGTCTTAACGTTTCGCGTAGTTAAAGAGGTGGAGTAATGGACTTGTGGCGTTCTGGAGTGGAAAGGAGCGCCTGGTCCCCGGCACGAATCTGCCCCACCGACTTGTATCGAGGACCGGTGAGCCGGCCAGTCTGTGGATGGTTTTTAGGCGGTTTTCCATCTGCCTCGGCGAATGCGGGCTGGTTCCCCTTATTCCGCCTCAGCTACACTATGTCGGCGATTGCTGCGCAAACAAGTTCTCCACGTACGCGTACATGACCATTACTCTACCACACAAACATGGGGGTTACACTTGGTTGGTGTGAGACGTTTCCTGGGGTGGGGGATCAACTGGGGGCCGGACCGCACAATAACCCTGGGTTCGGTGTGGGGCGGCGGAGGGGTGAAGTGGACTGCGGTAGTCGTCGTGCGGTTGTGGACCACTGCGGCTGCAGCGGGGACGGAGCCTCTCTGTCGTTTCTAAGTCCCCGGTTAACATACAACGTACAATGGACTTTTAATTCGCGATGAGATTGTGAATGATCGAACTGTGTCAAATTGATACGCGCTCGAGTCTAACGGTATCTCTAAATACGACCACTTTCGCTATTAGTTTGCTTTCTGAATAAACATTATTCTAACTAAATAGCAACTGTGTGGGCTACGTCATTTATGGGTCGTTACTTTATTTCCTGATATTAGTATTACTGTTGTTAAATGTTATGTTAACTCTGTATTTCGCAAACTTGCCATCAGCCAGACAATTTAACCAAAGGGTCACACAAGTGTCTAAAAAAAAAAGGAGGGGGGGGACGAGTGAGGTTTGAACAGGTCTCGCTCGCTTTACCATCCAATAGCATTACCACTTTTGTTTTTAACTGATCTCATTTTCTTCATTATTGTTGAATGTATTTGTTCGGGTTGGTTGTCCATCGACACCCGTTCAAGTTCATCGTTGATCCATTCGCTCCGTTTTTCTTATTACAGTTCTTGAACAGTTCACTGTTTCTATTTTGCTTTTTTTCACGTTTGAGTACATCTTATTCCTGTTTCCGTGCTTGATCTGTGTTCATTTTTTGATGGACTGTCAAGTGGCCCTGTTACCACTAAAGCTAAGGGGAGTGCGTTGGGCAGTTTCCCTTGTGAGAGTACAGAAAGAAGGATGAAAGTAATTAAAAGTAGAAGGAATGAGATTAGTGATAAAACTAATACCAAAATTGGGGACGACAAAGTGAATGAAGTGAAGGACTTCTGCTAACTTGGAAGCAAAATAACACACGGCGGATGCAGCAATGAGCACACATAGCAACTATCACAGGCAAATAGGGAATTCCTGACCACAAGAAATCTACTAGTATCAAACACTGGCATTAATTTGAAGGAGAAATTTCATGGAATATATGTATTTTGAGTGCAGCATTGTGGGGTGCAGGAACATTGTAAAATCGAAGCGTTTGAGATGTGAGGCTACAGACGGCTGAGGATAATTAGGTAGACCGATAAGGTAAGCAGTGAGGAAAGGAATGTTTGGAAAACACTGGCAAGAAGAAGGATCAGGATGACAAGACATCAGGGAATAAGTTCCATGGTACTAGAGGGAGCTGTTTGTTTTTACTTGCTTTGTTTTAGGGCGCAAAAACAATTAGGGTCATATGCGCCCAAGTCAAAACTGTAGAACATGAAGACAAACAGAGGGAGCTGTAGAGGGTAGAAACTATAGGGGAATAGAGAGATTACAATACAGGCTGGTTATAATTAATCTTTCGGTTCTTAAGGCAGTGTAGACGGAAAACTATTTACCATATGGGTAGCTAACTTTATAGGAATGCTGTTGAGACCGTACGCTGCAGGATTTGCGTAGTTAGCAGTGTTAGGGTCATGACTTGCAGTTAAGAGCCGGTACTGCTAGGTGACATAGAGTGGAAACAGAAGCGTCAGTGTGCATTCAGTTGCAGGCAGCCAACATGGGTCTCGACGAGGAGGGCGGGGCTTTACGTGAAAAGCTGTATCATCAAAATGCTGCACTTCATGAATATCGATGCCTTAAAGGAATTCGGAGAGGTCCTTGTTCCCACACAGGGATGGAAAAACATTATTAGTGAGTTCGAATTAATTGGAGATTCCGGAACTGCTCCTGGGAGAGATCGACGTCAAAATGAGCCAAAAATTGTGCAAGAAGTTATCATTACTATGGCTGAGAATGCTGGACGCAATGTGCTACCTTCAAGCACTTGTAAAGACATTGATTTCCCCGAAAGTCGATAATATTTCTTTTTTTGTGCATTACCTTGTCATAGTACGTATGTATCATTTATTTCAACTATTCTTTATTTGTTAATACGTCACATTGTTACTTCATTCATTATGCTACGGTTTTATATTTTATATTGTACGAATATGAATGTTCTGGTTTTATATGCTTTGTAAATCTTTGGTTAGGCTAGGAGAAGTACTTTGTCAGAGAGAGAGCGAACGACTATCGATAGAGAGCGTGTGAGTTGTTGTGGTATCGTGGCCGGTTCGCAGGTGGAGAAACGTTGCCAAGTTCGGCGTGAAAGACGGTGATACGTGGAGGAACAATTGTAACACCCCACCCATCACTTAGCTGGTCTTGGCGTGTGTTCACCCCAACTAATTGACTAACAGAGCAACAGAGAGTGAAAAAGAACCTAAAATTAATTGAGAAAGTGACTTGGGATTTCAACTACTTGATTGAAAACAGATGCAGTCGATTAGCACAAATTTATTTTAACTCCCAACCTTCAATCATCACATTACAAGACTCTCCTATCAGGCAGTGGTAATAAATTGCGTTTGCATGGAGTAAAGCGCGATAACTCAAAAGTAATTCCTGTCGACTGACCCAGGCGTAATGTGAAGTGCGAGAATAATTCTACAATACACGGCCCCTGAAACCCTCGTGGAAACTTTGCCGACGTGATCCAACAAATTAATCAGTGGCCGGAGCAGATGCCATATCACTGAATACAGCATGATGGAGCGGCGTCGTTGTGTGGACGTCAGCCGACCTCATGGTGCTGCAAGGCTGCGCTCGTCTATTCACTCCTAGCTATCTTGCTCAGTGCATAGCTGAACCAAAACTTCCTATCTCCAAGCTCAATCGTTCCCTTTGCTAAGTCCTAAACTGCAGAGATGCTCACTCTTTCTCAGGCAAGCTGAGTCAAGAACGCCACGTCCGCACTCTAGGTAAGCTGGGAACGGAAGACCTCTACAGATACTTCTCACAGTCCGCTCTTCGCCTCGGTTTCCCCTCCAGCAAAATCAATTACGCCAATTGCAGTGCAAGTCACGTTAATTATGTGTCGCTTCCGAGCGCTGACCAATGCCTGCTCTGGGAAGTGAACAAATTCCCACAAAATTTCCCTTCCTCTCAACTTCTGCTATTTAGCTCCTCCCAAGCCACCCATCAAGGTTAGCATCTGCCCAAACACCAATTTTTCCGGAATTCTGACTCCCAGGAGAGTACTTAAAATTCCTTGGTCCTACGTTCCCATCAGAGGCCAGCATATTTCATGCTGTCGCTCTTCACCTGATTTACTTCAGACTCTGTGGACCGTGAATTCACCGTGAATTTGCTATAGTCACTAATATGCATATTTTGACCTCTGTAGACTGCTCCACCGTAGCTTTGCGCGGCTTTCTCGCATGTTTCACAGAAAACGGGACGGCGGACATTTATCAACAGGCATAAAGTTCTCCGTCTATTTCTCGGTGCACCAGCTCGAGTTGGGGTCAACCACCCACTCACTGCCACTCATCTTAAGGCAGCTGGAGGCCGTGCTGTGTTACTGCTTTCTCAGAGCTTGAGCCGCCCTAAGCTGCCTATTGTCGCTTCCATTCGCTGTTCCCCAGCCGGCCATGGTCAACTCTAAAAACTTCCCTGGGGTAAACTAGCGTCCAGTAAATCGACTCGTCTCCACAAAGTTTTCATGTCATGTGAATTACTTTAAAACCATCACCCGACATTAATTATTCCGATACGTCCATACTATACCCTCTACAAGATGCATTGTGCCTTGTCAGTCATTTTGTTCAGCCCTACTGTTGGCTCAATGTGAGTCAGATGAACCTTAATGACTTTATGTAAAGGGCACAGTTCTTGCCATCTTACTCAATTAATTATAGTACGTCCACTGTGTTAATACGTGATAGTGCATTACTAAGTGAACAGTAAAACCTGAAAAGTATATCGAGTGTTTGCGGTGACGATTTTACGTACTGTGTGAACTTGTGACAATTAGCTGTGAACCAGACACCATTGTCGTGTTATAAAATAAATAAAATATATAAAATGTTATTTTAAATATGTTAATTATTCTATCTGTATGATGGTGATTGTGATTGCAATTGTAATTAATATTTTGCTTATCTGGAATGTGGACGTTTAATTATTCGTTATCAGACGCTTGACAATGGCTTTTTCGTAAAGGCAATGTTACTCGTAGTTGACCGTGAAATAAAACTGAATAATCGGACTTCGTAATTAAATCGTTTCCAAAGACTGCTGCGGTAGGTGCGGACTCATAATCTAAATCTCAATATTACAATAATTTGCCAGCCATGCCAATACGTCGTACAGAGGTGATTGTCTACTAAACATAAAAAAGTTACACAGTTAGTTAAATCAGATATATTCAATGAATAAGCCTACAGTTCATAATCCTACTTACTTTTATAAATATAAATTCTTTACAGAATCGAGTGCCTAGTGTGGTTGCAACTCGCAGTATTCTTCTATAACATGAAATATGGCGGTGTGCCAGACAATAAAATAAAATACGTGCTTCTCGCACCACTTCAACCAGAGCTCTCCTTTTTTAATCAAACATAAGAGTAACGTAATTGTGCTTTTGTTTTATCAGCGACACAGCGCTGCAGTTGTGTGCCATAGGCTTTATTTATTTGTCACTGATCATTTATTTAATTAGTATTTCGCGTTTCCGCGGAAACTCACGCTCGGCATGCAAATGTGCCTTTATATTGCCCCCTGAATTGCGAGGCGAAAGGACACACCTGCAGGCGAGCAATTCACCTAAAGGCACAAGAAAATCTAAGTTATCTACAACTATTTACATGACTTACATTACACATTATACACATTATATACAAAATTTGAATGACGCGGGTGCGCCGTAAAAGTTCTTATGTTGGCAGATATAGTGCGCGCATGAGCAGAAGCGTCTGTGTAACTGCGGCACTGCCGTTATATCGTACAGTTAGATCACGCGGCACAGTATTGCAGATCATATTGTTCGTGTCGCGCGTTTTTCAGTCGTTGCACAAAGAAAATATTCAACCAAGATTACATATGAAGACTACATTCTATGACAGGTAACTTAGTTTTAAATTTACAATATTTGTTATAACACAATACAACTTAGATTGTTGAATGTTCTTAGTTACATAGTATTGTTTTGAAATACTTCAAAGTAAAATGTCCGTATTTTTCAGGTGCGTTGACCTATACACATCGTGTCGTTATTACAGTTCATATTCATCCGCTGCACAATAATTTTTTACAGGTTAGTATCGTCGTGGTAAAGTTTTTTGATCACAGTAACATCGTTGTATAACAACTTGATTAATACATAAGCGTGTCCATTTCTCATTTCCATTATAGTCGTAGTGATGCAATTGGTTGTGACTAAAAGCATTGCTTATTACAGATCAGACGTGACCCGTCGAGTAATTGGTCCACGTGCAGTTCGTTTTTTACATTCCGTGGAAGCTTGGCTGCAGAACCTTGGACGGCACATAGCTGGCGTCGATCCTTGGACAGTCCAGGTAAGAGTGTCCGTCACATTTCGAGAACATTTCATTCCCTGAAGTTCCAACCAAAATTCTTCCACCCGTCGTGTTGTTTTCTGGACAGGCACTTTGTGTCCATTTAATCCAGTTAACATCTTGAAGTTGGGTACTGTAGTAATGTCACTAGACGATGCACGAATTATGCACTTCACATTTTCAGTTTTTTGCTGAATATAGCTCACCTAAATGTTCGTAGTTATTAATCAAGGAAATCGTTCATCGCGTTTACATAGATACGCTGCATAATGAATGGCATTAACAGTTTCTTTCACATAGGTTTCCGCGTAGTTGCAGAGTTAGTAATGTTCGTTAATGTCCGTGAACAGTGGTTCACTATGCAATGTCTTTTTGGCACTCGTTTTGTTCAAATTTTTACATAGTAACAGTTACACTATACATCAGTTAAAAAAATAAGTAATTATACATACACACGTCACATATTTTCTTAGCATAAACATAATATAGTTGCACATAAACATGTTTACATCATCATTACATCGCTATAGGTTATTACAATGTGTCACATTTGATTACATGAATTGCAGATATTTACATCCTCTTTAGCGGTTTTGCTGGGATATTATCGATGTTTTTTGTGATGTCATCTGAAATTAAGATAGGTTAGACACAACATTCATTACATCAGTAGGCAAGACCAGGCGTTTTCACTACTCAATAAATATTCAAAATAGTAAGAGAGAGAAAATGTTCGATTCCTCGCGTTTTGTGCGTGTGTGTAGAGTGTCTGTGTGGCCTTGACTACTGATAGGTGTTTTTCGTGTTGAGAGATGTGCGTCTAATCTATTTCTCAAAGTAAAAGATCGCTTCACAGATGACGTCTGTCAGTTCGTCAGGTGTCACACCAAGTCAGTGGTACCTTCAGTAACAAATGTTCCGTGAAAAATTAATATGTCATCCACTGCTACGTAATCATAAATTTTACTTTAATATTCCGTCTTTCAGGTGGAGGCGCGCGCTGAAAGAAGAGTTCTTCTGTCTTCAACTGCGTCACTGGAACCGCTGAAATGAAAATTTCTATACTACTTATTATCTGTGTTGTAACAACAGAGTTTTTCGAGTTGCTTAGCAATATTTTGATGGGTATGACTTTGACATTATTCAGCATGAAATGCTCTAAGATCTCGGTGTGCGTATAGCCCAATAATTTTGTTAGTTCTAGGATGTTGTAACAGATACGCACCAGGATGCGGTATGTTAACAATTATATAAGGTCCTTCATATAGCAGACGCCACTTAGCGTTGCGTCGTTTGAGTGCTACAGATTTATGATGAGTACGAAGTAGTACAAGCATTCCTACCTCGAATTTTTGTTTTCTTTTTATTATGTTTCTGTGATGTTTGTTTCGTATTTGTGCGTGATGTGTCAATGTAGTCAATACTTCTTTTATTTTCTGTTCAGGTGTGATTTCCTTGTCTGACAACTTAGGTAATGGTTCTATCCACTGATCGTTCTGTTTGCAATTGAACATGATCTCGTTAGGTGTGTAATTCGTATCGTAAATATTTAAGTTATTGTGTACGTCTCCGAAAAGACTTAGGTAGGACACCCAATTAGTATGTTTTGATGAAATATAGGTCCTCATGAATCGATTTAATTCTCGGAAAAGTCTCTCAGTCGCGTTACATTGTGGACTAAACGTCGAAATAAATATACTTTTAATGTTATTGTCCTTCAAGAAATTTCTCCATTTGTACCCAGAGTAGTATGCTGCATTATCTGATAGAATTGCTTTAGGTTTTCCCACGTGCGTCAGGTAATCACTTGAGAATCTTCGTATTATAGCATTTGCAGTGGCGGATTTTAAAGCATAAAGTTTTACATGTTTAGAAAATATATCGTAAAAAGCTAAGATATATTTGACGCCTCCAGAGCTTGCTGGATGCGGTCCACTGATGTCAGTACACAGAATTTCCAGGGGTTTACTAGGTAAAATAGAATGTAAATCTGTTTTTGTGGATAAATTCTGAGGTTTTGATTTTTGACGTATGACACATGTTTTCAGTTCCCTGTAAATTTTTCTTCTCATATTGCTAAAATAACAGTATGTGCTGAGCTTTGCCAAACACTTTTTCGTCCCATAATGACCCCAAACTAAGTGTGTGTGCCAAATTAGATTACGTTCAGACTCTTTGGGAATGCATACACACCAGTTAGTAGCATTTGGATGTCGGCGGTAAAATAACACATCATTGTGTAACTTGTAATACTTAGTCAAAGGATGATTGTGTTTTTCTACCTGTAATGTTATTATCCTATACCAGTGAGGATCAGATTTTTGTAATTCAGCCATGTTTCTGCACATATCAATATAATATTGGTGATACTGCTTGTCTTGCATTAAGAGAATCCTGTAGTCATTTATATTTTCTAAGTCACTGTTGGTATCATTCATACCTTGTGGAAGTCTAGACAAAGTGTCTGCAATGGTGTTGTCCTTACCTCTTATGTACTTAATTTCAAAAGAGTAGTTCTGAAGTGTAACTGCCCATCGTGATAGTCTAGGATGTACAAGTTTACAAGTTAACAAAAATGTCAGGGCCTGGTGATCGGTGTAAATTACTGTATGTTTTCCAAATAAATAATAATTGAATTTCTTGAATGCCCATACTATGGAAAGTGTTTCTAACTCAGTAGTGGAGTATGTACGCTCACATTCAGTTAGAGTGCGACTCGCAAACCCAATAATTCTTATCTGTTCCTCCTCTTTATTCTTTACAACTTGAAATAAGCAACAGACCAAGCCAGTACGTGAAGCGTCACAAGTCATACAAAAATCTAAATTGAAATCTGGATGGCTCAATATGTTAGCACCCACTAAAGCATGTTTAATTGTATTAAAGTCATTCTGGCACTGTTCCGACCAGATCCAAACTTGATTCTTTCTGAGTAGATTTAGCAGATGTTTACTGTTCAAAAGTGGTTGTGGCAAAAAACGTCTGAAAAATGAACATAGCCCAAGGAATGATTTTAACTGCTTTTTAGTTCGAGGGCTAGGAAAGTTTCTGATAGCATCTAATTTACTGGGATCCGGACGTATGCCCTGTGAATTAATGATATGTCCTAAATACTTTATCTCACTGCAACCAAACTTTGATTTTCTTAGGTTGGCTGTGACTCCAGCTTGTGCAAATTTTTCTAAAATTCTTTGAAGAGTGTCAACGTGTTCATTCCAAGATTGTGTAGCTATCAGTATATCATCTACATAGTGTGTGACTGTCTCAACTAAATCGTCGCCAAGCACGGTATCCAGGGCTGTAATGAATACCCCAGAGCTGACATTCAGTCCGAAGGGTAGAACACAAAACTGATAGGTTCGCCCCCCGAACATAAATGCAGTATATTTCCGAGAATCAGGAGTGATACCCACCTGCCAAAACGAATTAGCGAGATCTATTGTGGAAAAATATTTTGCATCTAGAAATTTCTGTAATTGCTCTTCTAAATTTTGGGGTTTTGTGTGAACCGGTAAAATTATTTCATTAATAGCTCGTGCGTCTAACACCAACCTAATGCTTCCATTTGATTTTTTGACAACAAGTAGAGGACTACAATAAGATGAGGTGGATGGTTCAATGACCTTCCAGTCTAACATTTGTTTTAATTCTTGCCACACAGCAGGTCGTTGAGATAACGGTACGTTATATGTCTTATGGTAGAAGATCTTGTGAGGCTTAACTTCAATCTTGTACACATACGTGTTGATAACACCTAATCGTTTGGTAAAAACTTGTAAATATTTGGATAACACTTCCTGTAGTTTTATACGTTCATGTACACTGAGAGCTGTAGCTTCACTTATCTTATGATCAAGCAATGTTTTCAAGTCCATTATCTCTGTGTCAGATGAGTGTGTTTGCATGTCTTGAATGTCTTTGTCAAGTATTAACTGAACCTTGTACCCTGTACAGTGTTTGTCATGCTTTAGAGTTCTCCTGTCCAAATCAATAATAATTACACTGCCTTTATCATTTAAAATACATTTACCTTTGGAGAAGTCTATAATGCAGTCCTTCTCGCTCATAATATCTATTTCTAATATGCAATTTGTCACAAGGTTTTGTACAACCAGGAATGGCCATTGTACGGTTCCATTACCTATTTTAACGTTTACAAAAACTTGCTTCGTAACCCTACATGACTTATTACCTAGTGCAGTAGTTATTTTACAGTTTTGGGCAGGAAACTCAGGCACAGGTTCCAATTCACACATCTTTTTATAGAAATTAAAAGACAAAACGCTCACAGCTGCACCTGTATCTAGGATAATAGTAGTTGGAATCCCACCTACTACACCAGTAGTAGATGCTAAAACAATTTCATTTGTGTTTAAACGACATTGTGTACTGTCTTGTAAAAGTTCATCTGATATATTGTTATTGTGGTTGTATCTTATAAATAAAACAGGTAGTTTTTGTTTAGAATTATTCGGCATATCATTATTCTGTTGTTCAAGTGTGGTGTCAAATAACTGATTAACATTGAAGTCGCCCCCCAAGAATTCTTCAGCCACGACCTGGGGCAAAGTAGTGACTGTTTCTAGTTTGTTGGATTAGCATTTGTACTAGGTACTGACACAGATTGAGGTTGTGCATCAGGTGTCATTTCTATTATATTCACATTCGGATATTGCCTATTATGATCTCCAAACTTTTGCGGTTGTTGTTGCTGTTGCGCATTATAACTTACCTGTCGGTCGTAAGGTATGCTCCAATTTTGTCCTGGTGGCTGCTGTGGTAAAGCAGAGTTTGAATAAAAGTACTGATCGTTACGAGTCCAACCTTGATGCTGTCTTGGCTCGTAGTTATTATTATTTCTATTTCTGTTTGTGTTTTTGTTATTACCTTTGTATCCGTTGTTACCGTTGTAGTTATTACCGCGGTGCCTTTTGTATGGATTGCCGCATGAAATGTTATTACTGTTGTAACTATTGTTTGTATTGGAATACGCGTGTTGATTTTGATTTCCGTACTGAGACGGCATGTGAGTTTGCTGTTTTTGTTGTACCGCGTATCCAACTGTGGGCGCGCCAGAATTGTGTTGGCAAGCCTGCATGTTTTGCATTCCACTAGTGTAAACATTGTGGCTGCTGTTTTGCCGCGCGAAGCGCTGATCTTCAAGTAACATGTCAACCGAATCTAAAGCTGTTAAAAAATAATCTGAATCGTCATCCGGGATATGTAGAAGTTTTTCTTTAATGTTGAAAGGCAATTTGGCCTTCAACGCACGGAGTATATCACGCGTTGCGACTGGTTCGTCTAAAAAGTGTCCCATGTTCAAGTATTTTTCAAAATATCTGCGTAAGTTACCATTTTTACTGTTAAAAGTTTCAGGTTCTAAAATTTGTCTTCTGAGTCGCTCCTGGACGGATTGCGACCAGAATTTGTTCAGAAAAGCACGCTCAAACTCATTGTACGTGGTACATACGTCAGCTTGACTGTATGCCCAGACAGCTGCATCGCCTTGGATGTAACCGACAATATATGAAATCTTTTTCCGGTCACTCCAAGTGCGTGGAAATGCGTTACTAAAAGATTTAAGAAAAATCACCGGATGAATGGTTCGTTTTTCTGGGATAAAAATCTGAAATTGCCTGTGTTTCATTAAGCTTTCATCTTCCTTCGCATTGTGACATGGATTTATTCCACTGTAATTACTGGTATGTTCAGCTGGCGAGTAATTACGATAATGTTGCTGTGGTTTACCATGATAATAGCTTGTGTTTGTGTTTCCACATCGTGGTATGTGTTGTAGTCGTGGTGTGTTTTGTTCTTGTGTATTTGTCGTGTGCGGAATGTGTGTATCATACTCGAATGTATATTGGTTTCTGAACTGTACATTTTGACTGATATTTTCGTTACATTCAGACTGTAGTTGATCGGTGAATTGTCTCATGGGTGCAGTGACGGATTGTACTGCGTCACTGATCAGCTGTTTGTTATTAGTAATGTATTGC